>NC_045614.1:24216287-24525606 GCF_009829155.1 Mustela erminea | reverse complement strand
CAGCCAGGACCGACTCTCTTTAATAGGTAGAATACAGGCAGGATCATAGAAATAGAGCAGGCTGGTCCCAATAAATAGTAGGAGCGTGGGTGTATGGTGTATATACATCCCAAGTAGCTTCCAGGCAGTCTGGATTGGGCGTCCTGAGAGAATGCATGGATACATAAAATGTAATATTCTAAAAAAATCAATTACTTCAGGTCTTGTCAGTTAACTTACAGCATGAGCAGATTCTTTTTTTTTTTTTTTTAAGATTTTATTTATTTATTTGACAATGCGACAGCAAGAGAGGGAATCTCAGCAAGCTTCCCGCTGAGCAGGGAGCCCCATGTGGGGCTCGATCCCAGGATCCTGGGATCATGACCTGAGCCAAAGGCAGACACTTAATGACTGAGCCACCCAGGTGCCCCAGCATGAGCAGATTCTTATAAACCGTCTTTGTGTCTGGGATTCCTAACCACCCCTTCAAATCTCCCATAAAAACCACATACTTGGGTAGAAGAAGGAACCAGACCCTTTTGTGCCAAACTGTTCTAATACAGAGATCTTGGCTATATTAAGTGCTGAAAAACTTACCACATCTGAAGGGGATTCTTTGGAGGGGCAGGTCCCCTGTTCCTGGAACATAAATGGAAACTCTATCAGACCACATGGGAGGTGAGCAGAACATGTAGCCTTTCCCATCTGAGACCCTCGACTCCCGGGCTTGGCATCTTTGGGGCGGTATGGCATGGAATGATCCAGACAATGGGAAGAACATGCACACAGGCTTGGCAATAAAAAGAATCATGAGACCTTCAAGGGTTGGGTCCTTTGCTGCCTTGGCCATGGTTAACAAGCTAATCTTTCCAGGAGTACAGGCAGGTCAGTACAAATGCCATTCTGGCCTCTCCATTGTATAGGACATAGCCCCATGACCCTCTCAGGACAATAATTTTACTATTTATGGGTGAGAAATCACACAATGACCAAAAAAAAGATCACTAATGCATTAACCCTTTAAAATTATTTTATAATAATATCTACCACCCCATTCCTACCCCCTTGACCCAATTAATTACAACTCATGCCCTCCCTCTGCTTCCTCAGGAAAGTTTTCCCTGGATAAAGCCTGGGCAGGTCCCTTCACTCTAGGGTCTCATAGCCCATGGTATCTTTTTCTTGTCACGTTATCACGATTTGTGGAATTTAGTGGATTACCTCCATGAAATCAGGAGCAGGTTGGGTTTTGCTGGTTTTTATAACCTCAGTGCCTGGCACAGGCCTGCCTTATAACAGGGCGAGGCAAATGGATGGATTGAGAAATAAAGGAAACTCTCTGCACAGCATTTTATAATGTGGACAGCAACACCTAATAATGGGGTTATTACAAGGTTAAATGAGATAGGTGAAATGTCTGGCTTGTAGTGCTAAAGAATAAGGACTATTATTTTGATTATTGCTATAAATATGATTAGGAAGGTGAAGAATTAGAGTATATAGAACAGAATTCAGACGATGATGCATGAGGCAGTGATGGAATCTTCCAAAGATTGAAATGCCACCAGAGTTGTCTGGACATCTTGTGCTTCTGGCATCACATTGATGTCCCAGACCAAGCCAGCTGTGTTGTGTAGGGGAAACCATATTGTCACAGTCTAATGGTACCACAGGAGCTCTAGGAGGAGCACAGGAGCATCTAGTCACCGGTGTCCTGGTGCTGTTTGCCTCAGTGAGCCACGTCCGCCACATCATTCCTCCACCGAGTGAGTTCAGGGCTACATCTTACCAAGCTGGCATGACCTTTTGGATGATCACTTTTTTTTTCTTAAGTATAAGGTACAAGTCTCCTAAAAATTACCGTCCCTGAGTTTTGAGCCATGCAGGGCTAGTGGTGGAAAGACTATCATGTTTTCAGGAGACAGCAAATGGGCATCCTTCCTCTGTTGGCAAGCGACATAGCATGGGGGCCAAGTGCCCGTAGTCTGGGGCCAGGCCTCCCTGGGAATCCCAGTTCGTCCGCTTTCTAGCTGTGTGGCTTTGGCTAGTCATTTGACTTCTCTGCTCCTTGTTTTCCTTGTATGTGAGATGAGAGATAATAAAACCTGACCCTTAGCGTTGTCATGAGGATTGAATGCATTACTATTTCTAGAGTGCTAAGATAATGCTTAGTAAACAGCAAGTGCACGCAGATACCTGGATGCAGGGGTGTAGTAGAAAAAAGCTTTTAACAGAGACTGATAAGCATTCCTGGTAGGCACTGCTTGTATTTCTTGAGAATTTTACTGTACCAAGTTCTAATCTTCCCAGCAGCCAACAAGGCGGGTTCTCCTGCTTTGCCCTCCTAGAGAGCAAGAATCAGAGAGGCTATAAGTGCTGACTTGTCGGTGGACATCTGATGAGTAGGTGGCAGAGCTGGATTCTAATGAAAGTCTTTCGGAGTCCTGTAAGAGTCCAGAGTCAAGGGATCTGGGTATGTGCTGAACTAACACAAGACCCCTTAGAAAAGGTCATGTGAGGGAGTAATTTCTCCATATACCCTACTACCTAGTGTTCATAAAGCCTCAGTGTGCTGATTATGCTGGACTCAGCTCTGTTTCATTTATTTATTCATCTGTTTGTTCATTCAACAAATATTGTGGAATGCCTTCTTCGCACCTTCTTCTTTCCCACTGTTGGGATATTTCTAGCTCCTTACAGTCTGCCCAGTATTATGTTATCTGGGTACTTTTATGCATCTCTTTAGGAAATATTTATTGAATGGTAGGCCAGGCACAGTTCTAAACACCAGTTACCTGTCCTTAAATCGTACAAAAGCCCACAAAAGAGGGGAGTTACTCATCTTTGCATTTCCCAGTGCCCAGCAGATAGTAGGTAATAAGGATTTTCTTGATTGAATGGATGCACACATGGAAAACTTATAGACACTCAGGAAAAAATAGTGGCAGGATGATATAATGGGAGAGTCATGTACTATTTGCGTGCTTCTGTTCTTGTCCTGGTTTTGCCACTAACCTGGTAACGCTCTGTAAGTCATTTAAGCTCTTAGAAACTTAGCTAGCTAACCATCTTTTCTTTTCTCCCCTTCTTCCACAGAATTAGATTAAGGATCTTGGCTATAGGTCAGTTGATAATTGGGAGCGAGGTGATCTTGGTCTAAATTATCCTTAATTTATCCCTGTCTACCTGCTCTAAGTTTTATAATGTAGTGATAGTTTTAATGAATTACATTTTCTGAGCAATTCAAGTTTTAGTTTAGGACTACAATCATCTCAGGCTGCTAAAGCTCCTATAGGATAAGGTAAAAGTGAAGGATAATTAATCCATGGCCAAACTAGATGTCTTTGGGCCAACCCTTGGGCTTCCACCAAAACCAGACTTAAGAGAATAGAGAGATGGGAATTTGGTCCAATAATCCTTACCTCCTTACTTTCATCTCACCCTGTCTCCCAGAGCCTGACAGTCTTCCAGCAATGGATTAAAAGTGAAAAGGACCAGATTCAAGGAAAAAAAATGGCTTGAGCCTCATCTCTGTCAAGTCAAATGGCTCAAGTCTTCTTTGCCTTGGGCTTTTTTGCTTCTTCTATTCCCGAACCAGTTACTTCTTCTGTCTGACTTGACTGGGATGGGAAGTCATTGTTCTATGGACTTACTGGTAGTTCTCACCACTGGCCAGCTCTGCAAGTTGGTGTGTAAATGGGCACAGAGTACACATTTGTTCTCTCGCTAAAGTGTTGAACCTTCCTCTGCTGGTGTACGTAGCAAGAGCCAGCTGTTTGGCAGTCCCTCTAGCTCATCCACCCAATAGGAGTTCACCTAGAGAGTGCCTCAGCACAGTATCAGCGGTGAGCAAGAGTTAGTGGAGGCTGGAGGGTCACGCATCCTTGGTTGTAATCTGTGTTCCTTCATTTGATAGCTATGAGACCTTCAGCAAGGACTTAATATCTCAAAGCTTCAGCTCCTACACATGTTCCACAGGGGATGATAAGAACACTGACTACTTGTTATTGTGAAAGTTGAATGAGATAATCTACATGGAACACCACACATGGGGCTGACACAAAGTAGACACACAGTAAACGGAAGCCCTTGTTATTGTTGTTATTGTTATTCTTCATGGAATTCTCTTAGGAGCCACGAGTGTCAATTCAATAATGATAAAAAGCTCCACATTTGTCTAGCTGCCTGTCAGGTGGTTATTGGTAGCCCCCCAAAAGTGGTCCATTTGGTCATAGTCTTCTGGAAGCAGTCAACTTTCCAACCACTCTTCCTAGCTCCTAAATTTTCTCAAGCCTTCTTTTCACTGCCGAGGGCTCCTGACTTGAAAGTAGGAAGAAACCAAGCGAGAATTTAGTTGAGCATGCACTGTAAAGATGGTCCATTTAGTTGGCAGATTGAGAGTTTTGGAGAGGGTGTTTGAAAAACTAGCTTGTAACTTCTGATGCCAACCCAGAGGCGTGAGGCAATATTTTTTCTTTTCTCCTGGAAGGTCCACAGCCTCCTTCTAGGGCAATCTCTTGGGTTTCATTGAATTGGCTGTTACATTTGGAAACCAACTTGTGCATCTGAGCATTTGGGAGAAAGCTATTGACTAACCCTTGCTCTCTTTCAGCCTGCCTCTCTTTTTCCAATATTTAGGAGTCTTGGCCAAAACAAAGAGCCCATTGTGTCCCTGGTACAAGCACCAGAACTAAATTAAACATTCATTGAGTCTTAATTAATTGTATTAAGGTTAGGCAATTCCCACTGCTTGGGAAAAAACCCAAATACTTAATTTACTCGCGATGTGGTGTGTGTCCCCTAGCATTGAACTAAACCACCACGAAACAATCACTCACTTAACAGAAACTGGGGCCTCGGCCCAGGAACTAATTAGCCCCTCTTTCTCTATATATAGCTATCTTCACCACCAGGACCATCTGGAAGTTGTTACCTTCCAAATTCTTTCCATCTATTTTTTTTTTTTCCAAACCGATCATTACTGCCATGATTCTTTCTTTCTTTCTTATTCTTATGTTACGTGACTTCCCACTCTTAGATTCGCTGGTGTTATCTAGATCACAGCCCAGCTGCCCTGGGTATTTACTGTCTGTTTAATTTTCAAGTGGCACACCTATTTTTATGTACTTTTCCCAGTGGCAGAAGGAAAAAAAAAAAATCTTTGTGTAAAACCCAGAGGCGGAAGCAGGAATGGTTGCCAAGGGGTTTGGGTCTACCCGAGTTGACTGTGTGCCCACCAGGAGGCCCCTGAACTCTGTGAAGCCCCTACAGTAGTGGCTTTAATGGTCAGAGACACATGGAAAGCTCTTGGAAGACCTTGGTTTCTTGCCCAACCCATTGAGCAAAATGCACCAATGTAATCTACCCTTTCTTTGGGGAAAAGACACGCTCATCAGGATCTACTGTGCTTTGGGAGTCAGTATGGAAGTATAGAAACTGCTTTCACTGAGGATGCTTTAGGCAAGTAGTCTCAAATATTTCATGAACCTTAATTAGTCCAGAACTCTTACTCTGACTCTCAGGGGCCCCTCTGCCTTGGCCCTTATGCACCTCTCCCACATCCCTCTCACCAACATGCCCTGGTTTACTGTGGTCCTGGAGCCTGGTTTTCCTTCTGCCCTTCGATATCCCAAGCTTATTTCCACACCAGGACCTCCAAACCTATTGTCTCCATTCCCCTGAATCTTTGCAAGACTAACTCCTTCCCATCACACAGGTCTCAGCTTAGCTGTTACAGCTGGAAGAGGCCCTCCCTGACCACATCATCAGAAGTCCCTTCCTGCCCTCCTTATCACATTCTCCTGTTTTGTGCTCTTTGAATTTTTTTTTCGATTATAGTACAATCTAAAAGTTATAAGAAACAAGGAATATTATAAGAAACGTTGAATACTCTAGTAAAATCACCAGGAAAATTCAAAATCATAGGCTAACTTTACCTAAAGTGCTCTCCAATTCACCATAAGTCTCAGTGTTTCAGGTTCATTCTCTCTATTTCTGGCATTTTAGAGTCCCTTTGGGGTAAACCTCTCTCCTTCCCCCACCCCCGGCATCAAAGCAGAAGCAGCCTAGCCTTCCAGAGTTCATCACTCACTCAGTGGCTTCTGATCATCTCTGGGAGACTCGACCTCCCCATCACCTCACCGCCCTGGCATCCCTTCTGATATTGAGCTCTCTGATATATATTGCATGTTGGCTCAAAGTGCAGTGAGGCCTAGGGGACTAGAAGTGTAATGAATTCTTATTTTATGAAGGGTGGTTCTCATCTTCAAGCCTGGAGACTAACTCTCTCTAGGCAAAAGGAGATTTCTTTTTGTCCCTTTACAGTAGTTCATCTGCTTCTTGTTCCTGCTGCTTCTACCCTACTTCATAGTCCCAAATGGCAGAAATCCCTGGAAACTTAGCTCCCAGTTCTCAACTCCATTTATCTTAAAAATTCTCCATATAAAAAAGGCCCATGGTGTCCAGATTTCAGTAAGGCTAACAGGACCCTCTCTACAGAATATCATGTGTCAGAGCTGTAAGTCCCAAGGAGGAATCCAGTTACATGGGAGTTCAAGTCCACAACCTGCTCTTCAAGCATTTTGATTTTCCTTTGAGTGTCACATTGGATTCAACTAATTCATTTTTTGGAGGAGAGAAAATATTCTTAACAGCCAGGTTTCTGGCTTGGCTTTCATCTGAGAGGCCTTCAGCTTTTCATGTTCTCTCTTCAATCACTTTTTCGCAGACCTTCCTACTAAGCCTCTGGGACTTGAATCCAGGGAGGAAGGAATTCAGGCCTCAGTAGAACCCTGCATAAGCCTGTTTCTTGGCTATGACTAATCTTCATAAAAACAATCAGAGTTTAAAAAAAAAAAAAAGGAGTAAACAAAAAGAAGTTTTTTTAAAAAGCCAAAGGCACAAGTAAATAAAATAGAAAACAATAATAATAAGAAATGATTCACAAAAACAAAAGCTGAATCTTTGAATTTTATATAATATATATATATATTGTCCAATATGGTAATCACTAGCCACATGTGACGATTTAAATTAATTAAAATTAAATAAAATTTTAAATTCACGTCCTCAGTCACACTAGTCTTATTTCAAGGGCTCAATAACCACATGGAGCCAGTGACTCATGCTACAGTGTTGGGGTAGCGCAGTTCTTTCCATATTGTATAAAACACATAAAGGAAGATTTCCATTGTGGCAGAAAGTTCAGTTGGACATCTCTTCTATAGTCTCACCTTAGTCCAGGGCAAATAAGAAGGAGAAAGGAGAGATGATACAAAATGCTTCATTAGGAAGAAATGTGAGGACATAACTACAGATAGAGTAAGGACTCTTTTTATTATTATAAAAGGGGTTATAGCTAACTTAGTGCCAATGTATTTTAAAAACCAGGTACAATTAAAAAATTTCCTGAAAAAAATAAACATTTCCAAAACCGACTCCAAATAAGAGAGAAACAAGCCTGGATATATCAGTAACCACTGAAGGACCTAAACCCGTAGCTAAAATATGACCGCACCTTCTTTCTCCTCTCCAAATCAGGTCAAGATAATTTTACAGTCAAGTTCTACTAAAACTCCAAGGAACAGCTAATCTCTTGAATTAAAAGCGGCAGTGACCGTAGTCCTGGATTGAGGATGTTAGTCCTTCCTCCGTCCTTTGCATGATCTGTGGCCCAAGGCGAGACATTTTTCTTCTTGTTTTTAACCTTGTTTAACCTGAAGTGGTTAAACTAAAAGGTTTCCAAGGGCCTAGGCAGTTCCATGGCCCTATGATTCCAGATTCTAAATCACCTGTCCTCCCACTAATCTTGTCTACACATTTACAGCTTCTGATTATTGAAGTGACAGTATTAGATCATCTTATGATGAGTCTGATTTGCTATGCAAATGATGATTGTTAAAGTAGACCCAGAGAAAAGGGAAATTTCTAGAGAAACTGTTGACTCAGTAGTATCATGGAGGTGAAGCCAAATTATGATTGATTCCTATCTCATTGAGGGACGATTTCTCCACTGAAAAGAATTTACTCATAGCTCTAAATAATAACATTGTTCACTGAGGGTAGAAGGTGTGAATTTCTTGATTTTACATTAGTAGTGATAGCTCATATTATAAAATGATTCCCACATGCCAGGCATAATCTAAATGCTTCATATGCATTAGTCCAGTTGACATGTATGATATCCTGTGAAGTAGGTAGCTGTTGGCTTCCTTTTAAAGGCTAGGAACAGTGGCCCAGGGATATTGTTACTTACCCAAGGTGGCATGGTTCTCAGGTGTTGAACAGAACTGCAGGTCTGGGAGACTGTACGCACTGTTCTTCTGCACAGATAACAAGTCATGCATGCTTGTGGAGCTTCTGCGGCAGCCAGAAGTATTTCTCTTTTGGTTTTCTGTCTTTGCTCAGCAGGAGCAATTCTTCTGTACCACGTATCTGGTCGAGGTTACTTTCCCAATGCCACCTTATCCAAAGGACGTTGAGAAGCCATTTATTTCCTTCCGTAATCAAAGCAAACACTGACTCGAGCTGTATTCAGTAAGGAAGCCGGCTGAGTCGTATAAGTTCATTTGTGTCATAATATGAGTTAGTTTCATGTGTAAAAGATGGAAGAAAGGATCATTTTTTCCTGCATTTCGTAGTCCAGAAGAGTGTGTGGATTGGCGGGTCCATTCCTCAGGGAATGTATGCTTTAGCAGACCTAGGCAAGTTACTCTAGCATTTCTCTCCTGCTGATTTCTTGAAGGGTCTAAAGTCCTTACTCTGGTGACCAGCAGAGCTGCCCACCAGCACTGGTGAACAGCAGGTCATTTTGCCTGATCCCCTTT
Source organism: Mustela erminea (assembly GCF_009829155.1). NCBI lineage: Eukaryota > Metazoa > Chordata > Mammalia > Carnivora > Mustelidae > Mustela > Mustela erminea. The sequence continues at coordinate 24,516,802 of NC_045614.1, read as the reverse complement.
GATTTCGTAGCTTTTCTCAAAACTTTGTGGGCAAATACCTCGCAGCCCAACAAGGAAGCAAAGTCTCGCATGCTCGGGGCCATCAAGGACAGTTCTGCAAGGGTCAAAAAGGCATGCTGATGAAGAATTTCCTGGTGTTACCCACTTCCTTAGCTGTTCATTCCAGACTTATTAGGTCAAGCACATCTTACCTCTGCAATTTGCATTGTGCAAGATGGACTTGGGGAAAGTTAGGTGGATGAGGAACATTTCTTGGGAACTAAAACAAAAGTACATTCAGTTTAAATTCTTCGGAACACACCTACCTGAGATAATAGGGCACTTCTTTACAAGTTTCTGAACCCACCACAAGCCTCCTGTAGAAACACAGACATGCCTTTCAGTCCCCTTGAGTTATCACAGGGGCTTAAAGGAATAATGCGCCTGGATTTAGCTTTGCTTCAAGTCTTTGTGCTGCTGACAGGGCTTAAAATGGGCAGGTAATCGCTGGTACAATGTGTCATCTTTTTTCCCCTCCCTCTTCTTATGAAATAAAGTACAAAATACTTACTTTTTTTTTTTTTTTTAAATCTTAAGCTATTTCTTTTAAATGAAGCAAAGTTATCACTATTTTTCTTTGGTCTGATATTTTTGGCAAGACTTGGTTTCCATGGTGAGATGGAAATGAGTTAGGTACATAATAAAGGGGATACAGTACAGGAGTCTCCATTCATATTGAAACCTCTATTTGTTTCTGAGGTAGTAAAGGCTGATGTTAAGTGTTAATGAGGTCTCCTGAAGAGTGAACCAGACTGGCAGTCAGGCCCGTGTCTTCTTCAGTGGCTTAGGAACCAGGTGTAGAACCTCTGTTTTCTTGCCTTTCATTTTTAATTCCTTCTTTAGCACACCAACATCAAATAAATGGTTATTATTATTATTTTTAACCACCTCGGAAGGAGCCAGGTGTCATGCTAAGTGGACCTTAGCTTTTCATCCATATGAAGTAAGCGTTTTTGCTTCCATTTGGCAAGGAAGGAAGCTAAACTTACAGAGTCGGTGCCCTGGGCTCAGGGCCGCTACGTGGCAGAGCTGGGCCTCCAACCCGTCCTATGGGACTCTGCATCCTCTGCATTTAGACCTCATGTCTAGGTGTTTAGTCACTGACCAGAGGGCCTTTCTCATCCTCCACTGCCTTCTGTCCTCTCTGCACTCTGGTGTGGCCCACAGGACCTCACCCCTGTGGTGGCCTCTTGGTGGCCTCCCTGACTCAGAGCTTTCCCAGCCCACTCAACCTGAGGGCCTCAGCCAGGTTCACCTTCCTGAAACGCTTTCTCGGTGTCCCTCCCATGATGACAGATTGGCAGCTCCTCTTGTTTCCAACCACATTAAGTTCAACTACCTCTACCCAGTCCTCATATTCCTCCCAAGTGGGTCCCCCGGGGAAGTTTTTATGAATTTTCCACCACTCCCAGATAATGAGATATTTTTTCCTCTTCTAAAAATATATAGCATTCATTTTTCTTTCCACGTCTTCTTGAGTATTGTTTGCCATTGTCCGAAATGCCCTCCTTTCCATCTGAAGCCTGCTTATTGGATTCAGCCTAGATTAACCCTTTAAGCCTCCCCCCAAATTTTAAAAATGTCATTATCGTTATTTTTCCTAACCTCCTGGGGCTTTTAGAGTGTCCTCACTCAGTTTTCCCCAGGATTCCCTTTTCTGGATCATTTTTCCCCTCTGGCCATCTTGTCTCCAGCTACACCATAAGTTCCTTATGACAAAGTAATGGTCTTTATTTCTGTTGTTCTGTCTGTGCTTAACCAAGGACTAGGAAATAAGAATTGTAGCTAACATTTATTGAGCACTTAATATGCACCGGGCCATGTTTACATGTATTAATTCTTATTCTTCACAATAATCCTCTGAAGTAAAGTAGTAGCTCCGTTTTCAGATGAAGAAACTAAAGGACGGAGAGATTAGATGACTTGCCCAGACAGTGAAATCATAAAGCAAACCAGGCAGAGAAGCAGGGTCTCCATGCAGCACTGTGCATCTTAGGCTGTCTGACGGGTCAACTAAATATAAACACACATCCAGGCATAGAGAACAAATGAGAGAGGGTGCACTTTTTATCTGGGATTTTATGCAGCTAATGAGGCTCATGGTTCCCAGACTCCCTCTAGAACTGGGTTCTCATGTCCTTCCCTCCCCTGTCACCCAGCAGCTGCAGATTGTGTGTTAAATCAGAATATTCTGCGTTAGAGAAGTATTCCGAGTATATCAGCACTGTCCAATCCCACTTGGAGCCAACCTGACCTTTGCATGGCGGATGTAACTCAAGCCCTCACTCCCCTTCTCCAGTAATAAGAGCCTCTTCGAATTGGTATTAGATGCTTTAATCCTTTGGGGGGACAAGGTAGAATATAAACAAACAAACAAAGTATTTTAACATTTTAACAGCAGTAAAAACTTCCATAAGACTCTTCAAAATGAAGTACAATTTGGTTTTGAGAAATCTGTGACTGCCTGGGTCAAGGCTGTCTTTTCTGACCGTGGGTCCCTATAGTACATTTAAGCAGCTAATTTGGGGAAATTGCTGGGACCTTGCATTTTCCCATACTACAAACTTGCAAATGCTGTTGCTATAGCATATTTTCCACATTAGGGCTCTCCTTTTGCCAAGTAGATGTTGTCCTCTGGTATTTTTTTACTTATTTATTTATGGTTTTTGGTTTTGTGAGGTTTTTTTGGCCAAATTCAACCAAATTATCATCATCAGAAATGCAAGGAAAAAATCATATTAATAAAAAATCTTTAAATTCTAAGATCCAGGGTGTGTCACTGTGTACGTCAAAATCACACTGCATGCTGAGGTATCGCCTCCTGAACCACGTTTCTGAATCATCCACAGGGCAGTGTCTTGTCATGGAGTCAGCACTTAGGAGATGTTGACCAGATAGAATTTTGGATGTCTTCCCTGGCTTCTGCAAACAGAAGTTGGTGTGGTAATCAAAAGCAGAGTGCTTTCCACCAAGGGAGGTGTGACTAGAGTTTTAAAGAGTTAACTCTGTCAAATGAGACTGGGGGACTTTACAATGGCAGCCGTTGATGCTGGTGGAGAAAAGAGATTTGGGTAAGGAGAAGACATGGTTCTTAATCAACTGCGTCCAGCTAGTTTGGGGAAAAGGGAGCTGTTGTACCAGGTCCCCTTGGAACAAGAAAGGTGATCGCTATGTAACGTGAACACAAACCCCACAGGGGCTTGTCCTGGTTTTGCTTCCTAGTCTCAGCTCTCACCACTGCCTGTTGGGCATGCGATGCTCTGGAACACCAGCCCGATTGGCATTCTCACATATCCTAGGCCCTCCTCGAATCTGTGTCTTTGCTTATGCCTTCCCTGCTGGCAAGGCTCTCCCTTCTCCCCTCATTTGGTCTTAAATATCTGCCTGCATTTTCTAAGCCTCACACAAGGAATTCTTTTTCCCAAAGAACCTTCCCTGACCATCACCCTTTGTTCCAAAAGTGGAAATGGCACTTCTCAGTGCTTTCCAGAATTTGCTGTACATTGACCTGTTAACACTTTGTATTCTAATTAGTAATGTGCCTGTGTCTCCAGTGAGCCTGGGAGTCTCTCGATCTCTGCGTCACCTAGTACAGTGCCTGAAATATAGTGGATGCCCAGGGGCCTTGCTGAAAGAAGAAACAGCAAGGGAATGATGATGGGAGATAGGTGATACTCCCCAAGGTAAAAGAAGAAGCTGATACCTATCTACATGAAATCCCCAAATATGTTCCATTCTTTCTTTATTGTCACCTGATTCTGCCTTTCATGAGGGAGCAGTTGGCCCCATGTGCAAAGTAAAACCCACGAGTCTTCAGGAACATTTTATGCATCTAGAAAAGTCTGGCATTTCCCAGCTGGCGGTTTGGCCAGCCCACCACTTGGGAGTTTTATCATAGAGTGTCTCTGGAGGTGTTATCTCCCCTCTTAGGTCTTTTGGGGGAGAAAAGGTGATTAAAGAAACCAACTCTAGGGGAAGTTTTAGAGTCAGAGAGTAGTTTTATGGATAAGCAGGGGGGTCTGAGCTTCCAGGAACAGAATGGCAATGGGTATGATCACAGAACGGGGAAAATTCTCCCAGAGTCTCCTGAACATTTTCACATGCAGCCATCTTTCATATCCTTAGGAGATAAAATCACCCTAAGGGTCATAAACCACTGTCAGGGTATTGGACAAGCCCCATAGGTAGTTGTTCTGAGCCAGTAAAAGCATCTTAATTGACCTAAATGACAACAGTTATGTTATAAATATCTAGAATTTATGACCTGAGAAGGCATAATCACATCTTCCATCAGTTAAGTTTGCATAGGAGAAGCTTGGGGATTTAAGATAGGGCTGCAAGTTGGGCGAAATCTGATTAGCCTTAACTTTATGACAAACACAGAGCTAAGTGAATCGGAGTGCTTTCAAGTTCCTGATCCCTGGGAGTTAAAGGCAGTGGTGTTTCAGAGTCCGTAAAAGCCACCCCGTCCCCTCTGTGCAGCTGTCATTTTATTGGCCTTGTAAAGTCTCGCGTTCACCGTGACAAATCCAAGACCGTATACCTGAGAAGAAGAGATGTTTTCGATTACAGGGTGTGCAGGAAACAGACGGTGGGGTTGTGGGAGCTGAAGGCTGGTTGGTGTATGTGTTTATGCTGAGCCCTCCTTGGAATGTGCAGAGTCATTGTGAAAAGCTAGTAAATGCTGCACCGAAGGGCGCACCAGGATCAGATGAGACGCCTGGGCCAGTATGGCATGTGAGTAGGTGAAATTCCAGGAAGAATTTTAAAATGAACTTATGCATCTAAAAGCTCCACCTGTCTTTCAAGTTAGTTGAAAGTGAAACTTGGTTTTTTAAAACACGATGTATTTCCTGAAGTTTTGGATGAAGAGAAGACATTGATAGCAAGCAGTACTATTACATTTGAAGCAAAATTCAGAACAAAACCAACCCACAAGAGGATGTGTGTTTTTAAAAAGACACATTGGAGGGAAAAATTTGATACCATTGTTCAACCAGGTGATTGCCCTGGACTCAGTGATCAGTGGACTGGAGTCATCTTTGAGGTAAAAGGCAAACAGCCAACTTAATCCCAATTTGCAGAGCTTCAAAGGTGAACAGTCATTTTGCAGGGCAATGAAGAGCTCAAGTTATCTATTTAATGCCAAAGTCTGTGAAGTCAGTGAAAATTCTTTAATGAATTTGAGAACGATCCTTCAAAGAAGCCTCCGATTAAGACCCATAGAGAGGCCAGTTGTCTTTGAACTCTAGAAATGAAGTTTATCCTAGATTAACCTGATCTTTCAGTTTCCTCTGTTTATTAGGGACAGAGTTCTGAATTTTGAGAGTAGCATTACAGTGATTTGGCAGACATACTTATCATGGGTGTAGTACAGCACGGAGGAACACTTTCTGCTTCCCAGAACTTCATCCATTAGCAAGGACAGTCAGTCTCAATCAAAGGGTCCAGTTTGCACATGAAAGTTCTGCCTGTGTCCATGTTCTGCTTCTGGGGTTCAAATGAGCTCTGAGACACACATCCAATTCGTTACTTTCCGGAGGTATGAAACAAAACTTCAATTTTGGTTTTATTTTTATCATACTTTCCACTGTACTTCTATACCTTTAAACCTTGCATCTTCCAAATCCAAAATTCCATGCCTTAAAATGTGGAAGAAATAGGAAATCTGGAACTGATTATGAAATTACAAAAAAGGGGAGATGCAGAAATGTACAAGGATAAGTATACAAACGCGTGAGCTGCGATATACACAAAGCCTGGTGCGAAGGACACATCATTTTGGGTTTGAACCCCTGCTTTTACATTTCAGCGTAATGCAATCTAGCATTTGCTTTGTGTAGTGCTTGGGGAGCTTTTGGTGTTAACAGAATTCTTTTCTAAAGAAATTCCTTTGGATTCCTTCAGAATTTGTCCAGTTTCCAGGTTCCAATAGGAAAAACATGGATGAGATTTTAATAGGAAAATAGTGCTTCAGATTTTTCATTTGGCAAGCACCCTACTCTAGAGCTGCTGTTGTTTTATTGAGTGGAACAGGTCTGCTTAATAGAGGAGCTCTCAGTGTTTGTACCCTGACGATACAGGCATGGGCCCCTGGGAAATAGGCCCTCTGGGGTTTTGAGCCCACTTGTGGTTTGCCATTCATTCTCATCTCATTGAAGAATACACTTGAACAACAATTACATGTGCTGATAAATGAAGACCAAATCCTTTAATGTTCTGTACTCGTGTCTGCTTGAGAAAGGAAAGCTGGGTCTTTCCATAAGTTATTTCAGATGTGACTGTCTTGCTATTGATCAGGTGGTAGTGGTGGTGGGATATTTTACTGTGTAGCTTTCGTACTTTAAAACTGATTTTAAAGGCAGTGCCTTTTTATTATTAAAGATTTCAAATAATTCAAAAATCTTTGCAAAAGAATTCCATCATCCAGAAATGCTAACATTTTGGTGAGCTATGTGCCTTTCCAGTCTTTTTTTTTTTTTTTTTTTTTTTTTTTTTTGATATCTAGCCTCTTCAAAAAACCATGTAATAAATGTTTTTATAACTTGCTATTTGAACTTAACCTTGTGTGTTGGACATGTTTCCACATTAATAATGATACTTACAGCATCATTGTCATAGCTTCAGAGTACAGAGTTTTTTATTATTTAACCAGTCCTTAACAATGAACACTTAGTTCTATTTAAATATTTCCTATTAGAATGACCATAGTTCCTTCAGCTTCCTCATTATGCACTTGTCTAATAATTTCTTTAGACTAAATTCCTGAAAGGGAAGTTGCATATCTATGTTGATAAATACTGTGACGTGGCTTTCTAGAAAGTCTATGTCCTTTCGCCCTACTTTTATTTTTTAAAGATTTTAAGTATTCTCTGCACCCAGTATGGGTCTCGAACTCACAACCCCAAGATCAAGAGTCACCGGCTTCATGGACTGAGCCAGCCAGGCACTCCTCACCGCACTTTAATGTCTTGAATGGCACCTCCTTGCTCTGGGGACCCCACTCCCCACCCCACCCCCCAGTCAATCTTTCGGTTTTGTTTTACTTTGCTTTTCTGATTTATCTCTAACTGGTATTGAGTTGTCAGAATTTTTCTTCTGGGTGGTAGGCTGCAAACCCAGCAAAACAGCTAAAATGCTAAACTTGAAAGTCCGTGTAGGGAGGGAGAGCCGAAGAATGTGCTTGTGGGAGTGATGGGACAATGCCCATCTGGCTTTTCCCCTGTGGGTACAGTCCTGTAACTTGAATGTAGGAAGTTTCTGAGAGAGTCGCCTTTCCCAGTTTCCTTGTGAGGACAGTTTTCTTTGTTGTAGGTGAAGATTTGTAGGCCTCAGTCAATAAAAGGGAAGTGGCCGGTGCAAGAAATGAGCAAGTGGTCCCACCTTCCTTGCTCCAGATCTCACAAACACATAAAACAAAACTCAGTTAACCAGTCGATTTTTGCTGGCATACGTTTTGAATCTGCAGCTTCTTGGCCATTGAGGGGTCTGAGGTTCGGGGCCCTTTTATCCTTTTATTGGTGAATTCACTGAAGTGTAGGCAGACAGAAAATGTTCAAGTGGCAGGCAGATAAACTTGTTAAATCCCTGGGAGTCTTTCCTTCCTTGCTCTGGGAGTTTATCATCTTGGCGGAGTTAAAAGGCAATTAGAACTGCAGGTCTTTGCCGGCTTGTTTATTGGCGTTTTACACATGGGTGTTGAAGAGACAGGGTCGTATTAAACATTCTGATCCTGCTGGCCGGAGGGGAATGAGACCTCAGCCCGACTAAGTCTCCTTGAGAGAGAGCCTTGCCAAAAAGCTGGAGGAAAATCGTTTAAATATAGTACCTGTGCCCCACAATGCTCATTGTTGGTGGAAAATTGCAGTCGGCTAGCTCCATGCTGTGTTACATTTCCTGGGAAATGGTTTTATGGAAGGGCGTTTGATGAAAAAGTTCATTCCTTTTGTAATTGTTAGCTGCCCCCGTGGTGTGAGTTAAGGTAGAAGCACACTAGAAATGCTTCTTGCCCCAAATCTCTAGGGCAAGCCCATTCATGACAAGGGAAGGCTACTAGTTTGAAACTGGATGAGGGACAGATTTCCACTAAGCCTCCTGGTCCTTCTGGTTCTCTGCGTCTCTCCAGGCAGACTGGTCCTGGGCGAAACAATGGAGAAGCCAGGTCTTAGGCTTTTGCAATGACTTCTCCCTCTACTTACCCCACTCCCCTCCATCTGCCCGGAGCCTTGCAGGCAGAACTCTTTTGCCCTCATGGCTCATGAAGTAATACAACCCCTGTCCCTGCTTCCCAGGAAATTTGTATTTTGCTCAGAGTCAACTTGGGCACTCATCTCAATGAAAGTGAGGAGAATTTGCAGGGCTGAGCATCCCGAGGTGGTTAAAAACCCAGGCTTATGAGTCAGGCAGCCCTAGGATCAACGCAGGGCTCTGTGACTAACCTTGTGGCTGGAATCCCCTCTGATCTCAGTTTTGTTTTGTTTGTTTTAAAACTGTAAATTAGGGACAAAGATAGCCCCTTCCATGCTACTTTGTTGAGAGAGTAAAAGAAATAATTCATGGAAACTGCTTACCATAGTACCTGTCACGTAAGAGCACAATAAATAGCAGCTGTTATGACTATTATTAAAATATGCTTTGTTCATCCAAGACACAATACATGTAATATATGTACAGATGTGTACATACACGTGCACACACATGCTTCGTTGGCAGTTATTTCTTGACAAAACTTGTAATAACTTAGCCGGTGTTATTTTACCAATCTACGGTGCTCCTGAAATATAAAAACCTGTCTGGAGAAAATGAGGAAAATCCTTGCTTCTGTCCAGAATACCTGGAATGTTTGAGTACTTTGCCTTTCCACAACTGACTATTGTGCTCTGCAGTCCAGGGAACTGCTTCCCTGAGTGGCTTACTGCTTATCCAAATCTTTGTCTCTTACGAGTCAGGCACCCTGCCTTAATTTTCTCAACTAAAGAAAACACAATAGATGACTGCAGCTTTTATTCCCAATCTGACCTTCCGTGTTCTGAAACTAATTTGCCCTAGTGTCTTGCCAGCGTCTGTGCAAGGACTTCCTCTAGCCGAGTAATGTGGTTCTGATTAAGGACATCCTATAAGACCCAGGAGGATCGCCTGGGAAGGAAACCGGACTAGGACTCAAGTGAATTTCCATCCTCCAGTCAGCTACGTGATGCTGAAGACCAGAAGGTGTATGGAGTTTATCGTTAGAAGACTAGGAAAGAGAATTAAAGCAAATGGCTGACAAATTGGCTGTCTTTTATGCAAAGTTGACGAGCTAGTTGGGCTCTTACCCCAAAGAAAGAGGATATGCAGAGCCCTCGGGCCAAATGGCTCTGCAGGCAGCAGGCTTTTTGAAGTCTCTGCTTGCATGCCACCACTTTTAACAAGGCCTCTGCTGAATTGCCCCCTCATAAAGATGTGAAAACTTAATTTTTACCTAAAATATCTTCGTTTCAATGACTATGATCATTCATTCCTCTCCTTAGTGCATACGATGCAAGTAAATGCCTGTGTCATTTACAAACACAGCGTGTTTGTTTCTCCCTGCACTCTTAGGAATTGGGTCGTAAATTGCTTGCTTTATTCCAAGCCACTAGCCCTTTCTCTGGAGTCCATTAGGCATCAGCTCACCCCTGCTGTAGCCCAGAGGTGACTTGGTGGATCCCTGGAATCCTGGGAGCTCTGCAGCCAGAGGAGGGGGGACGGCGGTGGCGTGCAGTGGGCAATGCAGTTTGGAGAGCTCGGAGTTTCTTTACCAAATATCTAAGAATCTACTAATAGTTGTAACTCTAATATGATTTTCTTGTTAATCTCTGTCAAACCATGAAATCTGATATGCTAGCCATGACTAAGCCGTGAAATTTGTCAACTTTGTCTGTGATTTACACAAGCTCTGTTTAAAAAAGAGAAGTCTTAACACAAAGTGTGGAACATTACTTCCCAGCATGCCGCTAGTATCTTATGACAACAAATAAGAACAGAGTGTACACATTTCTTGTGCTGTTTCAGGGACCAAGAATGGATAAGATAAAACCCCAAAACGAAATAATGTATTTTTCTTTGAGATGATAAGCATGCACATGGTAGATCTGCTTCGTAGATGTCAATAAGTATGAAATAAACATTCAGAACAGTTTTATGGTTCATATCATTGGGCATGATAATAAGCTTCCCTAAAATGGTCTATTGTTTTTGAGAGAAAAGAAATGAGTGAAGTCTGTATTTCTTTTTAAGTCATAGGTTATATAATTAACCTTTTAACATAGTAAGGTGGTCGCTCATGTAGATGTTGGGACTTGAAATCTCTTTTTGTTGTTGGCTAGCTGGGTGAATTCTGTAAGACACTTAACTTTTTCCCCCTCAGTATTCTCTTTTGAAAAATGGGGGTGCTAATATCTTGTAGGTGCTCTAAGGCACAAAAAGATACTGTTTCTAAGCCATACATGTCCTTTATCCATTTGAGCTCCAATTATGGTGAGGGATATTATACAATGATATAATAGGTTGTTGGCTATTTTTGTTACCCAAAGAAAAATTGATTAAGTTCATGTAATTGGGGGAAAAAAAATTTTTTTTTAATTTTACCAAAGGAAATCTGGGCAGTTTCTTGGTTTTCCATGTGAAGGAAGGGAGAGAAGCACAAAAGAGGAGAGACACGTTGCAGAACTGAGGAGGGGTAAGGACTGAGATGTTTTTCTCTCCTAAATCTGCCAACTGCCTTTTTCTGTTGGACTTAAAAAAAAAAAAAAAATTCCCAATCTTCCTTAACTGTCTCCTGACCTCTACTCTGTAGCTTCTAGAATTAGAGATATCAGATGACTTGGAACTTTGATAATTTTGATGACCATATTGTCCAGTCAGGTTTTTTTGTTTGTTTGTTTTGGTTTTGGTTTTGATTTTCTGAGAGAGAGAGGGAAAAAGTGCACACATGGAGCAGGGTGGGGTAGAGGAAGAGGGAGAGAGAGAGAGAGAATCTCAAGCAGACTCCACACTCAGTTCAGAGCCCATCACGGGCTTGATCTCATGATTACAAGATCATGACCTAGCCAAAACCAAGAGTTGGACACTAAACCAACTGAGCCCCCAGGTGCCATTATAGTCCAGTGGTTTAAACATTTTTTAGAATGCCAAAATCTTGTGCAGTGGTCCAGGATCCAAGAATGTCCTTCTCAGATAACTGTCAATTAGATCTGTGGGATATAATATGAAAACAAGCCAATCTGTCCGTTTTACTGACCATGAACCTTGAATTGATGCTACAGTTCTCACCATTGATGTCTGAGAGCAACCTGGTTGTGTCTTCTTGCCCTAACCAGTTCATTTATCAACACCCCAACGTCTTCCCTTCCTATACAAGTGGGAGGAAAAGAAGAGGCATAGCAAACACTTCAGGATGGCTTTAGTCAACTTGCCCACACCTTTCTGGCATTCTTGGACCCTTGAAATGTCCATGTGCATTGTCACAGAATCTATGAACCCACTCTGTGCACCGCTTCCAATTGCAAAAGGGCATGAATGTTTCTATGGAGAAGGCCCATAACTTCTGTCAGATTCCCTCAAAGGGGTTTGTGGACCTCAAAAGAATTAAGAATGATTTACTTATCATCTGCACCCCTAACAGTCACATTTCTAATTGCAAGTTGCAAGATTAACAATTACATTCACTTTTTTAACCTTTCTTGGCAAATGTAGCACATAAACCACTTGGATGCTTGAGGTCCCAGGCTTGCTTGTGAAATAGCGGGGAAATAGTAGTTGGGGCCTGAATTCTTTATGGTGTTTCTGTAGCCATAGTTCTTAGCCTGGATTCTAACTGGCACTAGGTTCTAGCCATATTTGAACCTAGAAGGCTCAAAGTAAATAAAATAATGCCTGTTTATTTACAGTGCTCTAGAAAAGTACTTTTATTCCTAGATATGAACAATGATTCACTTGCTTAATTTGCTTTGATCCTGGATTAGTGTCGTCAGATTTCACAAGGGAAAATACAGCGTACCTGATTATATTTGAATTTCAGATAAACAACAACTTATACTTTAGAAGAACTCCTGAGAAAGGAGAAAAATGGAGTAGCTCTTCAGATAAGCAAAGAGCCTTCTTTCAGCTCCAGAGCTTTTGTTGCAGAAATTAAAGGAAATTCACCATAAAAAAGCACAGGGTCTCTCTGAGGTGATGGAAATGTTCTAAAACGGGTTTGTGGTGATGGCTGCCCAACTCCACACATTTAATCAAAATATTTGAAATTGACACTGAAAATGGATGAACTTGATAGTATATTAATTATACCTCAGAAAACTGTTGTTGTTTTTTTAAATAAGGGAGGACTTTATAGCAATTGTTTAATTTTTCATCCTGAGTTTCAAACTAATATAAGAATATGATTTTAAAAAACCCTTAAATCACTCCTCAGAATAATGCATGAAAGCACCTAGATCAAATTTTTTTTTAAAGATTTTATTTATTTATTTGACAGAGAGAGATCACAAGTAGGCAGAGAGGCCGGCAGAGAGAGAGGAGGAAGCAGGCTCCCCGCTGAGCAGAGAGCCCGATGTGGGACTCAATCCCAGGACCCTGAGATCATGACCTGAGCCGAAGGCAGCAGCTTAACCCACTGAGCCACCCAGGCGCCCCCCTAGATCAAATTTTGTATAAAATTTCTGGATATACTGAGGCTCAATTCCTACCTTAACCCGGATTCTGCACACTGTTAAGATCCTTTTCTTGACATTTGGAGTAAGGTTCATCCCTGGCTAAAACAAGGAGTTGCTGCTCTTAGAAGTCTTGTTCGGTCATTGACTATGAGGGTGACAACGACCTGTTGTTACACCTGCCATCCCAGTGAGAGAGCCTGCTTCATACTTCATGCTGAGGAGGACATGGGGAAGGCATACCTTGTCTTAGGGTATATGTACAGCCTTGGTTTTTGCTTGTTTTAGGAAACAGGCACATGCTTGCTCAAGCGGACCTGTGTTTTCACCTTGACTAATGCCTTTGGTACCAACAAAATGCTCACAGGCCAATGTGTAAACTTAGTCAGGGAGCACCTCCGTCAAGACCCACAAGACTCATCCTGTGGTTTTAATGCCAGCTAGAATTGGGAGTGAGCTACTCTTCTCTTTTATCTCTGTTGACATTCCCAGGTATTCTGAGAAACACAGGTAGGCCAAGATGAATGATTTCAGTAGAGAGGGGCTGGGTGGGGATACTTATCCATGCGAAGAGTGTGCCCTGACTTTATGTATCAAGAGTTGAGGACTAGCTCCTGCAGATTTAATTACTAAGTTCTGTAAAGGATAGTTCTTTATATAGCTTGTCAGAGTCCCTTGTAGACTTCTGCTAGAACCTCCAGACAAATACTTCTATTTTTTTCCATTATTGTTGATCTTACCTCTTTATCAAAACAAAAACAATAAGCCTAAAAGCACAAAGGGAGGGAGGGCCAAGGCGCCTGGGGACTCCTTTATTTTTGCTTTTCCTCCATTTGAGACAGGGTTACACTCCAGCCATCAGGTTTCACTGGTTGCAGGAAAGTAGAGGGCAACTAGAGAATGTCCCAGAAGAATGGGACAGGTGGAGCATGGTGAGAGGTGGAGGAGGAGGCTGCCTGGGAACTGAGGAAGCAGGAGTGTCTGAGATCTGATCATCTAACCTCCCCTGATAACACTTCTCTATCCCCCATGGCATTAGAACTTCCAGTGAGAAAAATTGCTAGAATCCAAACATTTTCACCCAACAAAACCCCATCAAAGACCAGTCATACACCAATCTTGGTTCTCTGGACAGAAGGTTCACAGAAGTCTGTGCCTTGAAGCAAAACCTTATTGGAACCCCACTGCTGTGGCGTAGGGCTGGCATCCTCTAGCTGCCTGTGTGAAGATACAACCAATTAGTTCTTGAGAGGACAAACCAATTCAAATCCCTTCTTCAAGGGTTAGCAATGCATCTGTTAATTAAATAAGTTTTATGTTACCTTTTCATTCAAATCAATCCTAACGGAAGGACCTCTGCCAGTCCATTCTTAGTTACGGGGGACATTTCAAAGAAAGTCAGTAAATTCCCTTCCTTTTAAAAATACTATATGTATCAATCAATTTTTCTTATTTTAAATGTCTTTGCCCACATTTGTCCAAAGAAGTAAGGCTTGACCATTTGAGGCTTTTTCTCTGCAGAGTGAAGTTTAAGGCCTTTGTTGGAGAGATCATTTCTGTTTGAGCCCAAACTTTTCCACCTTTTTGGCTGAAGCTGAATCCAGGAAACCCAGCAATAATCTTAAGATTGTTCATTTTTTCCCCTGTGGGAATGAGAAGCCAGATACCTACTTTGGAACTCATCCTGTAGATGTCTGTTCTTCATTTCTAATTTTCTCCTCCACATCATTTTCCTCTTTCTGGTTTTTAGGTAAAATAATTCCTTTCTTTCTTTCTCTCGTCTTTCTTTCTTTCTTTTTAAGATTTTATTTATTTATTTGACAGAGAGAGAGTATTAGTAGGAGGAGCAGCAGACAGAGGGAGGGAGAAAAGCAGGCTTCTTGCTGAGCAGAGAGGCTGATGTGGGGCTCCATCCCAGGACCCAAGATCATGAAGGCAAATGCTTAACTGACTGAGCTACCCAGGCACCCCCAAATAATTTCTATTTAATACAATTTTCCCCACCTTGGTCCACAATGGGTCAGTATCTCCTGTGGTTTCATGGCCCTGATAGCAGAGGATACTGTTATCTTGGGTCTTTTTGTTTAGTCAGCTCTTCTCAGCTGGTATTTTACAGGTTCTTGGAAAGTTCTAGGAGTGTAGCGGTTCCCTCATTCCTCACACTTTAAGTAGAAGACATCATACTACTACAAGGAATTATATTTTCAGAGATGCTGTGAGGAAAATCCAATAAATATCTCAAATGTTCTGTGAAAGCAGGGGTTCTCAAATGGTGGTCATCTTGACTATGACCCCTAGATGTTTCACAATGTCAAGAGACAATTCTGGTTATCCCAATTTGGGGGGGAGAGAGAGAGGATGCCTACTGGCATCCAGAGGACTCTGCTACAAATCCTCTAATGCATAGAGCAGTCCCAGCGACAAAGAATGGTCTGTCCCCAAATTTCAATAATACCAAAGTAGAAAAGCCTACATTAGAGGAATTTTCTTTTCCCTCAAGGCCTGGGACTAGAGGGGAAAAATAAAGAAAGAAAGAAAGAAAAATGCCCCATTTTCATGAGTGCAAGTATCCTGTATCCCTACATCCCACACAGATCCAGGAATTGGAGAACACAAGGGTACCACTGAGCAGGGCAAAGAGCAAGGTCAAGGCAGGTCTTCTCAGCTCCAACAGCTGTCTCAGCTCCAAGGAGAGACAACTCAGACCAAAGCATAGGACCAAAAAGTTACAAGGATGTTTAGTTTATGATAAAAATCATTTTGCAGATTAAAGTGCTTCCTCCTGCCCATAAAATGGCATGTTTTTTAAATAACTTAAAAATAAGAGGCATTTAACTGTGTTGTGAGCGGGAGGCAGAACTGCTGCTCAGAGCCACGGTCAATTAATTCCATCCTTGTAATCAAGCCTACCCAAGCTGTAAGTGGTGGCATTCTTCATTTTTTCTCTAATGTGCTATTGAATGAAATATCCCTGGGATTCCAGGGATGTTTCCTGGACCCATTTTCTCTCTTTCCATCTCCTGCCTCCCTCACTCCTTCAGGGATAGCTAGATGGCTGCTCCACTGCCAGACAGTACCTCCCCCCATAGACAAGCCCAGTAAAGAGGAGTGAGTCTCTCTCCCAAGATCCTCGGCAAAGCCTCGGTGTGTCTCATTGACTTTTATTGGGTCACATGCTCATCCCTGAGCCAGTGAAGGCTAGGGAAATTCTGGGAGCTGACTTTCTGAGGCCAAAGTTCTAGCACACTCCTGAGCTAAAGCTGAGCCTGGTACGATGCATGTGAGCTGTAGGTGGATAGATGTATTGCATCAAAGGGAAATTGGGGTAAGATAATCAAAATAGGAGGGTTGGGCATCCAGGAGAGTAAACACACACACACACACACACACACACACACACACAACTTGCTACACTGAGGCTTTGGATTCTGGGGTGGAAGCTTCAGGCTCTAGCCCTGCCCTTGCCTTTAATGTCCTGTTTTTGCCATTAACTAGGTGTATTACTCGAGATAATTCCATAACCCTCCCTGCCTCCTTTATCCCATCCACAACATGGAAGTAATAATACCATTAGGTGGTTGTGAAAAATCAACTTTGGGATATTGGAAAGGTTGTGCAAACAAGTGGTGGTGGTGGCATTAGATTCGAATGGATTCATTTCAGCTTCTAGAGTCTAGGAGACCAGCTACAACCCACCCAGCAAGTCTATGCCAGCCTTCAGAAGCCAGTGCCTAAATTTATCCCAATCCCCATTGTTACAGGTCAGTGTGGGAAATCTTCTGAGGTCAATGATTGAGGTAATTGGCTTGCCGTGGATCTTGAAAAAGTCTCTCTGTTAAATGACATAATTGGTTTTAATTATATAATTATGGCACTTAAAGTGTGGGGGTGAAAGGTTACTATTATATTTAGAGGTGAGATCCCCAAATGAAGCAAGGGTGTTCAAGCCAGTGTTTCTTCAAATTTCTCTTTTTATTTTTTCAGAGGGGAAGTCAGAGTAGGCTGGCCTTGGCCCCGGCCATTTTGGGATGATTATCCTGCAATGAGGTAGTGTTGGGGCCGCTCACAGCATCATAGGAACCTTTGTAAAGAGACGGGAAAGGGCTTCCGTAAAGACCTCATTGCGATCTGAAGTTAATGAGCAGTGGGAACTCAACTGTCAGCAATTGAATGTGATTGGGCAGGGTAATTATATGATTGCCTCTGGTGTTTGCTCATGCACAGGGATATTTTTATTGGAAAAAACCTAATTGCTTACTTACTTAGTGGAGGGAAAACCTAAACAAATTTGTGTTGTCATAGATTAAAAAGACATCCTTTCTTTGTCTCTAAAATAGCTGCTTGCTCCGCTTTTTAAAAGTGAGGGTTTTGTTCTTTTCGTGCTCAGTCAGAGATGTTGTTTGCAGGTTTTGAATTATATGCTAATAGGAAAATATAAAGGAAAGCTACTTCGGACTGTGCATTTTGGTAAAATGACCTCGTGCTTATGGCCATGTCTTTAACCATCCCTCACAATGGTCTCTTTCATAATGCAAAAGCAGCTAGAATGCTGGGCAACACTCAAGATACTGGGGCTTTCACAGGTTTTTTTTTGTTTGTTTGTTTGTTTATTTTGTTTTGTTTTCCGGCATGGAGCCCCCTGACAAGACTGGCTTCAGACGCTATCCGGTTTTCCTTACTTGTGTTAGGCAAGTGGGAGGTATCATTTCTATGGCAGCCTGTCAGACATCACAACAGCCAGGGTAAGAGGAGCAAAGTGTTCCCTCTGAGATTTCCCAGGAACTTGGAGGAAAGGAAAGGGACAGCACCCAAGGGAAGGGAAGAGGCCGCGGGGCTCCCACTTTGGTGATGCCAAATTTCAGTCTAGTTCCTTGTTTTGACGGTCCTAAGTACGGCATCTCACTCGCCTGTGATGCTGCTGGGTAGAGAACAGACAGATGCAGTTGAGTCTATTCTGTAGCAGTTCAACTCTGCATTATTAGGGGTGTTTTTTTTTTCCTATCATCTTATAAAACAAACTATTTTCTAGTTTCTTTCCTGACATAGCACCAGAAGAGGTCAAATCATGACTGCATTGTGGGGTTTGGGGAAGCACCGTGTGATGAGAACAGCTCCTCAGGTCAGCCATGCTTTCTCATCTCAGAATCTTGCACATGCTGACACACCATAGTCTTGTCTGGCTAACTCCATGGGTCCTCTAGGCTCAGTGTTAAATGTCACTTCTTCCAGGAAGCTTTCCATGACCGCCCCTCCCCACCCCAATCTGGTTTGCCTGCCTTTGCTTTATGCTCCCCGGCACCCTCTAGGTTCCTTTATCCACTGTCCTTTAATTGCTTGTGTCGTTGTCCTAAAAAGCCATAAGCTCCATGAGGGCAAGGCTTGTGTTGATATTTGTCACCCCTGTATCCCCAGAGCCTGGCACCGTGCTTGATGAGTGTGCCCAGAACGACTGAGGAGAAGAATGGTTGCTGAGTGTCCTAGAGAATTGTGCTGTGGGACGCCTGGGCTTCCCTACCCTTGCTGTTAATACCGCTTTCTTGTTGCTTATAATTTTCATTGCCCCAGATGATCCAGCTCTGTCGGAGGCACGGAGGCACAGTCAAATCTCATGCTGTACATTGATCACCTGTCCAACCTTTGCCTAGAGTGGGAGCCCCCAGTTCCTTCAAGAGATCCAACTTTACCTGTCTGTAAAGAAGAAGAGGAGGAGGGAGACAGCGGGGAGGATCCGCTGGCAGTTTGACACCAGAGCAGGTCCAATGTTTACTTTTACCCTTTTGGAGGTGGGTAATTGCAAACACCACGGGGAGCTGGGTTTCAATAAGAAACCTGTGCGATGATCTTGGATTTGGGGGCTCACACATACTTTCTATTTTGCTAGCACGTACACGTGGCTATTTTTGTATTGAAATCACAGCCAGACGGTTCCACGATTAGCCCAGCTTAGAGCAAGAATCCAGGCTCATCATCCACATGATGTGAATTCTCGTACGGCTTCATGTTGTTTGTGTCTTGCTATGTGGACAGAGAATACGGTTCATTCATTGGTTCCTATTTCATGACTATTTATTATTTGCTTTTCAAGGTCTGTGATTTTCAACAGCTTTTCTCGTTTTGATTCTATGGCTTTTGATGTTTTAATCCCACCCTCCCCCCCCCCACCCCATCCTCTTAGACCATGAGATCCTGAATAACTACCAAAGAAATGAGCTGGCATTGAGACCACCCCTCAGTGTTTAAGTATAGCCCTTCACAGCCTGGGGGCTGTCTAACCAGCTTTTCCTCTAGGCAGAACATGAACCTCTGACCTTATAGGCCTTGGGCAAAAGGGCTTCCTATTAAGGACCTAAACCTCCTAAGTTTGTCTGCCTGCTATTGGTTGGGCCATGATAACAATTTCTGGGTGAATGGACATTTGCCTGTGGAAACTGTGGTGTCACATGTAGCAGGGAAAAGTAACCTTCAGAGCCCCAGGATGCTTCCTCCACAGTGCTCTGGGCACACTCCCTAGGTCTAAAGCATATTCTCTCTCAGTTGGTTCTGGGGCTCTATTTAGTTTTTATTCTTCGGTTACATTTCTGCTTTGGCGTAATAAGCACCTCAGTTAGTATCTTTGGGGGTTCCCTTCAAGGAAGAGTGTTTGAACAACCTCTTACAGTAGGTGTGTTCGCCAGTGCTGTGTGCTTGGAATCAGATAGGGATGGGCCATAGTGAGTTTTGTGCCTGAATTCCAAGAAAAAGTTCAGTTTTGGAATTGTACCAACGGATGTCTTGCCACCTCATATCCTTTCTGGATGGAGGCAGATAATTACTGCCTACACAAATAAATCACATACTTTCCTTAAAAAAATTTTTTTTGAATGACATTTGATTTGTAATTAAAGTTGGTGATGTTGTCTCTGAAGTGTCTCATCTTGTATAATCACAATAATTTATGTCCTTTCAGAATACTTCTGCACACAGGGCTTAGTTCTCTGGTTCTCATTGCATAAGGTGGTAAAGGGGAACAATTTAAGAGCAGAAAAAGACAAATTAGAATAAATGGCTGCCATTTTAGGTCAGACTCAAACCACTAATTGTTTCTATTGCTTTGTTTGAAAAAATATTTTCATGGCCCTTCACTGATGGATTTATTCGGCATATAGATTTAAGCACTGGCCCTCCAAGTGCCCTGCCGACAGCCTGCTTTCCAGCATCTGTCACCTGGGAACTTGCTAGAAATGCAGATTCCCAGGCCCCACAGGGACCTACTCAATCAGAAACTCTGCAGGTGGGGTCCAGCAAGCTGGGTTTGAATGCACTTCCTGGTGATTCTGCTGCTCACAAAAGTCTAAGAACTTTCGGTTTAAAACTTCTGTGCGTATGTGAGGTGAGGTCATTAATAGGAGAAAACCTTTAGCCTTGTCAGCCAGGAGCTCGTGATCCATTTTGGGCACACATTTTGGGCACAAGGCATAAATTCATCAGACAGTTTGGCAGAATGATCTTTATAAACTGTAAATTACATCATACACTTACTTCCTAAGTACCTCCAGGCAGTTCCCTTTGTGCTTGGAATAAACCTAGATGCTTGGCCAAGACCTACAAGGCCTGGCATGCGCCATCCCCTGCCTAGTCAGCCTCATCTGGTGCCAGTCCCTCCCTGCCCTGGTGCTCTGCCACACCACACTGGCCCTCTTTCTAATCCTCAAACACACCTGCTGAGTGTGACGTCAGCAAGAAGGTAGGAGAAGGGGAAGGAAGAGAGAAAATTGCAAAGGCTCAGTAATAGGCTTGGTCACTGAAGTATTTTTTTCATATGACACAATGTCCCTCTTGGCTAATATATTAATATATTGATATTTGTAGGTATCCATGTGATAATATTTTCACATGATAATATAAGCAGCCTCATCCTGTAGTGTAGCTAAGTCTGAAAGGAGTTGCTGATTCATTAAAGAAACATTAAATGTAGTTTACTTTGGTCTGAGCGTTATGTATTTGGAATGATTTCTCTGTCTGAGAGTTGGCCCAGCGGGCATAGCCAACCACTGAGAACTGAATAAACACGGCTGGAGGCTCAAGGTGCTGAGTGTGAAATCATCTGGATGGCACCAGAACATTCTGGAGCCCAGGCATGAATCTTGCTGGCTTCACATTTAGGAAGGATGGTGACCATGATCGTTAGGTTTTGTCTTTATAAATTATAAAGTTATCCGCGAATGCCAATTTTGATCTTTGGTGTAGTCAATATACCATGTGATTTGGGAACAAAGCAGCAGGTTGGATTTTTATTGAATGTGAAAAATAATGCTCTCTTACGATTCTCTTTATAATGAGAGAGGGGAAAGATGTATTTTAAATATGATTTGTTTTAAAAAAAACTTATTTGAATTTGAGGCAAAGGGGTTTTTAAAGATTTGGGACTCAGAATGAGGAACTAAGGCAGTGATTTTTTTAGTTTTGCTTTTTGTGTTGATTTTGTTTTGACGACCTGAAACTATTTCACAGTAACGGACTAGTATAAGCGTAGAATCTCTGGTTTGGTGCATTACTTGCTTTTTACAAAACCTCCCATTTGAGCTGTTCAGCAAAGGAGGGGAAAGTGGATTTGCAGGAGTCCTTAAGGAGGGGAGGAGGTGGAAAGGGCTCCTGGCTGCCTTATGGCCTCACCTGGCTTGTGGAGTTCTCCCACAGAACAGAGGAAAGTCTCCTACCTCAAAAGTACTCCAACCCACCAGGAAGCCCTTCCTGGCTTAGAAGGCAAAACTGGGCTACCACAGATGGCTGACAATGCACGTGTGAACAAGACAGACACAGCCTGTCCTTGTCCTTCCAGAGCCCCCGGCCTGGAGGCCAGAAGACTTCAGCAAATAACTACTCAAATAAAGGTGTGTTTTCACACTTTGAAAGGTGCTCTGCAGGATAAGAGAGCGAGGGGAGCAGAGAGCAGAGAAGCAGGTTCCCTCTTGGTTAGTCTTGGGAGGCCTTCTCTTTGGACCCGAGTTTGAGGCTGAGAACCAAAGGATGAGCAGATGTTTATTTGGGTAGGTGTCTAGGGTGGTGGCACCTTGAGAGGGGAGGTGGCGCAGGAGGGTTGGGGGAGTGTCCCTGAGGACCTGGCTCCATCTCCCATCCTAGCTAGGATTCTGCCCACAGAGGCTGCCACAGCAGAGAATCTTCTGAGCAATGACTTGGGTGAAAATACCCAAAGATTGTCTGCAAGAGTGAGCCCCAGGGGAGGAGCTCTTCCTCCTGAAAGGAGGAGAGACCTCTCCAAGTGTGCAGTGACAGTACTCACACCACTGTGCCTACACCTGACGCAGCGCCTGGCCTCCAGCCCTACCAGTGTCAGGGACATTTATAATACTCTGGAAGATTCTTGCGTGGCTTTAAGGGAGATATTTCGGACGGTTCGAGGGCAGGTTTCTGTCTGGTGTGTGTGGGTGTGTGTGTGTGTGTGTGTGTGTGTGCACTCACACATGCCCAACATGCTGACTTTGCATGGATCTGGCTCTCTGAGCTAACTGACAAATGAGAGAAGAGATTCTGCCAGTCCAAATACCCTGCAATGCTGAAACTCGATTTGAGCAGTGTGAAATAAAAGAGACACCTGATTCATTCATTTGTTCATTAACTATGTGTCTGGAACATGATGCCTGGGGCACAGTAAGCCCACAGTCGATACTGGCTATTACAGAGGGAGTAATAAGCCAACTCTGGGTTCTCAATACTTTTGCGTTCTTGTCCCCCTGAATTTTGCAGCTGTGCATCCCTCTCCTGTCATTTGGGAGTGACAGTGCCGCGTACCAGGCTCTGAGCGCATCTGCGGCTCTTCAGAGAGACCGGACTCTCCCATAGGAGGGAGTTCATGGCATGAGCTCTGAGACAAAGCCTGCAAGCACGAAGTGACAGAGAGCAGTTAAGCTTCAGGGCGGTCTGAGTGGCTTTAAAAAAAAATTATCAGGGGCGCCTGGGTGGCTCAGTGGGTTGAGCCTCTGCCTTCAGCTCAGGTCATGATCTCAGGATCCTGGGATGGAGCCCCGCATCGGGCTCTCTGCTCGGCATGGAGCCTGCTTCCTCCTCTCTCTCTGTCTCTGCCTGCCTCTCTGCCTACTTGTGATCTCTCTCTCTGTCAAATAAGTAAATAAAATCTTTAAAAAAAAATTATCAAATTAATGAAGACACTTACTGGGGGCATCTGAGTTTCTACTTGCTGAAAAAGGCTTATTAGCCTCTTTCTGAGGAGACAGATGTTTTCTTTAGTGGAAAGAAGGGAGCATGTCTGAAGACCTGAATAATTTGAGGCTGGAGTCCCAAGCAGAGCCTATGAGTCAAGTCTGTCCAGGTGGCAGTTGGGCTGGCCCACACAGGGTACCCCCCAAACCTGCAAATATCACATATAATCCAACATTCTGGATTTGGGGAAAAAATCGGATGATCTTGCTGCCCTGGGCCATAGTCCCACAGATGGCTACAGAAATCCATCCCTACCCCCATCCCGCCCCGGCATCCCAGCCTGCCCTATCTGGTTTACCGGCCACTGATATCTTGCTTATACCAGGCTCGCATCCCTCCTCCATGCTACCTCCCTGGCTCCTGGCAGCACGGTTTATAACCCTGATTAGGACATGCAGAAGAGAGCCTCACGGTGGGCAGCAACACGAAGGGCAGCAATGGTGGGTCCATTATTGCATTCTTAGTGGGTGGTGGGTGGTAGAACCCCCTTCCATTTTCCATCCTAGCTGTGGCCCTCTGCCTCAGTGCCCCGTATGAGGTGTTAGACTTCTGGGGAAACTGAGGCCCAGAGAAGGATGTGATTTGCCAAAGGTCACAATGTGGCAGGGCTTATTGGGTCAATGTCAGCGGATCACCCCTCAACCTGAGCTTCTCGTCAGAATGCAGTGGGCACTTACCCAGGCCCCACCTCAGGATCTGACTCATTTGCTCTGGGCTCGGTGGGGCTTTGGTGCCGGGTCCACGTGGACACCTTCAGAGAGCCCACAGCATGACCCGTGCACAGCCCACCTGCTCTCTTGACAGCTGTTCTGCTCCCATCAGCACCCTTGGAAGCCCCTGTCTCCTTTCTGAATTAGTCTTGAGCATCCCAGACCACTGTCGTAAACATGGATTCAAAGCCAGAGCACACGTGTCCGAAGTGGCTCTTGAAAGAAAAGAGAGATAATGCCAAAACCAAAAATGTTTCAGTTTGAAATCCCAGATATATCAACAAAAATTGGGACTTGGGTGGGGAAGATGGTAGACACGAATGCTTGCCTTGTCTTATGCATACACGTGGGAGGTCCTGCTGTGTCTAGTGGTTCCCGAGGCCGGCCTGATGTGTGTTTCTTAAAGGCAACCTGTTATTTTCTTACGAGATGCTTGTGGATTGTTTTTCCTTTATACAGACAAGCCAATAATTTTGCTAACCTATGTCTACTTTTTGCTTCCTTTATATATTCCTGGTGTTCACTAAGCCCTTTTAGCCTGCTACATCTGCATGCATGTATTGATTCTTTTCTTAGTTTTAGCCTTTTCTTCTGGAGCATCTGCTAGTCTCAGGCTCTTCACTATGTAAGGCCCATGTCCCTCATTTTGTCCCTCCTAGGTTACATCTCTATATTCTGGGATAACCTGGCAAATTTATGTGTTGTTTCACTGACGGTATTTTCTGCAATGGTGACTCAGGTCTTAGCTGCTTCTGATGTCAACGGTGGGTCCATTATTGCATTCTTAGTGGGTGGTGGGTGGTAGAACCCCCTTCCATTTTCCATCCTAGCTGTGGCCTTCTGCCTCAGTGCCCCGTATGAGGTGTTAGACTTCCGGGGAAACTCAGGCCCAGAGAAGGATGTGATTTGCCAAAGGTCACAGAGCTGGCTCCCAGTGGAGGTGGGAAGAGAACTCTGGTTTCCTGCAGTCCAGGGCTCTTTTTATTTCCAAGACTCCACTTGCAAGATTGACTCTGAGGTACAAAATATTTAGATAAAATCATCACTATCCTCAGCCTAACCAAATCTCATACCTATTAAGTGTGAGTATTCCAAAGAAAAGTGTTTACCCCGTATTCAGTCTTTTTCCTCTACAGCAGAGCTTGCCTCAATAAGCTACTTTCATCAGAGAGAGCTAGAATGTGGAGAAAGTTGAAAGCAGTGGTTTCCAGTTGGGGGCACTTTTGTCCGCCAGGGGACATTTTTGGCTATCACAGCTCAGGTTAGGTGGGAGAAGGGTGCTGTATTGGTATCTAGTGGGTGGAGGCCAGAGACCATGATAGACATCCCACAAGGCAGAAAACAGCCTCGACAACCAAGAATTTTTCAGCCTGAAATATCAATAGTGCTGAGGTTTAAAAACCCTGATTTCAAGGAAACAAATTCTACATCTCCCGTCTGTGAACTACAGTTTCCCTGGACTAAAGCCCCTCAGGAGGCCTCATACCTTGACCCTTCCTCCTGGCACACACGCATAAGCAATCCTGGACCAGAATAGAATGCTTCGTAAATATACAAGTGATGATTTCTGACATATGTCTAGAGACTACTGTGACTTCTAAAATAATTCACTTACAAATTTACTGAGTTCCTAGTAGCTTTTTGTAACCAGTGTTTTTTTGAATCAAAAAATAAGAGGAATAACTCAGGTGGAGGGCTATGTAAATTTTTTTTTTTTTTTAATCTTTAAAAGGAATGCTCATCTCAATGATGCTGTCCCTGTCTTCCATGATAAATTTGAAGTTTGGCTGTGCCCTTGGTCAAGTAGCTCCAATCCAAGGGAAAATCCTTAATGTCTGATGGCTTTTACCAGTGTCTACAGTGTTGGAGCAGATCTGGCAAGCAGATGTTCATGGTGGGAATTTTCCATTCTAGAACAGTTCCTTCTGAGGCAGGAGGAGAGTTAGGTCAGAGAAGAATGTGCCAGACAATATGCCCCTTTGTTAACCAATGCTGTCGCTTTGGCTGCCCCTCTAGCAGCCTCATCTTTCTGAAATCTTCAGTAAAAGGACCATTCAATCAATACATGTGGCATTGGCCGGGACTTCTCTAGCTCAGCTCTCACAATAAGAAATGGAATTAATAAGATTCAAAAGAACCTTAAGACCCATTCTGCAAAAGTCTTAATCTCTGGAAGAGCTCAGAAAGACAGATTATCAAAAACCAGTTTCTTGAGCAAAACTCTCAAACCACTAATGCCAAGTAATCAAGGTGACTCACAAGGGTCTGAAATCTTCGCAACATTTATTGAGCACACTGGGACACATACTAGATGTTCAGTGCTTAGTTGAATTACTTTAGTCTTCAGAGCAACCTATGATTTAAGTAATGATACTATGACCATTTCATAGATATGGAAACTGGGGCTTAGATCCACTAAATGATGTGCCCAAGGTCACACAGTATTTCCTCTTTCTTTAACCACCTGGCTGATAATTCAGCCACACTATTGATCTTGAGTCAACAAGCCATTATTTTAAGCTCTATCCCTTGTTAAATCAGAAAATCCAGTCCTTGTAGAGATATGTAGTTATCGTAAGAAATGATTTGAGTCGGGACACCTGGATGGTTCAGTGGGTTAAACCTCTGCCTTCGGCTAAGGTCATGATTTCAGGGTCCTGGGATCAAGCCCCGCATCAGGCTCTCTGCTCAGTGGGGAGCCTGCTTCCTCCTCCTCTCTCTCTCTCTGCCTGCCTCTCCACCTACTTGAGATTGAAATAAATAATATCTTTAAAAAAAAAAAAGAAAGAAATGATTTGAGTCAATTGTAATAGAATTGGCAAAGGCTAGGATATGTGTAATAGTAACAGAAACTCCAAGTTTGTTGAAAAAGGTATTTCCAACTTTTCTCCTTTGTCCTCATTTGTGGCCTCAACACATGATAGGGTGTGATACAGAGGTCACTTGGAGGGAATCAGAGACATGCTCACAGTCAAGAATCAGGCACAAAATGTGGCTTTAAACAGGTCACTTGGCTTCTCAAGGTTTCAAACTTCTTCTGGCACACAAGGGAGGTCATAGTTTATTCAACAACCATTTATTTGGCATCAATTATGTACACAGATAGGATGACAAGCTCACTATCTCTTACTGAGACAGTCATACAAATAATTCTAATGTAATGTGATCTGTTCTAGGGGAGAGATCTGTACTCTATGAGAGACTATGAGTACTGCAGGCTGCCAAGGCATGCTGACCCCAGCCTGTGTTTACTGAGTGCCTACTATGTATCTAGCTCCATTCCAGAAGCAAGAGATTGCAAATGCAGTCCATTTTAGTTGGAGGGCTGGGGTGGGGAGAGACAGTAAACCAGTAAACAAACAAATAAAGTGATTTCAAAGGCCAGTGAACAGCATGAAGAATATATAGTAGAGTGATATATAGAATGACAGGGGATGGAAAGCACTACTCTAGCTTAATCAGAGAAGGCTTCTTTGAGGAGGTGAAAGCCTTGGAAAATGAGAAAAAAAGTTCTACGCAAAGAATTGGGTGAAACAGCCTTGATGTGTAAGGTTCCAAAATTTCAGTATTCTTTCAACAGAGAAGTTCAGATGTTAAGCATGTGATATCACTTCTTGGGATTTGTTGAGATTTTTTTTTTTATGGCCAAGTACATGCTCAATTTTATGTAAACATTCCATGTGTATTTGAAAAGAATGTATATTTTCTCTTTGAGTTCATATTCTTTGTATGTTTTTTAGACAAAGCTTATAAATTATGTAACTGAAATCTTGTATACCTCTATTATTAGCTGTTCAGCTGCTCATTTTCTGAGAGATAAGCATTCAGATACTCCTGATGATTACAGATTTGGTCATTTCTCTTAGTAATTCTATTAGTTTTTGTTTTATCTATTGCTAGGCTATGATCTTTTTTAAAAAAATATTTTATTTATTTATTTGCCTGAGATAGATCAAGAACGAATAAGAGAGAGAGAGCACAAGCAGGGGGAGCAGCAGGCAGAGAGAGAAGCAGGTTCCTTGCTGAGCAAGGAAGGTGATGCAGGACTTGATCCCAGAACCCTGGGATCATGACCTAAGCCAAAGGCAAACGCTTAACTGACGTAGCCACCTAGGTGTCTCTAGGCTATGATCTTAAATGTATTTAATTTCTTTATCTAATGTTATAACTTCCTGATGGTTTGTTCTTGTTGTCATTAACAACCCCCTTTATCTCTATTAATACCCTTACTTACTTACTATGTTGTCTGATAATATTGCTAATGCAACATCCTTTTGGTTAATTTGTGGGAGTGTAGGCTTTTTCTGTCTTTTTATTTTCAGCTTTTGTGTGTCACTGGTCCATTTTATAAGCCCTATAAAGCTGATTTTTTTTTTTTTAATCTGGGGTCTCTGCCATTGGTGGGTGAATTTAAGCTATTTATATTTATTGTGACTAATCTACCTGACTTAACTTTGTCTTCTTTTTTGTATGTTCTGTTATTATAGGTGCTCTTTTCTTCTTCTTCCTTTTCTCTCCCTTACTGCCCTGTTTGAATTGACTGTGCTTTCTTTATTTCTTTTTACATTCCCCCCTACTAGTTTTGAAGTTACATATTCTATTTCTCTTCTCTCAGTGATTTGAATAGTATCTAAGGCAGAATTTGGCAAACATTCAGAGACTCTTAATGCATTGCCTTGTGTTGGTTTAACAGCTTTCTCTGGTATCCTGACTCCCCAGTGGCTGAGGCTTTAATGGGGAAGGGTGTAAATGAAAGTGCAGAGCATGGTCGCTGTGATGATTATATCTTAGAGTGTGGATTTCCAGCTTACCTTTGCCAAGACCTGTGCCCTAGTGCCTGAGGGTTCTGGTACTTGACAAACTGTAAAACCCTCATGGGTTATGGGTAACATAGCAGCTTCTAAGCAAGAAGTTACTTGGTTTCTTCTGTTGCTCTTCTCCTTGTCTGCATTTGAGCTCTTGTAAGTGATGATAAACATTAAATAGCTCCTGTAAAACTGTTGAATTGTCAGTTTTTAAACTGCATAAAACACTGACATTTTCATTAGATCCTGGTCCTGAGGAATGTCCGGCTTTCATCATAACAGATTTGTTTACTTCTACAGAGAGTCTTAATGTGCTGCCTATGGGAGAGATCTTACTGTCACCTGCTCTTAAATGGGAAAGTCTTTGTTCAGCCAAAGATTTTTGGAAAGGGATTTGCAAGAGGGCTTTTTTTCACCTCCCCCTCTCCTTCTCCTGCCATCTCCCGAAAGGGTAAGGATGGGAATAGAGTCTTTGAAGAACTTTGGTATTGGACAGGAAAAATTGCAATGTAAAATAATCCTGCAAAGCCCATTAGGAGACAAAATGTTGGAAAGATGCTATTAAACCACTATTTAGTTTCAATGTATCCTGTTAAAGATAAGCAAGTTGTATCTATGTCTTTTTGACCTCAATCCTTTGCTCTACATTTAAACAGATATCTTGATTTTGGATTAATAAACTCTCTTGTGTATATTAGTAGAGAAAACATTTTAAACTGCTGGGTCCTTCTAAGCAAATAAGAAAAGAGAGGGCTTTTATCTTCTGATCATTCCATTAGATTTTTAACATTTTTTGCAGAAGATGCCAAGCTCTATGAACAAATGTAGAGTCATCTCAATTTAACAAGCTGGAAAATGTGTGTGTTGAAAGACAGACTTGTATTAATATGACCAGGGCCTGAGAATGTTAACTTTCCTGGAATCAACATGTTTGCAACTATGGCAAAGTTTCTTGCTTATTTTTTAAAAGAACTCCCTCCTCTGTATTAGCTTGTTGAATATGTCACTGGCAGGTTTGTCTTCTTTCACATTTCAAGAGAGGGAGCCTGGCATGAATCAGGCAGATTAGCCTTTAAATTCTCCTCCTAGGACATACTAACTGTGTAATAATGGAAGAGTTACTGAACCTTCCTGAGCTTGGGATTTCTCCTTTATAAAACTGAAATAATTGATTTTCCAGAGTTGATATGGTCATTAAATAAGAGAATGTATGTGAAGTCCTCAGCAAAAAACCATTTAGGGGACCATTCAGTGATATTTGATAATGGTGATGCTAATGGTGGTGGGGAGAATAATAATAAAGATGATGGTGGCAGTAGTGGTGGTTGTGATAAGGATATTGATGATGGTGGTGATAATGGTGGAGATGATGATGATGGCAGTGGTAGTCATGATAACTGGATGTAAGAAGTCCCCTGAAAAAGTCTGAGGGAAGGTATCACATAATCAAAGAATCCGAGAAAAGATAGAGTTGTCTAATACTGACCCACCTGACCCATGGTCCCCCACCTTCTACTTGGGAAGTTCCAGTCACTAGAAGGTCCTTTCTGAATAAAATCCTACTATAGACTGCAAACCACAGAAGCCTATTTCATTCATGCAATTCTGTTTTCAGACCTGGATTTGTCTTAGAAAAAGCCAAGAAATGTTACCCTGAGTAACTTGATGCTGTTGGTATCCATTTCCTTCCTTGCTCGTTCCTTGGCTTCTGTGTCCTTGGATATTTTGGAGTTCTTCTTTGGTCTCCTTGAGCATTTCTTGGTCATCTCTTTGCCAGCTTGTCTTTCTGTGGCCATTGAGATACATGAGGGTAGAACTCAGAGAAGGCAGTGCAGGAGAAAGTGAAGAGTGTACAGTGACGTTGGGACAGAATCTGAGTATAGTATCACAGAAGCAGGGTAGGGGGACAGTTCCAGGTTGAGGGAAAAGGTCAGTATTTTTTAATATAAGGGCAATAGAGAGGATGAGGAAGGCTAGGCAAGACCACTTCTTTGGGCATTGGACATTCAGAGTTGGCGTTGGACACAAAATCACTGAGGTGGTGAAAGAAGAAAAGTAAAGGAATATCTGGGAGGTGACAAGGTGAAATTAAAGAAATGAAATAGAAATTAAAGAAAGAGGAGGTTGTTTAGTAGACAGACTTTGGGGGGAGGGCGTGGTAAGGGAGAATCAGGCTTATTTGTAGACCAAGAGAAGGGAGCCAGAGGAAGCTGAGTGTGAAGATACAAATGCAGAAAGATTCAGGCATTTGGTCCTACAGGAAGTGGGAGAAGTAGAAGCAAGAATTCATTGGCCCATAGAACCACCTGCCACATCTCCAGGGAGCACTCAGGGGATAGCAATAGGAGAGAAAAAGTATAACCTGGGAGACTTATGTTGAATGACCTTGACTTTCTCTTAAAAGAAGGTAAGGTCTCCAAAGAGAGTCAGAGATCTTTGCAGGCATAGGTTGCTGGGGAGAGTTTTAAAAGAACCACTGTCAGAAATGGATGGGAAGTCAACCAGAGATGATTAAAAGATTTGCCAGGGAGCCCTGTGGAGGGGAGGAGGTGTGTGTCTCTGGATCTTCCTATACTATTCTCACCCTGGTTTCTGTCCCTAGGATCTTCTGGGTACCATAAGCACCCTGGAATCCCACAGGTGGCCCTCAGTATCCCCACTCCCCATTATGGGGCCTTCCCTTTTCCTCCGCCCATGCCCAGAGGATTATCGCATAGAAATGAACTGGTGGACTGATTCCCACCAAGATTGCAAAGGTGTAGTATCTCATCCCACCCAGGCATTAGTGTGACAGGTAGTCAAATGGAAGGAACATGGGATCAGGAGCATGGAGTGTAGTCCCAGGTCTAGTTGGTTAACCTGTTCTTGTGCCCTCCTGTAGCACAGGATGTCAGGCCATTCTTGCCTGCCATTGCAACACCAGCGTGTTATCTAGCACCTGCTATACAGTAGGGGCTTGTAGAATTTATTTGACTAGGTTAATGGAGAAGATACAAAAGATCTCCAAACACCCATCATTCTATGCAAATGTGAGGGACTACTATTCTGACATGCATTTTAACAAGCACAGTATCAGCCCCAGGAGTGACTCTCTAATAATAGAATTGTCAGCCACCACTGGTAGGCAGGCAAAAGGAAATACTTCCAGCAGAACTGGGTGGAGGCTTTCCAGAATCCTCACATTTAACTACCTCCATGTCTACATCTATTGGTTTGGCTTATAGAAAATTAGCTCCTATCCCTTCAGTAATCTGATCCAAGGTGATTAGTCATTTTTCATTCTTGCTGTTAAAATAAATATATACCCAGGCATATACTTTGTCATTACAAACAAGAAGCTGAGGTGGAGGCAAAGAGAGATGAAAATGGGATCTAAACAAAGAAGCAGAGCCTCCTTCTCACCCACTCTTTCTACCCTCCCCCCACCACATACACACAAATAAGATCTTTCTCTACCTTTCCCCATGACTCCACCAGCATGGAGAAATCAATTGTCAGCCAAATCCCAAAAGAATAAAAGAAAAATATCTCTTCAGAAGGAGAGGGCAGATGGGAGAGATGGAATCATCAATAAAAGGCTGAAGGGATTGGCCTAGAGAGTGTGGAATCCAAGAGGGTGTTTATTTTCAAAACAAAAGCTTACTGATCACGTACTTTTCAACAGATGAGAAAAATGGAATAAGCAGAGCTTGTGCCTGGGCTCTGGGACATGCCCACAGTGGCCTGAGCTACTGAGTCAGCAAGAGCGGCTTTTGTTCTCTTTGCTCAGGCAGCAGGCAGCCTGCGTGTGAGCAGGACTCGCCAGCGAGCTCCCCATAAGCTCCAGGAAGGCTGCATCTGGCCTGGCCATCCTTCCCGTTTCGCTAGGTCACCTAGAACCCCAACTTCCTGCCCTGCCTACACATTGGAACAGCCTGAGGAAGCCTCACCAGCCATTCCTTGGCTCACAGCCCGCATGACTGAAGAGCTGCCCGTCACCAATCCCGCTTCGGACTAGCATCTTTGGGGGGCACTGCTCTTGTCCACAAATGTTTCTCACAGAAAGGCCTTTGGCAGGGGGGGAGGGGGGTCGTTTTTTCTTGAGAAGCCATGTGTCAGAGCATTAGACAGACATGGTTGGATTTAAAATATGCCTCGGCCACTTGTATGCTGTGTGACCTGATGCAACTTGAGTTTTCTTTTCTGAGCCTCTGTTTCCTCACTGGTAAAATGGGGTAAGTCAAACTTGCCTCACAGGGTGTGGGAAGACGAGGATAATGAAGACAAGGTGCCTGTCAGGGGGTCTGGCAAAGAGAAGGAAGTCGGCAGTGGGCAGTGAACCTGGCTGGAGAGACCCCTAGGACCTATTCAAGACTTGTTTGTTTACCGTTGTGGATGTTTGCTTTGGGCCTTGGTCAGTTGCTTTTTCAAACAGAACCACACACAGGCTTGTGTTTTGAGTGCTCATTCCCTCTGTAAATAGCTTTTGGCCTGCGTGAGTTAACAGCATCTTCCAGGCCCTGCCTGGGCCCTGGATCTCAGTGTCTGCACCTGGAACACAAGGGGCGCAAACTTGATTTCGATTAATATGAGCCAGCTTCAGGGTGCCGTTCTGTCCCTGATGTCTGAGAAGTCTCTACTAGACTTTCTGCACCGGAGTGTCCTGCACCCGCTCCCAGTGGCAGGTCCCTCAAAGGTGCCCCTGTGCAGTCATTCGTGATATAACGCAACCCTGAGGAAGAGGAGAAACAAAGAACAGAAATTTTAAAAAATTCTTGTTCGTATTTCCCAACTGTTATATAATTAGCTATGCTCAAGTGAGAATCTTCACAATGCTACCTCTTCAAGATGCAAGGATACAAAGTAGGAAGTCAGTGTTCTGTACCCACCGACTTTTGGCAATGTCATCACACGCCCCAGATGCTACCACCGTTCATAGTTTAGTGTATGTCCTCCCCATTTTTCCCTCTGAGTTTATAGCACATATTCCTATTTACATATATACATGCATATTTACATAAATTTTAACCTGCAACTGGCAATTTACTTGAGAGCTTATCAAGTGCATCCATTCAGGTCAGTATAAATAAATCTACCTTCTGTGTTTAATGCACCCCAATGTTCACACCATAGAAAAACTGTATTCATTCGGTTATAACCTTCTGTTGGGTTATAGGTTGTTTCCAGTTGGTTTTGTTTGGTGGGGGGTTTGGTACTACCGAGAAGGCTGCTGCAGACTTACTGTGTACTTTCCTATATGTTCTAGCGCTTTTATTTTTGTAGAATCAACTCCTAGAAGGGTGACTTCTGGGCCAGAGGGTCTTTAAATTTTAATGAAGACTTCCAGATTGGTTTCCACAATGTTCAAAAGGACCTTCTACACGCACTGGTAGAATGGGAAGGCATCCATTGCCCTGTAATCCTAACAGCGTTGGATATTATCAGTCTTCATTCCCGCGCCCCCCCGCCCCCCCGGTCTGATGAGAAGAAAACTGTCTCGTTTTAAAATTTTTCCTCTCAGATTTTATGTCCATTTGTTCATGGGTCATTTTTGTCCTAAGAACTGCCCATTTGTGTCCTTGGCCCATTTTTTGAGTGAAATTGTTGTCTTTTAAAAATATATATATATGGTCTTAAAATTTTAACTAGTAAACAAACCAACCAATAAAGTGATATATTTCAAGGTACTTTGAAAACATGAGACAGCCCCCCCCCCAAGGCTGTTGGGAGAACAAGGGTTTCTGGGAGCCGAGATCGGTGAGCAAGAGGGGGTGGAGCTCCTCCAGTGTCCCATGCAGCTCACGGGCTTTTCCTCTCACATAGTATTGCCCCCAGATGCTCCCAGTGCCGCTCTGGGAGGTAGTCTGCGCTCTGGATGACCTTATGCCTGTCAGACCTTCAACTTGCCCCTGACTGATGAGGCTTGCCTCTCAGGCTTGACCTGAGCGTTCTGAAGCCTCCACTTGCTCGTCTCCTGCTGGGACTGTTGCCTGACAGCCTCCCACTGCCCTCTGCGCACGACCCCTCCCAAATCCTCCACCCATGAGCTCTGCACACTTCCTGGGGTCCTGGGAACTCATTTATAACCTGCGTCAGTGCCATTTGAAAGACTCCTCATGGAGTCCGTGGGTGATGGTATTTTTATTCTTACTGGTAAAGTATTCATTGCTGCTTATTGAGCGCTTACCAATTGCAAAGCCAGCACTTATGGTGCGGTGCGAACTGTCCATTGCACACCTCTGGGGGCACCATTCACTGCATAGTCATCACAGATCTGTGGAAGGATTTTTATCAGATGGCAGTCAATTGTCTTGAAGAAGGGTACTTACTTCTAATTTATAAAATAGGGTCATTATAATTGCAAGTAGAAGTCTTAACCATGTGCCGGGCACTGTGCTATGCACCCTGAACACATTAAAAAAAAAAAATCATTCCAGTAGCCTGCTGAGTTTGGTGATTTTACCTCCCTCTCTAAAGCTGAGGAAACTGAGTCTCAAAGAAGTCAAATTGCTTGCTCAAGTCATACAGTTAATAGATGAATTCAACCTCGGGTCCGGCTGCCCCCAAAGCCTATGTCTTGGTTTTGCTCTTCCCTTCCTCCATATTGGGATCCAGTTGTCCCCAAAGAGTCTCCTGACATATGCCTGAGCCATGGTGATGGTACAGGCACTGGGTTTGGTCAGCCTGTCCACCACGGTCTTCCTACAACATTCTGGAAAGTCTACATGGCCAGAGGGCACTGCTCCTGCAGCCAGGATGCACCCAGGGACCCTTATGGCCCAGCAGTGCCTTTCTGTGAACTAAAAGCATCAGAGAATACTGCCTGCCCCAAGGGAATCTGAGCAGGGGGTCAGCATCCCTGGATCTCCTGTGGAAAGGGAGAGACCCACTTCTTTTTTGCTGTACACTCTTCCTAAGTCAGGATTTCCTGGTCTCTGTCCCAGGGTTGGTTTTCTTTGACCACACTCAGAGTGTGGATAACTGTAAACAGGGGTGCTAAGAGTGAGAGCCACCATTTCCCATCTCCGGACTCTGGTGCTGATGGATGGGGACCAGGTGAAAGGGTTTTTCTGGAATTGATTCATCAGGCCAAGGGGATTTCCCTCGCACTCTCTGCTTTCACTTCTGAGGTTCATGTGTCTTTTTAACATTCCGTCGGCTTACTGGGGCCTGAGTCGAAAGCCATCTTTAGGATCCATTTATTCTGATTCAATTGCGGAGGCTTTATGAGGTTGTTCCCTCTCTTGGAAGAATGCTCCAAATGCTCCAAATGACTGAGGCGCTCCACAGAGCCCTGATTGATGGTGAGGGGTCCAGGGCTGGAGGGCTGCTCCTGGGAGGAGGAGCTGGGGTCTGTGAACACCATTACAGCCGGGCCCGGAAGCAAGGATGTCTGCCCTTGATGCCACCCAGCTTGGAACCTTCTGCTGATTCCTTGGGGAAAACTGCCGAGGAAACCACCTTGACCTTTGTGCCAGCTTCAGGTTGGAGAGTGAAGCATCAGGAGCTCTGGGTTCAGCCTAGGGATGTGTACCAATTTTTTAGCACTTGGGGAACTTTATTGTCTCTGTGGCTTCAAGTCATGTGTCTGCTCAGTGAAAAAGGATGTTTTTGCAGTTTTGAAGGCAATGATATTTACTTTTTAAGAGCTCTGGAGCCAGACACAGCTGGTTGTTATTACCAGCCCACCACTCGCTGTCAGGTTGACCCTAAGTGGTTTCCCTCACCCGGCCTCTGATTCCTGTCTGCGAAATGGGATTGATAAAACCTGTTTTATAAGATCGTTGCTAGGATTACGTGGGATAGTTAATGGAATAATATGTGTGAATAGCTTAGCCCAACGCCTGGCAAGAGAAACCAGTGAATAGTATTATCACCAGCTCAGCAGACAAGGTAAATAATACCCTGCACCACAGGGAAAGGACATTGCCCTGACTGCTGGTGTGGATTTTACAATCATTTTGGAGTGCAACTCGGACTATCTAGTCAAGTTTAAGTCAGACATTCACGAGGACATAGCAATTCGACCTTTAGGTGTAGACCCTTGGGAACTGCTTGGATCTCCACACAAGAGGACATGTGCAATTAGCATCATTGAAGCTCTGTAATGGCAAAAAGCTGGACACAATCCAAATATGCATCAGTAGAATTTTGGTATGTTATGCCGTAGCATACATCACGGCATTAAAATGCCTCGAACCAATTACATTAATGTGGATAAATTGCAAAAACATAATGTTGACTGAAAGCAGCATGTTTGATAGTGATAAATGTGGTACAATAACATTGAAAACTTTTAAAGTTGCAGATTTATTCTACATTTATTAATGAATGAATATGTAGCACACATAGTATTAAACATTTAACAAACATGTACTAGAATAACACTCTCCAACTTCAGTATTTACTTCAGAAGAGGGGAGGGAGGGGGAGAAAATCAAGGAAAAGGGCTTAAATTAAAGAAAAAAAGATTTGAAAGGAATATGGCAAAATGTTAAGATTTATTTACTCCACTAGATGGTGGGTATTTAGGTGTTTTAAGTATAATTTTCAGTTTTGGTTAAAAATATACGATTTTTTAGAGAGCAGTTAGAACCAAATTAATTTTTTTTTAAGATTTTATTTATTTATTTGACAGAGAGAGATCACAAGTAGGCAGAGAGGCAGGCAGAGAGAGAGGAGGAAGCAGGCTCCCTGCTGAGCAGAGAGCCCGATGCGGGACTTGATCCCAGGACCCTGAGATCATGACCTGAGCCGAAGGCAGCGGCTTAACCCACTGAGCCACCCAGGTGCCCCAGAACCAAATTAGTTTTAAATGCACTTAAAAAAAAAAATTATTAACAGCTAAATAGGTCACCAACTCAGTCACCAACTGTTTCTGTTAGTGAGCACAGAATGGGGAAATCTCTTGGTAAGATGCTTTTCGTAATGTGTTTTTGGTGGTGATGGTCAAATGCAGTAACATAAAATTACACTATAATTATAAATCTTTTCCCAGAGTACAGTGGGATCTATGAAAAGCATTTATCTAAGCATCACGGCTGGAATCCACCTTCATGCTGGCCAACAAGGGCTTGGAATTAATATTGAAAATGCAGGGAAATGCCCATAGTCCAAGAGCCAGTCCACACATGGCTTTCTAGAGATTCTCTGGGCATTTAAATCCCAGCATCATCCTCTCGCATCTGAGGAGAGCTTGTGGGCATCTGCTTTTCCCTCTTATAAACACATTATTCTCCTATTTTATTTATTTATTTATTTATTTTTTAAAATTTTATTTATTTGACAGAGAGAGAGAAACCACAAGTAGGCAGAGAGGCAGGCAGAGAGAGAGTGGAGGAAGCAGGCTCCCTGCAGAGCAGAGAGCCCGACATGGGGCTCGATCCCAGGATCCTGGGATCGTGACCTGAGCCGAAGGCAGAGGCTTTAACCCACTGAGCCACCCAGGCACCCCTTATTCTCCTATTTTAGAATAGGGTCCCATCCACCTGATCTGCTTTCTTTTGGGAAGTATCAACCCCTCCTCTTAGTCTTGTCTTGGTTTTTCCCCTACTTCCCACCCCTCCCCCGCCCCCACATCATCCTGTTCTTTCTCTGGCCCAGGGTCACCTTGGATGCACCAGTGCCCTGGACTTCGCACCTGACACCAATGCCTCTGTGTGAACCAGGGCCCAGCCTGGGGGCTCCCAGACTCCCCTCCGGGAAGCCCTGTTCTCAAACACTACCCTTTGCAAAGCTTCCTCGAGCCTCCCTCCCATGTCTACAGGCTGAGAAGAAGGATTTTCTTTTCTTGTTTTCAGTCTGGTTTTTTGATTTTCGTTCTGCGGTTCTGCTCTGCCTTGCTTTGTTTATCAGCATCAAAGCTGAAACCAGCTGTGTTTGTTTGTGGATCTTTCATTTCCATGAAACCTGTGGATTTTTCTAGGTCATTCTGTGTTCTTAATAATCAAGAAGGTGGTTCACATGGCCACAAAGGAAAGACTGGGGTCAAAAAAACCTCAAACCCACAGAGGCCCCTCAGTAGCCCTACCCTTGGCCTGGATGACTGGGGATAAGTTAGATGTACTGATACAGTTTGGGGTTTTGTTATCTTCCAGGGTGAAGTCCCCAGGGAGCTCTGTCTCTAACAAGGGAATTCAAGTGGAAATCTTACTTATTATCTTGGAGCAATACCCTATGACAAAGATCTCATTTTTTTGAAGTCTAGAGCTCTAGCAGTTATAGGAAGAAGACAGGTATGCTAGGCATTTTTTTCCAAATTTAATAACTGGACCCTTGGTTGGATTTAAGGTCCCAAACGGTCGAGGTGCTTGGTGGAGGAGCATTTGGCTGAATGGAGCCCAGTTCAGTGATGGTAAGCCTAGCCATTTAAGGGGCCACGAGAGGACCAAAAACCCTGAGCCATAACACAGGAGAAACTGGAGACCCAATGAAGACTCTTTTTAGAAGCTGAGTTCTAAAACTGTTCCTTCATCCTGCCAACTGCTGCCCGGTTGACCGCACAAACAGACCGTACTGGGGGCTCTTTATCTCCAAACAAACTAGAGAACCTAAACCAAGTAGATGACAGCACTTCAGCGTTGCAGGAAATGGGGTCACCTCGAATAACCGAATCTCAGGGACCCGGGCAGAAGCACAGCCAGCACCAAAGACCCCAGTTCTTGCCTGAGCCCCTCCCCACCATAGGGACTGACACACGTCAGGCTCCCGAAATAGCAAAGACAAGACCGTATTTGGATTTGTAACTCCCCGAGCATCCTGTAGGCAAGTCTGGTTCTCGTTGTCCACTGACTGGGTGATAAAATCCGGGCCTCTGCTCAGCTTGAGACAAGCCATTCATTTGGATACCAACCTCTTGGGGTGGGAATGCCCGAGTGACTCCAGTCGGCCGGTGGAGTTCCTCCTGTCGGTCATTCTCGTTCAGGAAGGAATCGCCACGCTCTGTCTTACGTCATCCTTCCCTCGCACGTCCGTCGATCCCACTCCACTTTGGGGGTCTCCTGAAAAAGCCAGCTTTGGCAGAGAGAGATGGGCCATGGCTGCTTCTACTCACCAGGATAGGATACTGTTAAGAGTAGGGGCAGAAATCGTCCATTTAAGTGACATGTGGCAGTTTGGGGCTTTTGCAAACAATGTCTGCCTGGGGCCTCAGGGTCTTCGTATTCAGCGGGAAGGTAAGAAAGGTGTGGTTTTTAAAACCTCAAGTAAATGAGGAGAATTGCCTTTCCTTTGAGTCTCAGCGAGGCTGGGGGAGAGCCAGGAACCAAGCCCAGAACACCTGGCATGACCAGCTAGTAGTAATCACAGCCGTCTTTAGTGAGCATTGATAGAAAGCAGGCCTGGCTTGGAGGGCTTCCTGCCCATTAACTCACTGAGTCCTTATCAAAGCTCCCGGAGGTTGGTGCTGTTACTGATTCCACTTTGCAGATGGGGAAGCTGAGTCTGTGAGAGGTTAAGTACCTTGCCCCAGGTGGCGCACCACCAGAGACAGGGCCTAGACTTCAAACCCTAGTCATCTGTCTCCAGGGCGTGACCTCTGCTGTGGTGGGCTACACCATGGGGTCTCTGAGGCGCCCGTGACTGCTACTAAGAACCACTGTCTGCTGAGTGCTTTCCCTCTGCCAGGCACGATTAAAGAGATGAGTTTCCTGGATTTTCTCCTGTAATCCTTGCAGTCACTCTGAGGTTGATACAGTGCTTATTACACTTTTCCATATAAGAAGACTAAGGTTTGGGGAGGCTAAGTGACTTGCAGAGTTGCATAACTAATATGAGGAGGGGTCAAGATTCTAGCCCAGAAGATGTTGAGAGTTTGGACTCCTGATTCCTGTGCCTATATTGGGACGGAGGGGCTAGAGAATGGGAGTATGGTTGGATTTGCTGGCAACAACTCCCACTTGGCCCTCTGCTGCCCTTTGAGGGCCACAGTGCTAGAAGCAGCTCAGTGAATCTTTGGATACTCAGAAGAGCCAGGATTTCCCATGGCTCCCAGTTTCCACCGGCCCATGTTGTCTGACACCAGCACAGTACCGCACAGTTGCTGACTTGGAACCATTCTCAGTTAACTATTAGGGAAGCTGATATTACCTGGTGACTTCTTGCCTTCTTCCCTGAATGAATGAATGAATGAATGAATTGGAAACTAGCCAGTAGTTAACAGATGCCTGACTTCACATGTGTTTTCTCTAGATTCATATTCACTAAGGTAAAGAGACTAAAAGTCCAGCTTTTCGTGGGTAAGAATGTAGCATTTTGCTTTGACTCTAAAGACTGAGTAGGCCTGACTAAAGGGCTCCAGCCTTCTTCCTCTGGCTTAGCAATAGGAGTAGCTGTACCGATTATGTTCCGCTCTATATAGCATAACAATAGCTATGAGGGTAATACAATAATGATATTGGTACAGTACCTAGTTAGTACTTACTATGTTGAGTCTTGGTTGATATTTTTGCAAATAAACCTTTCTTAGTTCCACTTTGCCAGATGATAAAACGGAAGCCCCTAAAGATAACCTGTGAAATGCCACTTAGCTGGCAAGTGTCGAGGCAGAATTCAAACTCAAGGCTTCGCCTCTGAAGCCCTCTACTCTTAACCACCATTCAGAGCACTGAGTCAATTAAGGGTGGGGAAACTGGGGCCCAGAGATGGTAAATGTTTTGCCAAGGCCCTTAACTGGTTTGTGATAAAGTATAAATTTGAACTCAGGTTACGTAGGTCATCCTGTCTGTTCTAACAAATGCTCTCAAAGTCAGGCTCTGCATTCACTTCTTCAGACAAGAGAAGGCTTGGTGTGGAGCCCTGCAGAGGGACCACCACATGGAATTGTGAAGACTGATGTGGGGCCAGGCAGTCGGTAGTTTGGCTTGCTTAAAAACTCACCTGAATGAATGCTGTGAAAAGTATAAGATGGATGATTCACAGATCTGTAGCCCTGAAACAAAGAATACATTATATGTTAATTTTTAAAAAACCAAAAAACAAAAAACCCCTCACCTGAAATGGGAATCATCCAACTGGGTAAAATTCAGTTTTTGAGCTAGACCAGTAATTTTTATTTTTATTTTTTAAAGATTCTGCCTCTGAGGTGGATGGATCAGTCAGTAAAATGTCTGACTCTTGACTTCAGCTCAGGTCATGATTTCAGGGTTGTGAGATTGAGCCACTCCTTAGACTCCATGCTGGGTGTGGAGCCTGCTTAGGATTCTCTCTTTCCCTCTGCCTCTGCCTCTCCCCCTCTACCCCTTTCTTAAGAAAAAAAAAAAATATATATATATATATATATAATAAAAATAATATATATAAAAATATGTATATAGATAATAAAATAAAAATAAAAAATATATATTTTTTTTATTTTTATTTTGAGGTATATATATATATACCTCAAAAGATTGATAGCCTTCTTTTGGGTATAACTACCCAGGTCTGTAAAAACAGGCATTTGAAGGCTGTGATAGACTCTTCTATGGAGCCTGGCCACTGGTTGGGGAGGGGAGCAAGTTAGTGTCCAGAAGAACTGGCCTTTCTGAGAAGAGTAATTGTTCAACATACCTATCCATCCATTCATCTAGAAACATCTAGAAAAAATGGGTGCCTACTAGATCCAGGGCTCTCTGCAGAGGGAGAGAACCCCCTCTCCTCCCCTCACAGAGCTTATGTTCTAGCTGGGAAAGCTTCTATAAAACCAGAGCTCACAATAAGCTCTGCTGGGATATGATGGAAGACATGTAGGATGCTATGTGGGTTCATCATGTCATCTAGTTGCCTCCCATAGGAGATGTATTTTAGCTGAGACTTGAGTGATGTGACAGTTGGCTAATATGAAAAGCAGAGAAGAGTGTTTCAAGCAGTGGGAACAGCATATGTAGAGCCGGGAGGGGAGTGAGAGTCCGTGTTCAGTTGGATGACTGGACAGTATTTAGGACAGTTGGATTTGGGAGTATGGAGGGGACAACATGCATGTGACTATCCAAGTTCTTGGGTATTGAGTTCAAAATGGAGCTGCCCATGACCCTGAATGAAGACCCGTATAATATGAAGATGTTGGCTCAGCTCTTCCTGATCACAGAGTTCTCCTGGGGGATCATCTACTGACCTAGAAAAACCGAAGTTGCTCTATGCCAAGTCAGCGGTTCTTCATTTTGGAGGATGTCATGAAAATTTCTGAGAATCCCTGGGTCCTTTTCTCAGGAAAGAGCACAAAACATATAGAAGATGTCTACCATCTCAGAAGGGTCACAGGTACCATCTGAAGCCTCCCCATGAAGTAAGGATGCCGGGAACCCTGTTGTGTCTGCTATCATCTTGACTTTCGCTTGGAAA
The DNA here is from genome assembly GCF_009829155.1 of Mustela erminea. Lineage (NCBI taxonomy): Eukaryota > Metazoa > Chordata > Mammalia > Carnivora > Mustelidae > Mustela > Mustela erminea. The sequence continues at coordinate 24,474,061 of NC_045614.1, read as the reverse complement.
CAAATGCTGGATACAAGCATTGAATGTCCTTTGTCCAACCTTGCCATCTTTCCTGTCATGCAGGACTTCTGCTTACACATCTAAAGTCCCCACCTCTGGGTAACTTCCCTGGGTTAATCAGCCTTCAGTGATTACACAGTCTATAGACTCACCCTGATGGATGACTCTAAACATCTCACCTTTTGCCCATGGCAGGACTAAATGATGTTGTTATACATCTACTTTTACAGATGCTATTTCTTTTCCCATACTTACTTTCTTTTTAAAGGAAGGGGCAGTGGGAGAACTAAGGCTCAAGTATTGAAAAGAGAAAGACTGATAGTACCTTTGTTTCCCCTCTACCCTGCTCCTCCTGAAGTTGACTCCTTTGAGGGCTGATAGGAATCACGCAGACCTGCCTCCCAGTTAGAGGAATACATCCTTAAACTGGTGCTACAAAAGGCCCTTAACAAAGTATCCCTTTCATACTGCCATCACTCCTCTCCACCACTGACCTCACAGAGACGTCTCCAACAAACCAGGGACCTACTGCCACAGGATCTTTGCACAGCTTATTCTCTCTGCCTGTAATTCTCTTCCCCCAGATAGCCACAGGTTCGCACACCACTTCATTCAAGTCCTTATTCAAATGTCACTTACTCAATGAAACCTCATCTGACCACCCAACTTAAAAACAAACAAACAAACAAACAAACCCTTCCCTGGTTTATCTGGTACTTACCATCATCAAACATACTGTTGTGTTTCACCATAGATTTTGTTTATGAGCCCCCTACAGGCAAGCATATAGGCTGTTTTGTTCGCTCTGCCTGGAAGAGTTTATGGCACACATTAGGGGTATTCAATCCATATTTAATGAACCAATGGACCACTAATGTCCTGGGCAGGTTTGAGGCAAACCAGCATCTCAGGGATCAGAATTATATATAGTGAATCAAGAGGCCTACCTTCCCAAACTGAAGCATTCCTCAGGCCCAGAAATGAGAAAATCCCAGAAATGAGAAAATCACATTCACCAACCTCCTGGGTTCTGCTCCAGCCAGCACCCTTATGAAAGTAATTAGCACCTTTGATTTGGAGAAGAGATTTCAAGGCTCTCATGGGAGTAGGTAACAGTCTGAGGAACCCCGATCCAGGCAGCGATTTCCAAAGGAAATGAATTCAGCCTCTTTTGGTCTCCATCCTCTGTCTTTTCTTCCATATTTCCCTGACATTGAAATGCTATTGCTCCTTTTGTGACTGAAATCCTTTCTTCCCTTTGGACTCTCTGAGTCCGGTGATGGCAGCACTGCCCCCTCCCCAAATGAAACCCTCTAGGAGTCAAGCTTCCCCAAGAAAAAAGATGCCGTTGATGTTGCTATCAAGCAGCATTCACATCCACTCTTAGCAATTGTGGTGAAAACCTCTCTCGCTTTTTGGTCTTTTTTCCTCATCTCAAATGCACAATCATTTCCAAATTATTATATCACGTCTTGAGTTTTCTTCCTATGTCCCTGAGGCAGTGGGATCTATGGTTGAAACCCCAACCACTGCTGTGGAGATATTAAATTAAGCATTGCAGCTTAGCATGGAATGTGTAGATACTTGAAGCAGGGTTTAGAAGACATTCTGATTTCCTAGAAATGTAACAGTATATTGCCTTGGAGTGGCGAGCAATGCAGGAAGGAGCCTCCCGCTTCAGCGCTGAGTCTGCCACTCTTCAGTGAAAAGGTGGTTAAATCATGAGCTGAGTGTAGAGCATGTGAAAGGTTGAGGATGTGTTCTGTTTAGGAGACCCTGTAAACGGACTTGTTTTGCTGGGAGGAGGAATGAATCATTTCAGCCGTGCACACCAGCTGCAGCCTGTGGAAGTAAAGCGAGGGCTTTCCCACAGCATGCGCTGTATATTTCATTGTTAGAGCTTTGCATTTTGACAGGTAGTTCTTATCCTTCTGGAAAGAGAGGTCTGAAGCCAGCAGCTGGAGGAAGACCTGGCAGGGCCTGCTGTCTAAATGGAGAGCAGGCATGTGCAGCGAAACCTCATTATAACGTGACCTGTTATTACGTGGATTTGGGTATCCCATGGGGCAGGTATGTCTCCCAGTGTAGAACAGCTCCATATAGCAGATGCCTGTTGTAGCTTGTCTAGGCCAGAATATAACCCTCTCCCAGAATCCAGTGTTATAAAGGGGTTTGTGCCACTTTTTAAAAAATCAATGAGCATGCCAAACACATGTGCATGCCAAACACATGTGTACATAATTCACACTCTGCAAGGGGAAGGTTAATTCTGTGTGTGCTGCTCGGCGAGTGTTCATTGAGGTCCTTCCTCTCGTGGAACTTACACTGTAGAAGGAGAATGTGGTAGATTGACTGCCAAAATGTCCCTAGTTCTTCAGAATCCACATATCTATACCCACTGCAATATGGCTTTGCAGCTCCTCCCATAAAGAAGTGGAATTCTGTTTCACCTTCTCTTGAACCTGGACTAGTCCTGAGACTTTCTTTAGTGATCAAAGTGTGGTGGAAATGACAGCATGCCAGTTCTGAGCCTAAGACTTCAGAGGCCTTGTGAACTCCTTCTCTCTCTCCTGACTTCCCTGCCTCCCTCCCTCTTGGAGCTCTGCCTAGCCACATGAAAACAAGCCCATGCTTGTTTCGGGTGTGTAAGAGGCCATGTATAGGAGAGCATAGTTGTCCCAGCCAAGACCAGCCTATACTAGGTCATAGCCCGCCAACCTCTGAACATGTGAGATAGCCCAGCTAAGATCAGCAGAGCCCTTTAATAACCCCACGTAGACACATGGGTGAGCCTAAACAGGACCAGATGAATCATCCAGTTGACCTGTAAACTCGTAAGTAAGAGTAAGTGGTCGCTATTTTAAGCCACTGAGTTTCGGAGTGCTTTGTTACCTGGCTAAGTAGTACAGGAAGATTGGCCATATGTTATGCGAACAAATACATAGAGACAACTTGTGTCTCATTTCAGAAAGAGACAACTGCTTTGAAGGAAGTAAACTAAGGGTACATGATGGGGAGGGACTTATGCAGGCTACTTTGTAGAATCCGGGTGAAGGCCTTTCTGAGGAGGACACAGGTGAGCAGACCCGTGAAGGATGGCAAGGATGCTGACCGTGCGAGGAGCTCAGGCACGAGCTGTTCTGGAGCAGAGAGAAGCAGGGACGAAGGCTGTGGGGCGGTGTTCCGGGAATAATTAAGTAGGAAGGAAATGGCAGGAGAGGAGGTCTGGGAGAGAGGCAGGGCCTAGAAGCTATGGCGTGTGGATTTGGGCTCACTAGCTGGAAGCAGCCATGGAGGACTTTGATGGGGGGGGTAGGGGTTGACGGTGTTGTGCTCACCCTCTGGTTACAGTAACCCAGTGGGGGCACCAGTGCAGGAGTCAGACAGGAGATGGGCTTAGAGGAGGATGGCCTTAAGTTGGCAGACCACCTTTATGTCTGCTACAGCACTCACCATGGGATTCCTTGTTCAGAGCCTGCTGCTTACCCAGGGGAGCCACCACTCGGCGATGATGAGCTCCATGAGGCGGCCATGTCTCCTTCGTTTCCCCATCTCCAGTGCCTCACACATAGTAGGGCCCGAGTAAGTGCTTGCCTTGGGAAAGCTCTGCTCTGCATGTTGGATCCTAACTCAGGCTTGATGTCCTGTGCAATCTCTTCTGTTTCCTTTCACTCCATGGCTTGGGAGGGGTGCTCTTCCTCTTTCATAGGACTGTGGAGGCCCCCTGAAGCTTCCGGGATATGGTCTTTTTACTGCAAAGCATCTCTTAATGGCCTGTGGCCACCGCCCAATGGGTTCCTCTCCAAGGCCTGGAGAACAGTGCGTGCCTGGGCTCTGTTTGGGGTTCAGCCTGATTCATCGGGTGACTATGGGGAAGTCTTTAGGGTTTTTGGCACCTCTTTCTCCTGCTATAAAATTTTTCTGGTCTGCACTTCCCACCAACCCACCTCGAAGGCTCTCAAGTGCTACAATCCCGTGTTTACGGACCCCCCGGAGTGATGGAGGCAACCACTGGGAGGAGATGCTACATTTGGGACCCTGCCCCGATGAGCTAGTGCTCCCCAAGTGCCTTGGGAATCACAAATAAAGGAACTTTATGAGGATATAACCTTATTATTTTTACCCTGTCTCTCACTGCCCTTTTATTAGTAGAATTATTTGGGGCTGGCCTTCTCCTTTCAACTGGCATAAATTTTCTTTGACTCAGCTTGGCTTTTTTTTTTTTTCTTTTTTTCCTAGGGAGGTGGGTGGAATTTAGAATTAAAAAGTAGCAAAGCAGTGGGAATGCAGACTTGTCTTAAATTTCACAGCAGTTCATGAACTTCAGGAAATCTGAACACACAGCATGCAATTAAGAACAGGAGGGGATTTTTTTTTTTTTTTTTTTAAGCAGTTGTGAAAGAGAAGGTGGCTGGGTAGAGAGGGGATGCTTGCTGGTCTCTGAGCCTGGAGGACAGATCTGGAGACCAGGCAGACAATGGCCTGTTGGCAAGCCACAAGATTTGGCTCGCCTTTTGATCTTTTATCACCTGAAATGTCTAGGACCAAGTGTGACAAGTCCCTCTTCTGGACAGAGAGAACAGAGCCATGGTCTGGGGACTCTGAATCAGAGTCAGAAAAGGCCAGGGGGCCCTGAGGGTGTGATATCAGCCCCAAGAACATTCTCTTCCTGAGCATCCCGTCAGGCTGTGGGACTATGCTTGTCACCACTTTGAAGCTGTACTTTTACAACACGGTTCAGTGGGACAGGAAACCAGGATGAGGCCATCGGCTGAAGCTATAAGGTGACTGACTGAAAGAACTGTCAGCCAGCAGGAAGGCCCACAAGATGGGAACCTTATTTCACTACGTATCATCTTGACTGAGAGCTCGAGAGGGGAAGCCCATCTCCTGTGTCTGCTCTGGAGATTGAGATACAGGGTGGTGACATAGAAAATGCCAAAGGGCCAGTGCTCAGAGCCCAGCAGACCTGGATTCTGGGCCTGCTGCATCATTGCCCTTTGGCATACCCTTTCACCTCTCTGGGCCTCAGTTTCCTCATCTGTAAAATTAGCTATATAAATACACATATAGATGTAGACATATCTCCCTTGAAGGATTTTAGGTGTACCAATTTTTGAGGGATAAATGAGTGTATTTTCACAATTCTAAAATGCCCTTCCATTTATTGACTTTTTATGAGCCAATAGTTCAGAAGAGGGCCCCAAAAGCTACCACTCCTTTGGTGTGTGGTTTCTCTGTCACGGACAAGGTGATGCTTGTGTGGTGGTAGGGGTCCGCTAGGGCTTTCAAACTGGCCAGGGAAACATAAGGACCCATTCTGACCTATGTCTGGTAGGGACTGGTAATATAGTTAATCTCTGTCTGACTGTCTGGAGAGAATTATGGGACTTTGGAGCTTCAGGGACCAGACTTGATGATCACAGTCATGGTAACAAAGTCAGCATCATTTGAGCTCTCCTGTGAGTGTCACCCCGTGAACATCCTAAATCCTCAAATGACTCTAGAAGACTCCTGTGCTCGTTGCACATATGCACAGTATATGCAGTGGAGGCTCAGAGAGGCACAGTGATTCACTCCAGGTTGCACAGCAATGGGTGACAGACCAAGACCACAGGAATTCTCCTTGACACACCTATCATGGAGCATCCTTTTCCTCTTGGACATATCCAGTAGCATAGTCCACCTCACCCATAAGATGGTCTGTCCTCTACCTTGTTTTACTTCAGTTCATACATTGGCCCAATGATTTGGGAGAGAAAATTTTGCTTTATTGCAGTATGTCATCCACGGACTTTGGCAAAGGAACTTCCTATCGAAGATTTCATTGGGGATTTGAGAGAGAAACACTACCAAAAAGCATAGATGATACAGGAAGAATTTGGGAGCCATTTGGGTCTGGGTTTGAATCTGGGCCCTTTGGCTGTACAGTGTTGAAGCCTTGAGAGAGTCACTTTGCTTCAGAGAGTTAGAGGTCCTCTGTGGACCATAGTTCCCTCATTGGTCAAATGGGAATAACTGAAGCTACTCTTCAGAGCTCTATTTATAGGGACAGAAAATAGTACACGCGAAGTCCTGGGCCTTTGTAAGAACTCAACACAAAGTAACTGCTATTAATAGCAATGATAATTATTATAATTACTACTACCAGCCCTAGCAGGATGGTATTTTAATCTCTGCACAAAATGCGAGGACAAATGATTGTATTCCCTCAATTCTAGAACACCCCTCCCATTTACCAACAGCTCTTGGGTGATGAGAAACACTACATCAAATGCATTCATCAAATGTAAACTCTACTCTCATTTCGGAAAACCTTAAAGGTAGGAAAATAATGCGTTTTAGGACTGGAGATTCAGGGCACTTCCTCGCGCTAAAATGTCTGTGGACAGTACCACCGTTACTGAGGCTGATGGCCTGTGGCAGGCTTCCTGGGTGCCTGAATGTTGGATGCATGCAAAGTAAAGATGGGGCGGGTCCTCTGGACCCAAGCAGGTCCAGGCCGCTGACTCTGGCAAGCAGAGGACCGATAGACACTGACTGTGCAAACAGAGGAAGTAAAGACTGTGAGGAACAATGACTCCTCACACAAGGGGTAGCCCAGTGGGTTGTTGGGTTACCCCAGCCTTCCCTTTCATAGAATGCCGCCAGCTAGCTGTCGTGTTGCCTCTTGGCGCTGCCTGCCAGCTCGCTACCCGGATGGCGGCTGTGGCCCCCCCCTTGTCCTGCCTGCCCTTCCATCTGTTGCTCTTCACATCACCATTCCAGATGTGGGAGGCAGGCAGAGAATAGAGTAAATCATAAAGTTCAGTGATCATATTAATGGCTAAGATTTACTAGATGCTTCTGCTGCCCAGCTCCATGCAAAATGCATCATCTCGGGCAAGTCTCAGATAAGTCTATGGAACCATGACCTGTCGGTGACCATTTTGCAGATAAGAGAATTGAGTCACAGAGAAAGCTAAATATTTCCTGGTAAGCAGTGTCAGTAAAATTCAGTCTGCCCAACATCAAAGCTCATTCCTTACCCACACTTTTATGTGTCGTGTCCTGTAATTGTATCACATTCCAGAAATATTTGCTTTGAGACAGGAATACTGGTGAGGAAGGAAGTGGTACAGGTAGAGAATTCTTGGAAAGAGCTTGGGGGTTTGGAGTCAAACCTGCTTCGGGACCATTTTGTTGCCTTCTCTGTGTCTCAGAGAAGTTGAACAACTTGCTTAAGGTCGCAAAGCCTGTATCAGTGGCTTCAGATGCCCTGCAGTCTCCTTAGCTCCCAGAGGACATCTACACTGCTTGGAAGTATCACTTGCTGGGTCAAAATAACAAAGCATAGAAAGCCTTTTACTAAGATTATCTGGAGCGACCTCTTCACAACAGAGGGAGAGAAACTGAGGCCTTGAGTAGTCACCCAGCTGAGGCTTTTGAATGCTTAACAGAATTTGACTTTTTGAAGGACGCCATGTGGGGTAGTGGAGAGATTTTGAAGCAAGGTATGCTCAAGACTAAGTCTGGCCCAACTCTCACTGTGTGACTGTGGGCAAGTCCCTTCACCTCAAACTCCGTGTTCCCATCTGAAAATGGAGACAGTGATACCCCTTTGCAGGGTTACTGTGAGGCATGGCTCTCTCACATAGAAATTGCCCAGCATGGTGCCCAGCATGTAGTAACTGCTCAATAAATATTACTTATTATTTTATAGAAGCTTCCAAATATCCCCAGGAGACCCCCCCAAAAAAATTTTTTTCCCCCACTGGTATTATCTCAGCATGGGTAACTTCAGTTGTTTCTTTCTGATGCCAGCCTAGGTGTTCATGGGAGATGCTGGGGATGGACCCAAGGAAGGTGTCCCCTCCACCACCATGTGCTCACTTTCATATCCCCGTGCCTCCTGCATTGGTACTCCTCTAGCTGGAGGACCAGTGGCCGTGGTGCACGTAAGGAAGGTGACAAAGCCTGGCTGGCCCCCAGTCCAGGACTGTTCCTGAAATGTTGCCAGGACAGAACCATAAAAGACGAGGCTCCTGGCTGTTGTCTTTGTTCTCCTTTGCTAGCTGGAATATCTCATCATGACAGGCAGCCAAGAAAAGCCCCCACAATGTCCCAACCCGCTCTCCCTTCAGCAACACCATCAGGCTTGCCTTGTTGGGCCACACTAACCCTGCTGGTGGCAGGAAGAACGCACCCCATGGGGTGGGAGGGACCACCTGAATTTTGGCCAAGGCAGTGAGCTGGTGCGAGGAAAGAAGGTTGAGGAAACAGTGGACAGGGAGTTTTTTGGGGACTTTGAAGTTTGGAGAAACGGCTGCGAGAGCCATCTACTTAGTGGGTCAGTCTTCCACAAATAATGATTGAGCATCTGTCGTGTGCTGGGTACTGCGCTAGTGTTCGAGTAGAGGTTCTACTATTCAGGTATGGGGAGACCAACAGATCAGAAGAGGAGGCACGCCATGCCCCTCAGGGCCACACAGGAAAGCAGCGGGGTCAGTCAGGAGGCAGAGAAGATAAGGGGAAAGTGGGCAAGAACCTTTATTATCGTTTCCGCTGGGGAAAAAAAGAGAAGGGAGAGTCAACAGGCTTAGGATTGACTAGTTTGAATAACTTTGGCAGTCCCTGGGTGGGGAGGGGATGGATGTACCTGGCCCAAGGGTGATTAGGGCAGAGGAATATTAGCCTGGAGTGTTAAAGAGCCTTGTGAGTGCCTGGTAAAGGAAGTAGTTGAGGGGCCTGGGCTTTGGTTGATTGGTTTGCGTATGAAAGCTATGGAAGTCATGTGCTATCTCTAAGAACTGGCTGAATCCTCAGATGATCAGTCTCCCTAAGGATCAGTAAGGCTCCCCGATGTCAAGACATCAGAATAAAGACATGCTGGATACAGCTAGGGTTGGAAGGAGGTACATGGTACACAAAACAGACCCAACTCCTGTCCTCATGGAATTTTCTATCCAGCAAGGAAGAGGACATCAGATTATTCGTTACAAAATGCGTTGAGAGATAAATTAGGGAAAGAGCAGGTTTCTGTGGGATTTTTCAAAATATCCCTGATGGCCTAAAAGAGCCCTCTACACAGAGAATGGGTATGGAAAGGGCACACCACTCCTCTTTACTGATGTTGATCAAAATCTTCTAAACCGATTAAACATTGGTGCATCTCAAAAGTAGAGGGGAAAAAATGACCAGCATAAGGGGAAAGACCGGAAGTAAGAGAAGAACGGAGAAGAAAAGGAAGCTGCAAGGTTTCGGAGTTTTCCTCGAACTTCCTTATCATGTGCCAGCCCTACTGGCCTATCTGGCCATCGGCCATCTGTGCTTCTCCTGGGATGTCAGCAACCAGCTAGAGAAGATCGTCAGGACTCTTTGAACTCCTGGGAGAGATGTCCTGCGGAATGGCCACCTCTTTCAATCTATGCATCATCTGGCTGCTGCAGCTCGCCCCAGCCCTCCATCCACATTCACCTTCCAATCCCAGACCATTTGGAACCAACCTGGAAGTCATTATCTCATCAAGTTACATTGTCACATCAGCAAGTGGGAAACCATAACCCTAGATATAAGACCTGGAATTTGCTTCTCCTCTGGCTGAGGTTCATATTCTGACCACACTGTTACTCTGCTCCTTCCCATTATCCAGCACAGCATTCTCCTTCTCTCCTGGGCAACTGACAATGACAGCCGACCAGGACAAGAATCACTTGGGACCATGAAATTGAAGAGGGGAGGGTGTGATTCAAGGCACCTTTAATCCTTGGGAGGAAAGGAGAGTCCATGAATATAAGTAATGAAGCCATCTTGGAAGTCATCATCTAAAAGCAGAAATTTATTGCCTGTGTTTCTTTCAAACTTCAGACACTACAAAATGATAATCAAGCCCAATTAATTACTTGTCATGTCATTTTTTAAAAAAGACAAATAGTGAAATGTTTTTGAATTCTTGACTTAATTGAAATCAGTGTTTATGCGAGTTGCCAAAGTTTTAAGAATGTGTGTGACGGGCTGAAAATGTTAGCGTTAAGAAGAGTTTCAGGCACATCAGATGCGAAAACATTGAAAACCATTCGTCTAATTTAATTGTCAAGTTGTGCCAAAAACGCTAACGTGATATCTTTGAAGAGTAATTGGTACAAAGAATATCCTCAAAGAGAAATATTTCCACACGTCTGGCTCTTATCTTGCCCTCGTTAAAATTTTTTTCCTCCTCATTGGCAGAGCTAGTGAGTGCGTGCTCCTGCCCTGCCCCTTCCACACCGAGACCCAACTTGTTCTGCAGTTTTCAGCCACTGAACTTTAACGTGTTATCAGGATGAATGCAGATTCCTTCTTCAGATTTGGCCCAAGATAATCATGGAGGGATTTTTTTAATCCTTTGTTGCTGCCAAATGTGGTCTTCTCTTGTATTTGTTTAATCAGCTAGGTTGGAAAGTTGCTGCCAACTCAGCTCCTTGGAGACAGGGGTACCTGCTCACTGAAGTGGGATGAATTCTGGGGTTTCAGTGACATTTCCTTGAAGTGGGTCCAGAGGCAACTTTTCGCTCCTCTCCCTCAATCACATTACCCAGAAGTTCCTGGAATGGTCCCAATGAGAGATGAGTGAAAGGTGAGGAAAATGGAGAGCCCATTCCGTTTTCATCACTCTACAAAGAAGAGGAGGAAAAGAAGCAATGGTCCCCAGACCAGGGGGTGATGAGAGCCACCCACAGTGTCTCTGCGACACTAGCTTTCCATTCTGCTTGCGGGGGCTACAGGTGACCTGACAGTTTACCAGAATCTCGCATGAACTTCCTCGCAGAGTGACTGTGTTTGCTGGAGCGGGGGGCTGAAACAACAGATCTACCTGCAGCCACATTCCAGAGCCCCCTTCCTCTGCTCCACCTCAACTTCCCCCATGTCACTTTATACCTTCCAGTACCACATCAACTACTCATATATCCCGTTCACTGTCTGTTGCCCCTCAGAGGAATTTAATCTCCTTGAGGGCAAGGAGAATTTGTCTTGCTTACTATGCGCCTGACACATAGTAGATACTCAGTAAAGAAATCATTGAAATGATGAATGGAGATTTAAGTATTCACAAAATTATTGACATATTAAATCTGTATTGAAAGGAGTTGTCAGGGACAAGCCAAATAGTCTTGTTAGCCCTCATGGATTCCATACAGTTTTAAATATAGTCTAAATCTAACATTTTTTTTTAAAAGCACAGAATGCCAAAAGCCTGGATCTTCCTCTGATCACTAAAATCTTGGTGTCAGCCCCGTGGAAATCAGCCAGCGCTGTGCTCTGTCTAATGGGCAGAGTGCCATGCCCTGAGCTACTGGACAAAGCTTCATCACTTTGGGAGCTTTTCCGGCCTTGCCCTTTAGTCAGCCTGCTGAAAATGTTCTGGCTTTGCCAGCCGAAGTACCCTCACTGACTTTACCCTCTCTGGAGGCTGGCTTGGCAGAACTGGGCCCTTGGCTTCTGTGATACAGCATCTGGGGAATTATATGTGTCTATGTTCAGGGAAGAGTTAGGGCTGGAGAGGGGCATTCCTCAAAGAAGGAAGGAGAATTTTTTGAAGGAGATTTGGGAGTGAAGGGATGGGAGGAACTGGGAAAGCTATAGGGAAGGAGAAGTAGAGACAGATGAAGGGGGTTTTACTCTGCTCTTCTGGACTGAGGTGGTCATTTGGGCCCTTCCCCGATCCCACTCTGGGCACAAGGCAGGATTTTACCTCCTCTCCTCCTGAAGTCAGACTCGATCTTGCGTCTTGCTCTGGGTAATGAAATAGGAACAGAGGTAATGTGTGTTACTTCTGGACAGAAGCTTTTAGAGCCATGTGTCATTCACCTTGCTCTCTCCTCTTGCCTTCCTGGCTGTGGGAGCATGTGCCGAGATGGAGCCCAAGGAAAGACTGCAAGCAGGATCCCTTGCTGACCCACAGTAGACACATAGAATGAGAAAGGAATAAACTTGGCTGTGTAAAGCCACTGTGATTTCAGTTTGTTTGTTCCTATGGTATAACGTGGCCTATTCTGGCCAAGTTATTGAAATTTTAGGTAAAGATGCTTGGAAAGGCCTCAGTGGGGAAGTCCAATTTGAGTGAAGTCCTAAAAGAGGTAAGAGAGTGCCCTTTGCTTATATCTGGGGGAAGAACATTCCTGGTTGTCAGAAAAGTACATTCAAAGGCCCTAAAGTAGAATGTGGATGACCTGTGTTCATGACACTTGACATGAGTATGGTGAGCACTGGGAAAGCAGCAGGGGAGGAGTCAGAGAGACCATGTAAGGCCTCATAGGCCACAGTGAGGACTTAATTTTGCTGTGAGTGAGAGGGGAAGTCATTGGAAGGTTTCGGGCAGATGTATGTCATGATCTGACTTTATTTTCATGAGAATTCTCTAGCCCACTTGAGAATAGACGGGAGGAGGCAAGGGCCACGAAGGCTGGTAAAATAATCCAGGAAAGAGATACTGAGGATTTGGACCAAGATGGTTATGATGGGGATGAAAAGAATTGATTAGATTTTGATAGGTTTCAAAGGAAGAAATGACAGCATTTGCTGAAGGATTGGATACGGAGTGTGAAAGACAGAAGTTGAAGATGGTGCTGGCATTTCAGCCTGAGAGCCTGCAAAAGTGGAGTTGCCACCATCTGGAATAGGGAAGATTATGGAAGTGAATGAATTAATGATGATCAGGAGTCGGTTTGGGAAATGTTAATTTTGAGATGTTGTATAATTCTTCTCCCACCTCCTTGCCACTCTGACCTTGGACCACATGGGCCCCAGTGTTATAAATATTGCCAAGTTGAACCAGGAGCATGGTATGCCCACATATGATTCATCACAATTTAGGGGCAGCCTTTTGGAAGATACCAAGAAAACATGAGATTTCTCTCTCAATAAGAGCTTACCATTATGAAATGTATTTGGCTAGTGGGACCCATACACTTATAATGAGCTGAATATAGATTCAACTGAGCTATAAAATAAAATAATAACTATTTTAATATACAGCATCCCCCTGCCAAGGCAGCTGAAGAGAGGGCTATGAGCAATAAAATTAGTCCAGAGAAAGAAATGAAAAACCACTGAACACAGCCACCTTCTAAAGAGAAACAGATTAGAAGGGCCCAAAGAGGGAAGCCATCACCAGAAGTGAAACTCACCAGATAGCAATAAAACAGTTGTGAGGGACAAGGCCGGAAGGAAACTTTCCAGGCTGCTGTCTGTTGCTCCACTAATCACTGGGGTGACCTCATCCATCCCTCTGGCTTCATCTTGATCCATGGGTGATGACTCTGAGGCCTAAAGCAGGCCTCCAGACTGCTGTCTCTATCCCCAGTGGTAATTCTTCACAGTATCTTCTCACCCTCGTTCCAGCTCTAGACCTCCTTCTGAAAATATGGGGATCATCGTCATCTCTTCCTTCTCTCTCACCAAATGTAGCCAACGTGGTGGCCCTACTATGTCATTTCTTACTATCTCACCATGCAGCCCATCATCTCCCGGCTGGACCTCAGCAGCCTCCCCCATCATCCGGCTTCCACCCTGGTCTCTACACATTCAAAAGGATCAAGCCTTAAAATGAAAATCAGATTAAGTGCTCCCTTAAAACCCTCCAATAGGATCTAATTTCATTTGGATAAAATCTGAAAGACTTAGCAGGGCTTCAAAGTCCCATACAATGAGGGATTTGCCCACCTCTCCACCTGTACTTTATCCCACTCTTCCCTTTGCTTCATTGGTCTTCTATCTATTCCTCATGCACATCAAGCCCCTTCTGGCCTCAGGGCCTTTACACAGACCCCCCTTATTTTTCTGGAGTGCTTTTTCCCAGATCTTCAGATGGTGCTTCAAGCAATCTTCCCCTGACCTCTCCTGCCCACAACATCATTGATTACTCTCTAGCATATAACCCAAGCTAGTAGTTTTCATGGCAACTATAACCATAGTAAAGGATCTTGTTTGTATACTTAGATATTGCCTGCCTTTAAGTGCTATAAGAAGATGGACTCTCATTTCCTTCTGGATTTTCAGCATCTAGAATATGGTCTAATGTACATACATTCGTATTTTTTATATGAATGATCAACATAATGACAATGAGAATTAATTGAATAATTACTTTGCATCAGGCATAAATATATGCATGGCATTGTTTACTCTGTTCCCTGCGCATCTAACAGTGCCCAGCACATAGTAGGTGCTCAAAATTTTTCTCATGATGAATGAATGAATTTAATTCTTCATGTAACCCGTTTTACAGATGAGAGGTTACACCTTTGCCCAAAGTCTTACAGTTGCTAAGTGGTGAAGCCGGAATTTGAACCCACACAGTCAGAATATAGCAGATGCTCTTGAAACACAGTAGGACATTCAATGAGTAGATCTCATAGCATGAAAGTTAAATTTACTCAAATCCAGAGCCAGAAAACTCAGTAGCCAGGACAGTTTTTATCCCCCAAGCTTAGAGACCTCTGCATCCCCACTGGATGTAATAATTTCACTTGAGGCCTAAGGAAGAAGAAATTTGGAATTTGAGAGTAGTGTATTTATGGATTTGAAACTTGACAGCAAAAGCCTTTTGACTGGCCTTGATTTCAGTTGCTATTGGATGTGCCCGTGAAGAGAGAGTATTTATATCCAGCTGAGGCTGAAATCAAATGATTATTTCAGAAAGTATTTTACTTTAAAAGTGAGTGACAAATGATTTAGCAAGTTTTCAACACTGTGCTTCATGTGGTTTCAGTTGCCAGAAGGTGACTTATGGCCAAGCCTGGGCACTCTAACCCAAGTCAGCTTACATGAGCCTAGGCCGTCATCTTTTTTATTATAGTCAATAAAGGTTAGCATGTTTTCTTTTTCTGAGTGGTTTATTGTTGTGCTGATGGGAACATCTCAGAGGTGGGAAGGAATACCAGTGCAGGAGAATTAGAGGACTGTGCAGAGGAGGAGAGTGGGATCCTGGGCCCCAGGCAGAGCAGGGGTGCATGGCCAAGGTCAGGAAGGGTTCATCCATACACTCTGCCTGTGGAGCAGACTCTTTCCCTCTCATCCCTGCTGATTTCAGATCTGTTGGCCACCAGGTCCTCAACTTGCAGGTGGTTAAAGCCTTTTTGAGCACAGCTATCTGGTTGTTGTTATGGAATACCTATTTGATGCATAAGCACTTGTCTTTAATGTGTACTCTAGCTATTTCACATGCACTGTTTATTCATTCCTAAACAACTATTTTCGTTGGAACTTCAAATGACAGAAATTCTTAAAAAAAAAAAAAATCATGATTTTTTTTTTTCCTCATATAAAGTAAGTCTGGGGAATGGGTGCCATGATGTCATCAGGAACCCTGTTTTTTTTTTTTTTTTTAACTTGCTGCTCTTCTATCCTAGCAAACTGTGGCCTACAGCCCACTGCCTGTTTTTGTAAATAAAGTGTTATTGGAACACAGCCATGAGCATTCATTTATGTGTTGTCTGTGCCTGCTTCTGCACTACAGCAGAGTTGAGTAGCTGCCACAGAGAACATATGGCCTGCAAAGCCAAGAGCACTTGATACCTGACCCTGAAAGGAAAACATTTGCTGATCCCTGTCCTTGGACATGGTTTCTGCCTTCTAATTCAAAATGGCTGCCAAAGCTCCAGCCTTCATGGCTGTATTCTAGGCAACAGGACTGAAAAAGGATAAAAGAAGAGTCCTTCTTCTCCCTTCATGGACACAGCCTAGAAATTGCAGTCTGCTTATATTTCATCAGTCAGAATTTAGACAAATGGTCACACAGCTGCAAGAGAGGCCCATTTAAAAGTCAGAGAGCCTGTGACTAAGATAAATGGCCAACAAAAAGTAAGATAGACAACTAGGAGTATTTCTGTCACAGGAATTCTGCAACTTAGGTATTATTCCCACATGACCATTGGGAAAGCTACATCTTGAATACCTGAGCCAGTTTCATACTCATACTCATGAGTATGGCTCATACAGCCGTACTCATAAGCCAGTTTCACAAATAGTTAAAATGTGAAAAAAAAAAAAAATAGGCCACTTAGAATGGGAGGTTTGGAGGACATCAGGGAAGCATCTTCCTTTCACAATTTTCCACTGTGCCTAAACACTCTAACTGGTCTTTTGAGTCCATATCGTACAAACTTTCCATCTCTCCCCAGATTTTGTCCACCTTATTCAAGTGCCGAATGGTGCCTTCCTAGTTCCAAATAGCCACACATCTCCCCATCTCCAAAATACCAAGAAGAAAGCCACTGCTTGGCTCAGCAGGGAGATCCTTTAGGGTGAGGCTTATGTCCTAGTCATCTTAGGATCACCCAGCCCCTCGTACAGACTTGGGAATGGAATAGATGTTTAGCAAACCATTACCAAACTGAACACAATTAAATGGCGAGTTTCTTTGAAGTAATAACCATATCATCCTTCTCCTTTGTCCAATTTCTTTTATGGTCTTGATTCTGCTGCAAATATTGTGGCTAACTGTATCAGTCAAAATTAGTTCAGTTCCAAGTAGCAGAGCCCAGCTCAAACTGGCCAAAATGGAAAAGAGTATCTATTAGCTCATGTTACTGAGAAGTCCAGGCAGGGGTGGTGGTTCTTTTTGCAGGCATAGCTAGATCTCATATCTCTCTGCCTCTGTCTTCCTATCTATCTATCTATTTGTCTACGTCTCTCTCACACACACACTCTCTCTCTATTCATCCGTCTAGCTATCTATCTCTCCCACCTCTCTTGAATTTATCTCTCTTCTCTCCTTCTCTGAGCATGTTGGCCTCATTCCCTTCTTCTACAAAAGGCTGGGGGTAAAGTAGCAATTTCTCCACATCCCATGGTTCGTTCTCCCCAGGATCCTGGAGGAAAATCATGGGTCTCTCTCTCTCTCTCTCACTCATATGTTCACTTACCAGATCTTACGGAAGACTCAGATGGGGAACTTGCCATCCTTGAGCCAATCACTATGACCACGAATAATCTGACTGGCCAGATCCAGTCAGATCCACATCTCAGACCCACATCTGAGGATTGGGAAGGGGTCAAGCAGGCCCTCTGGGTTTCTGATGACATAGAGCGAGTCTGGATGCAGATATGCAAGAGCAATCTATTGTGCTCTTTCTGTTCCTTATAGATATGGTCCTTGAAGCAAGAATGTAAAGGGTTGAAGGGTATATACCCATCAGTCCATTAGCAAAATTCTCTCTGAGGAGCAGAATTCAGATGGCCATTCAGGGGAAACAGCCCACCTTCCATATTGCTAAGAAGCGATTATTATTTTTTTAAACATTAATGAAGGTTTTAGAAGCTCAGCCTTTCAAATCTCACCACCATCTTTTCCACACGTGTGTGTTTTCTCTGGTATTCGGGGAAGATATTCAGGCCTTTTCCTTGTACATCAGTTATTGTTTATTTGGGATTCATGTGTTTCTTTGACCTTCCATGCAAGGTTGATGGATGGGCTTTTAAGCATCTTTAAATGAATTACAATATATGCCAAACTTATATTTTTGTAATATTTCTGCCAAACTGGACTACAGTGGATGGCTTATTTCCACATTCCTTTGGAATGTGCATGTTCATAAAATTTTACGCCTGTCAGCTGGTAATTTGCCAACATTCATTTGCTATCACATCATGATCATTTTTTTTTTAAACCACAACAAAAAAATTTAAACACAGGTATTAGCATAGACAGAAATGTCTTCCAATAGCATGTCATTTTAGATGTCTTGGCCGGAGAAAGATAAGCTCCGTAAAAGAAGGTGCAGCTGGAAGGAAATACAAAAACGGATGGGAGGGTGACTGCATTGGGCGAGCTTGGTGTTCTTTGGTGTTGCACAAACTCTCAGGCCACTAACCTGGGAGGTTGCTTTCTCTGCAGTCAGGCTATGCAAAACACTTAGATGTTTCTCATGTGACATCTCCAGACTCAAGTAAGCTATATTTACCCCTATTCTGTGAGCCGAAACTCTGGGTTTCAGAGACGAATACCCAACTCAGATTGGCTTAATTAAAAGAAAGGGGGAGGGGCGTGTGGGTGGCTCAGTCATTAAGCGTCTGCCTTTGCCAGATCCCAGGGACCTGGGATCAGGCCCCACATCCGGCTCCTTGCTCAGCGGGAGGCCTGCTTCTCCCTCTCACTCACCATGCTTGTGTTCCCTCTCTCGCTATCTCTCTCTATCAAATACATAAATGAAAACTTTAAAGAAAAAAAATAAAAAAGAAAGGGGGAAGGAGGAATTTTCAGCTTAAATAACTAAAAGGTCCAGGGGTTCAGCTGGATCTTTTGACCTCAGGTTCAGCTGGATCCAGAAGCTTATACGATATCATCCAGGTCCTGTCTCACTCCATCTCTTGGCTCTGCTCTCCTCTGGTTTGGAGTCATTCTTTGGCTGGCTTTCACACAGAGGTGGCAAGATAACTAATGGCAGCTCCCACCTGGCATTCTACAACTCCGTAAAGGGATGGCCACTTTTTCCGACAGGGCAGACTCTCATTGGACTGGTTTGGAACCTGTGCTCATCTAGAACTGAACAGTATGTCTTGGCCAAGAGGACACTGCATTTTGACTGACCATGTCTGGTCATACGCTCCCACTAAGATGGGGCCTAGACTGAGAGTAGAGGAGGGGTGATTTCCCCCAAGGAATTTGGGGTGCTATTATTAAAAGAAGGGGGGGTGAATACCATGCAACAAGACAAAGAGTGACTCACCATGCCTACCTTTTGGAAGTATGCAGTGGGGGAAATCAATGCACAGACTGCCACATCCACTCCCCCTCAAAATTAGGAATAGAGAACTCAGGGATGAGAGTTCTAGAAGGTGCCTTACAAATATGAAGACGGGTGGTATTCAGGAATGGTTTTTTTTGTTTTCATTTTCAAATTGAGAATTCTGCCAAATTTCAATAAATTCCTCTGGTTGAAATGCAGCTGGAGGACCCAGCATTCAGTTTTCTGAGTTGTCCTTCTTACCTCTGCTAACCCCCATGGACACGTGGAGTTTCTTAGGATCATCCTTGAACTTCTAAGAACTGTGGGTGAAAACTTATACAGAACCATAATGGACATACAGGAGTATTGAAAACCAGGGATACAAAGGATTTTGCCCAAGGTTGCAAAGCTCGTCACCTTCCAAGTTTACAGTGATGGTTCAAAGTAACAGAGCCAGTTCTAAATCCTAGGGTGTCTGATTTCTAGCCCAGAGTTCCTTTCTCTCATTTTTTTCTTTTTTTTTTTTTTTTAAGTGAAGAAGCAATAGCTTGGTGAACTTTCTAGTGGGAACATGCTGACATCATCTAAACCTTCTGATGAGACTATATTTGCCTTCAGCCACTGATAATGTGGATGAGCCAATCTCCCAGATTTGCATCCCAAGCCCTGGGGAGGAGGTCTGGATCACCATCCCTCCTTTGGTGCATGAGTGTTGCTGGGAGATAAGATTCAGTGCGCTCAGAAGAGGGAGGCGAGGGGCTAACAGCCTGATAGTCTGCCAAGACGGTGACCTCAGCACTCTGCCGCAAGAGTGAGTTTCTGATCATTTGGTTCCCCCCTTGATCCTACCTCTAACCTGACTTGGTAAGACTTTTAACCCAAATGACAGATTTTCCTTTGAAATCATTCCAGTTATTTCCTGTTGTATGGCAAACTACACCAAAATTTAGTGGCTGAAATACTCACTTTCTTATGTCTTACAATTCTGTGGGTCAGGAATTCCACCAGGGCCAACCTGGACACTTTGGTTCCATGTGACCTGATGATATTCCATAGGTGGCTTTGCTGGGTTGGGCCGGGCTGGGCTGGCCTGGAGAGTCCAAGAAGGCTTTGGTCACGACTACAGGTTGGGCTCAGCTGGGCCTCTCTTCTGCATATACGTCCTCTCAGAGCCTTCCCTGTGGGTTCTCCATCTAGGTAGACCCATTCTTTACATGGTGGCTTAGGGCTCCAGGAGACCAAGTCAGAAGCTGGGAGTCCTTGCAGAGGCTGGGCGATAGCATCACTTCTGCCATACCCTACTGGTCAAAGCAGTCACAGACCGGAGCAGATTTAAGGGGTGAAAAAAACAACTCCCTTCCGAGGCCATCTTTACTCCATGTAGCAATTCACCGTGGATCCAATCCCTGGTGCATTTTACAGAAAGCTCTGCCTTCCCAAAGGATTTTGTAACTGCAGCTCTGAATAGACTTAGC
Source organism: Mustela erminea (assembly GCF_009829155.1). Lineage (NCBI taxonomy): Eukaryota > Metazoa > Chordata > Mammalia > Carnivora > Mustelidae > Mustela > Mustela erminea. The sequence goes on along the minus strand of NC_045614.1, from coordinate 24,453,900 downwards.
CAATGCTGTGCCCCCTTTTCAGGGCAGCAACTCCCAGGAAGGTGCAACAATGGGAACTTTGGCATCAGAGGATCCCTAGAGCAGAGCTACTCAGACTTACCTGGAATCGTTTTTCTGAGGGATATGGGGAAAATGCAGATTCTGAGACAGTAAGTCTGGGATAAGACCTGACCTTCAGCATATCTGACGATCTCTCAGGAAAGCCTGATGCTGATGGGCTCATTCAAGAGTCACACTTAGAAAACGGCCCTTGAGTGATGATTTTTAGCTCTATTTTGCAGCTGAGCCCATGTTACGAAAAGAATCTTGAGCTGAGGCTCAGCATTTACAAAAATAAAAACGTAGGTGCTCTGGGTGAAGAGAGTGGCACAAGGGAACCCCCTGGTCCCCTTGGGGGACCCCTGATGAATTGCCACGCTCCAGAGGGGACCAAGAGAACCTCCAAGAAGGGCTTGGGGCCCAGACCCCAAAATGAAACCTACAAACTTAGAAGGAAGCTAGAGAGGGAGCCAGTCTGGAAATAGCAGCCACCCTATGGCAAAGGACCATTGGCCCCAGTCACAGGAACAATACTGATGTTTCTTTAGGCCTTCAAGGTTTGCCAGGCCTTTCCTCTGCATTATCTTTCTGGTCTCCCAGCAGCCTTTTGAAGGTGGTGCGGTTATCATCCCCACTTCTCTGACAAGGAACATGAGGCTGTAGGAGGTTGGGGCATGGCTGAGAGGCGGCCACTAAGTGTAGACCTGGAGGAGTCTAGCTCTAGTCTCTACACTGCCCTGCCCAGACACAGAGGGGAAAGTCTCCACTCTGGGCTGACTGGGAGGAAGGCAGATGAAGAGAGCGGACATCAGCATGGGAATGATTCAGGGGCTGACGGCATGGGCAGATGGGCTATGGATTTGAGTCCTGGCCTTTGAACTTGTTGGCTCTATGATCTAGGTCCCATCTAGCTTTCCTCTCCTGTGGGAGTAAGGCAGCGCCCACATGATGCCGTTATTGCGATGATGCCTGTGAAGCAGGGTGCGAACGGGGCTCATGGGGATGCCCAGGAAGCAAGAGATAGGGTGCTCCTTTGCGGCATCTGAACCAAAGAGGTTGAGAGCCTCACGTGTCCCTGTCGGCAGGTGTGCAAACTGAGCTGGGTAACCCTGGGCCAGGACAACAGTTGAGGGGACACAAATGTCACAATCTCTTTAAGTTCCCTCCAACCTAGTACTTTTCAACTTCTCGGCAGTTTTCCTCCTCAGAGGATATTTGACAACATCTGGGGGCATTTTTGATTGTCATGACTTAGGGGTGGTGCGACTGACATCTAATGGCTGGAGGGCAGGGGTGCTGCTAGACAGTGGACAGGAAAACACACAAACTGCCCCCCAACATTGATGGGGCCCAAAATGTCAGCAGTGCTGAGGTTGAGGAACTCTGCTCCAATCTGATGTTCTAAGATCATTTCTTGAGCAGGAAGCTCTGTCAGGCCTTACACTAAGACAGAGGTTGGCAAACTGTGTCCCATAGAGCAAACACTGCTTGTCTGGGGAAATAAAGTTCTGCTGGAACACAGCCATGGCCATTCATTTACCTGGACTTGCTTTGTGGTACAGATTTCGTCACCACTATGCTGTCCCAGGAAGAGCTGGGCTGCGGGGGATTTGCCTGGAGCTAAAGAGGGCTGACGTGGGCATCGCCTCTGGTCACGCACAGCTGGAGAGAGGCGCCTCACCTCCGGGCTAGAGTTCCTTCAGCAGCAGAGCCAAGAGAATGTTCCTTGCCCCCACCTTGCTCTGGAGGGTGGGGATGGATGAGATCATGTCTGAGCAGCCCCTGTGGGCTCCTGCGAGATAGGAAGCCATCCATACCCCATGGGTGGTGCCTTGTTCCGCTAGAAACTAATGATTTGGTGTGAAATATGGCCTTGCCCAGGATGGAGCTGAAACAGGCCAAAGCCCGGGGTCAGGCCCCCGCTCGGAGGGAAGGATTAAAAAGAGATTAATCTATCTTGTTCTCTCTTTGTTCACCATCTCCAATGGAGAGAGGCCAAGGGCAAGGAGGACGTTGATGAATAGACTGAGGGTGTTGTCCTCTGAGGCCTCTTTGGGTGGAGTTTTGCAGGGATCTAGGTTGTACCCTGAAAACCTAGCCCACCGCAGTGCTCAGGCCCCAACCATCGGAGAGTTCCACCCAGCCTCATTTCACCCGCTGGGTCACGCAAGGACACAAATTTATTTGAAGAGGTGAGTTTGGTTTCTAGCATAGATTTCCAGCAACTTCGTTGCTGAACAAGTAGATATTCAGACCTAAAATGAGGTGCTGAGCTAAGACCCCCAGAAAGGTGGGAGTTCAGGTTGGTAAGATGTGGGAGGGCGGATTTTAGGGGTGTGACTTCAGTTCCGGTGTGAGGGGTGTGAGTTTTGGGTATATGCCTGCATTTTTTTGTTCCTCTAGCACTTTCTCCTTGTAAGAAGCCATTGTGAGGGGAGGATTGTGGCTCAGAACTACACTCCATTGTTGCTTCATGGGATCAGAACTTCAGAGTTGGAGAACCATTTCTTTGGGGGAAGGAAGAAATATGCAGAAAAACTTTCAGAAGGGTCCACAGTCCGGGAAGGAAAACATATCTGTGGTTCAGACCAGTTGAGAGACACATCAAGTGAGCCAGGCTGGCTCAGGCGAGTGGGATGAAGGGAGCGAGGCCTCAGGAGCCCTGCTCCAGGGAAACCAGCACCCAGTCAGAGCTGCATGACTTGCTCAGTGCAGAGGCGAGGCTCCCGTGTCTGGCTGTCCCGCCTCCGTTCCCATTGGTACTCAGCCTTCACATCCACCTCTTTCAACATTTCTTTAGGGCTGATTTGAGGAGTTTTGCAGAGAGAAATGCTGAATGTCCCTACCGCAAACCTCAAGCCCACTTTTGGTCATTCGCAACTGAGCCGTCCTTTCTGGAGGGCCACAGAAAAATGAGGGATCAAAAGTTTGGCATTGAAACTGCCGTTTACCCCTCAATCTATAACGTATTCCATACTTTGGAGATCTAGCATGGATCTCGGAGGAGAGTTTGGCCCATTATATGGTATGAGACACATATTAAAAACATACCCCAAATATGTAAACTCTCAGACAATAGCATTGCAGAGGAAAGCATAATATTATTTAAAATCTGGGCCAAAGGTCACAAATGCAGAAACTTCCCTGGAACCGTTAGGGATGCTAGAAGAGGAATTATAGTCATTTGATGCACATCAGACAATCTTCTGCTGACTTCAGAGTGTTGCATCTGGTTGGCTGGCTGTGCTTACTCTGGGCCTCGTATCCTTCTTTAAGGAGGAAATGAATAGCTAAAGCGGAATTCAGTGGCCGGAGCATCTTCTGGAATCTGTTTTCTTCATCTTTGAAACCACAGATGTTTGCAACTTCAAGATCTTGCTCCTGAGTTACTTGGAGGGACATCTTTAGATCAGAGTTTCTGCAAATGGTGAGAATATTTGAGGTCTTACTTTTTTCTGCCTCTATCCTTTTATTCATCCCTGCATTCCTGAAATGTTTATTAAGTATCTACTTTGTGCCAGGGCGTGTATTAAGGTACTAGAGATAGAACAATGGGCAAACCCGGATATCACCCCTGCCCCGGGGGGCTTTCAGTCAATTGGCAATGACGGATGCCAATCAGAAGATCACGTGAATACATTAAAGTACATCAGTGAAGAGGTAGGAGGCAGAAGGATGTGGTGCTTTGAAGTTAGAGGACAATGGCTCATGCTTGTTTCCTGTGTCTATGTGCTAACATTACTGGTGTTATTGAGCCTCTCCATTATGATAACGGCATTACAAATGAGAAAACAGAGGCATGAAAACATCACACACTTCGGAGGCACTGGAGCCAAAGTCAAAGCCGGACATTTTGACTCTGGAATGCTGGCCCTCAACCCATATATACTAGGAGTAGAGCCCTGGGAGTCCAGGAGGGTTTTTATGCTGAAATGGCAATTGAGTCATGATCTGAAGGAGAAGTTGGAGTTGATTAGGTAGGGATACGGTGTTCTAGGAGGAGGGAACAGTGTATGCAAAGGCTCTGTGGCCGGAGGCCATGGGGATTGCGGAAAGCGAAAGGGCTGGTGGCCTGTGAGAAGAGGTTGGCAAGAACCAGACTCTGCAAAGGCGTTGACTGGAGTGCTCCTCCCAGGCTTCTCCCAAGTGGGTTTCCTGCCCACGTTACACGGCTTGATGCTGGAAGCGGCCTTTTGGGGAGTGCAAAGTGAACTGGCTAACTTTTGGGGATAGGAGAGCTCACATGGCAACGACTCAGTAAATAAAGGATTCCCGCCAGAGGTAGCCTGAATAAGCCGAACAAACAAAAGCTAGATTTCTTTGCAGGCTGAGAGCTGTTACACAAATTGGGGATGGTAGACCATTCAGAGCGGGGAAAAGATATCAGAAGGGTGGTGGGGGGCAGCAGGGGGCGGGAGCGGTGTCCTGGCCACGCCCCCACAGAATTCCAGGGGTCTGCCCAGTGTTTTCCCCACTCCTTGTCCCTCATTCTAAAACATGTGTCCCACAACGTGGCTCACACTGTCGCCTCTACCAGGGGGTCCTATTTACTGCTTTCCACCTCAAATTCTGCTTGTCAGTGTGACTCTTTTCAAAATGGTGCTAAAATGCCATCTCCATAAACCTCCTCCTGGCCCTTGGGCTCTCCTCACTCCTCATATGTCATCAGGATTTTATGTCCCCCTTTTGCAGCATTTGTCACAGCGGTTTTTTACTATTACCGTCACTCAAGCTCATGTCTCATTCTCTCCTAAGAGGCTGTCAACTCCAGATCTCTGTGTGTATTTGAGTCCCGGTATCCTGTAGTGTACCCAGCCCAGATCCAGGCACATGGTAGGCTTTCAGGAAGTCCTTGCTGGATGCTGCTGTCTTTTGACAAAGCAGCTCAAAATTACATAAACTAATGAGAGAAAGTATTGGCTTGTGGAATTGGAAGATGGAGATCCTACCGTCAGGCATGGTGGGCCCCAGGGGCTCAAACAACATATAGGATAAGGACTTGATTTCTCTCCACCCCGTCTCTGTACTTCTGTGTGGGTTGGTTACTTCCTCAGGCTCCACTTGGTAACATAAGGGCTGTCATCTGTCATCCTTCCAGGTTCAGGTCTGTTGGCAAAGAGAAGGTACGTTTCTTCTAATAGTCCCGCAAAACTCTTGATATACCTCATTGGATCCAATTGAGACCCAGTGGCCAGGGGATGTGAAAGTGTGATTGGCCAAGCTGAGTCACGCGCTCTATGGCTGGGCCTGGGGTGGACCCTGTGGACAGAAGTGGAGGACATAGGAATTTGGGCTACCTTTCCGGAGGTAGGGTAGCTGGACACTGTGGCACAACACCCTATGCCTCCTCTGTCCTGCCTAAAGGGCAGTAATGTGGGAGGGTGACCCTCCCTGCTTTGGGAAGGCTACTGCTGACGTTGTTAGAGTGGGAGTATCCATAGTGAGAGAAAGGATGACTCAGCCCCAGATTTGAGGTCCTAACCCTTCTCCCCAAAGACCTGCAAAGGAAATCCCCCAATTTTTAAGGCTGGATGAAACGTTAGGAAATGCAGTTAAGCAAGTCCCCAAGGCTTCTTTCCTGCTCTCCCAGCCAAAATGAAATGTTTGTCTCCAAGGGAGGACGTTCATCCTCTGATTAAGAAGGCAGAGATTCCTCCCGTTCTGGGAATTTCTGCAGCCCCGTGGGGTTATCTGTGTGGAGATATGATCTCCATCGTGGGATCTGGGGGAGAGGCATTCGAGAGGTTCCACGGGTCCTGGGGCCAAGCTGTGTTGGTATTGTTGCAAGGGCTGCTGTCTCTTGCTGAAACCTTTGCTCTCCGACAGGCTAGCTCAGCAAGGGCTACGATTTCAGTAACTCCGAGGGTTTACTGATGAGGGTAGGGAAGCGCTGCCCAGAGATCCCCCGGAGCTGGGTGGACATGAGTACCCCATGAATGCTACTTCTCTGGGGGCAGGGACCAGGCATTTGCTAGCTGCCATGCCCAGCACTTCCTCTCATTTCATTGTCATGGGGATCTGTGACAATCCCAAGTCTCGGAAAGTTGACCAACTTTGCCCTGGGGCACCCGGGTGGTAAGAAGTTGACCCACGTCGTCTGATTTTAGTGCTTTCACTTGTAACCATTTCTCTGGGCAGGTTGATCCATTTTTGAGGTGTCTGTGACCCTCCCCTGCACCTCTGGTACCCATTTCTCTTTCTGGAAGACACTTCGGCTTTTGCTCCAAGGTCCTTTGAAAAGCTGACTGTGATGAGGCCCATGGCTGCCTCAAACAGGTCCTCCCCAGGACTTCCCTGTGCTCCTAGGACTGTTGCCTTTCTTAATTTAAAGCTCAGATGTGCTCAAGCTGGGGCCGATAGGATTTCTCCACCAGTTGAGACAACGAAAACGCATTTCTGGCATGGTTTGAATTAAACGAGAATTTCCCGTTTTTCATAAACATTTACAGTAGTTGTGGATGCAGAGTTGAAAGGTTTAGGGTTTTGGTGTTTAATTAGAAACAAATGCCCTTTATGGTCCTGTTAGCGAGGGCGGCAGGTCTCAGATTATTAGGATTATTCCTATTTTTTTGTGCCTGCATTTTGATTTCTTTTCCAAGGCGCCTGGTGCCGCCTTCCCTACGGTGGCTGGCTGTGGTGGTGGGAAATGGGATCCTCAGAATCACTAGTGGAGTTTCTGTCTGGGAGCCAGGGCTCTGGGCCGGCTTTGGGCTTCACCTCCGTGTAGCCCAAGGCTCCCTCCCTTCCTTTCCAGGGATGTTTGCGAGCTGCAGGCTTAAGACAGACAGAGCAGCTGTGGCCTCTCTAGAGGCCCCAGGCGGAGTGATGTTTGCCTGCCTCGAGAACCCAGGTGCTCAGAGATGAGGCTGGCCAGGCCCTTGGTCTCAGCCCTAACTCTTGGTTGAAAACAAGGGTGGGTTATAATGTGGGGCACATACATGGAAACCCAGTCCCTGGGAAGCAGCAGAGAAAAAAATCACAGCCATGCAATTTCCAGGTGGCTTTGCTTTGTCCTTGATATCAATTCCAAGTCTGTGCCTTCAGGAACGGAAGAAAAAATGGCTGATCATAGCCTGAGACACACCATATCCTAGGAGAGGGTGTCACCCATTTGGTATGTTCTGAAAACAGGCCTATGTCTCCTGTCGCAGTCCCTAAGAGGCCATCTACAGCCTGGCTATTAATCCCTTCAGACCTTCTCTGCACCTGTGTCTTGAAAGCCCTAATAAAAGGACAGAAAATGCCTGAGAGCCCTTTCTATGTTCTTAAGGATATCATGATCTCGCGCCAAGCAGTGTCTTTGAATATTTGGTGACAAAGAGGCCATCTAGATTATTTCATAAGCAATCAAAGAGGTCAGACGAGTTTGCAGCCAGAAGGGCCCTTAAAAGCATTTCAATCTACTGGTCCCATTTTACAGATGAGACAAATAAGGCCGGAGAAGGGGAGAGGCTCGCCCACATAATCACAGAGGAGGAGCTGGACAGTCCGCACAGCCCAGGTCCTCTGGGAACTCCGCATTCTATCCAGTATACAAAGTATCAAGCAAATTTTGTATTCAGACACTCTCCGGTGTATTTAAACACTTCATAAAAGACCTTCAGTCTTCCTGAGATAAGGCTAGGCAGGTTTTACATTTCTTCCCCCACAAAACAGTTATATAAGCACTATTCCATGATTCATTATAGAAAAGCTGAAAGTTTTAATGAAGTTTAAAGAAGAAATTAAAAGTCACCCATGTCTCTACCTGTTAAAGACAATCCTATTACTATTAGTATTTCTTGGTCTCCTGTCCTCTTTTTTTTTTTTTTTTTAAACTTAGAAAATTAGACTTTAAATGATGCAGAGATTTGGCTGTGAGGTTTCAGTCTCAGAACTGTCTTTTCCTCGCGGTGACCCTGGACCAGTCACTTAACGCTACAAAGCCTTCCTGTCCTGGTGGGGCTTTTGTGAGAATTAAACAAAATTATTAATCTAGTGTGTTTGGCAGAGTACTTGGTACATTTTAATATACGGGCTGTTATTATCATCATAAGAAAAAATAGAAAAATCTGGAAGCCCCACAATCATAACAACACAAAATTATTAAGTTACAAAAGCCAAAAAAAAAAAAAATGACACTAAAGTAGAATGATTACAAATTATTCCGCCGTCAAAAAGAGAATTTATTCGGTTGGTTGGTTTTTAAATCCTAGTTCCTAAATCCATTTGGACAACTAAAACAATAATATTTTAAAGGAAAATTATTGGAAGGCCACATTAAATGAGTCCCTGTGCCTTTTGCTTAGAGGAAAACTCCATTCGAGTGTTTTGAAACACAGAAATGATATGAATATTGATTTGAAATTACGGGACATAAATGCCGACTGGGGCATTTTTAGGGGTCCTTTTGTTTCTCTCTCTCTCTCTTTATTTTTTTTTTCTTTCAAATTCACGGGGTGGGGTTAGTTCTACCAGGCAATTTTAATAGAACAAAGTCGTATAATGAACTTTTTCACATAAAATGCATTTTTTCCATGATTTCACTGTACCTTGTTTACAAAGCTTGTAAATATGGTAGATTAAATGGGTCCCTTTCTCTAGTGTGCAAAAATCCAGACCCCTCAAAGGCAGAGATGGAGAATGAGGGGGAGGAGGCCAGGGAGGAAGAGGGAGAAGAGAGCAATAAACAGACGGGGAGCAGGCAGGCGCAACGCGAAAATGAAAACAAAAGTGTGGCTGTGGAAAAACGGAGAGTGATTTTCTGAAGTGGAAGCTGCATGCCTTGCGGCTTGCCCCACCCCCACCCTGGAGCAGGTCACCTTAGATGCCGACTTGCTGGAGCGCAGAGGAAATGTCTCACTGAGACCATGAAAGTTGTCCCACAAATCAGACCTCCCCTTCAGGCAGTGGAGGCTGGGCCCTGAGCACTGGAAGCCCCCTCTCTGCATTTTGAGAGCCTGTGTTTCTCCCAAGTGGGGGACAGGAGTCTGCTCTTAGTGGTATGGAGAATTAAGGGTGTGTGTTGTGGTTGGTAGTCTTGAGTTCAAAAGTAGGTTGGTATATGAAAATATGGGGTATGTTTCAAAACACTTCAACAGAGAAAAAAGGAGAAAGGAGATTAGTTAAAGCAGGGTAACAACTTCCTTTTTAAAAAAGATTTTTATTAATTTATTTGAGAGAGAGAGAGAGAGAGAACACAAGCAGGGTGACGGGCAAAGGGAAAAGCACACTTACCGCAGAACAGGGAGCCCAAGGTGGGGCTTGATCCCAGGACCCTGGGATCATGACCTGAGCCAGAGTTGACACTTAACCGACTGAGCCACCCAGGTGCCCTGAAATAGCAACTTCTTGATCATTGTTGAATCTGAGTGATGGTATATGGAGGTGGTAACATCTGATTTTGTGTGTTGACTTGGCTGGGCCATAGTGCCCGGGGATTTTCAAACATTACTCTGGATGTTTCTATGAAGGTGTTATTTGGATGAGATTAATAGTTAAATCTGTGGACTTTGAGTAAAGCAACTTGCCCTCCATAATGTAGGTGGGCCTCATCTAATCAGTTGAAGAACTTCCAGAAGCAACACTGATTTCCACTGAGCAGGAAGGAATTCTGCCAGCATGCTGCCTTTGGACTTGAACTGCAACTCTTCCCTGAGTCTCCAGCCTGCTGGCCTTTCCCATCAGACTGTAAAATTATCAAACTTCCAGAATTGATTGAGCTAATTCCTTAAAATCAATCTCTCTCCCCCACCTCTCTTTCTCATTCCATACACATGCATGCGCACACATTCACACACACACACACACACACACACACACACACACACACACCCCCTGTTGGTTTTGTTTCTCTGGAGAACATTTACTAAAAGAGAGGTTCACTCAATTATTTTCTTAGTGTATTTTTGAAAATTTGGAAATACGGCAGACCTGTGCCTGAATCCAGGCTCCATCTTTTGTTAACTGTGTGACCTTGGGCGAGTCACTGACCTTCTCAGATTCTGTTTCCCCACCTACCACAAGGGACTCCTCCTAATATCTACTTCATGGAGTTTAGAGGGAATTACATGAAATGGTGGGTATCACGTACTTCACATATCTGTTTATGCACTGAACAAATATTTCCTGTTTACCATCTCTGGTGTTGGAGTCAATGACGTTGAATGCAAAGAGATGAGATCTCTTCCTCCAACCGACTTCATTGAAGGAGATGGAACTAAATGAGATCATCACAGTTCTGAATGTATAGAACATACAATCCCAAATTGAGATAAAGGCTTTGAAGTAAAGAACCACAATTCCCTGAGAGCAAAGGAATATGAACTGGAAAGGGGCTTCCTGGAGGGCACCCGGAGGGCAATGATGCTGGCACCGAGGGGAAACAGATCGTGCACAAGCCTTGAAGGGGAGAGAAGAAGCAAGCATTCCTGCAAAGATGACCCTGGACTTCATGGTTTCGTGGGGTGGTGAAGCCGCAGAGGGAGCCCCGTGGGCAACTGCCGCCTTTTCCCGGGGAGGAGTGATAGTGGCTAGAAGCAGCTGCCACTTTTACTGTCCTTAGAACTGCCATTGAAAACGGGACTGACCAAGAGGCTCCGGCTGTCCTGATGCTGGCTGCCGGCAGGGCCCTCTGCATTAAGCCTGTATCTGGAAACCTATGTGCTTTGCAAGCAGCTGGCTACCCTGAAAGGATTGCCGGCAGGCAGCAGCCCACAGGGCTTCTGTCTCATGCCGCTCACATTCTCTGGGACCTCAGCCCCTTCTGTCTCATGCCGCTCACATTCTCTGGGACCTCAGCCCAGTCGTTCTTCTCTCTGAGCCTCAGTTTCCCCATCTGGAACACAATAATCCCTGAACTGACAGCCTGGCCGGGCAGCTGTGAGTTCAGTGATATCAGAGCTCATGAACGTGGAACGACTTTAAAAAGTTACAAAAGCACTGAGGGGGGAAAAAAAAAAGGTAAGGCGGTGTTTGCTCCGCATCTGGTTTCCATATCGTCTCAGGCATTTGCTTCGGGAGAGCAGCCTCGGAGATGTGAGACAGCTTAGTTCCAGGTTTTGGGCCTCAGGGTCCCCAGTGGTGAGAAGAATTTTTACATGATGAGAATAACCAGGGCATGGCACTCTACCCTCCCTCAATGTACCCCTTTGCAAAAGGGACCCCACTGAATCCTCACACGGCGCTGGGATCTCCTCCCAGTTCGTAGGCGAAGGGACGGAGGGCCGTTGGTGTTCGGGGCTGAGAGTCAGCGCTGCATCCGGGCCCCGGCTCCTGTCTGGGGCAGCCAGGCGCTTCTCTGGTTTACATGCACTCCGCTCTTCTGTCATAAATAAGTATGGATCATAGAGTTTTAAACCAGGGGTTACTTTAGGGATCAACAAATCGATTTTTTTTTTTTTTTTTTACCTGCATGCACACTGTCTTAAACATCTGATTTCGTTGCCAAGATTTAAGAATTTGGTGGTTCACATAAAAACCAAGCGTTCCGGGTTCTCTTGAGAAATGGAGAATCCGGCTGCTGAGGATCTCCATTTCTGAAAAACAACCCCGGCTGGAATGGAATGGTGGCTGCCCCGAGTCGGGACGTCCCCAGTCTGCTTCCATCCCTTCCGCCCCTGCCATGGGACTGCGGCTGGCCTGGGGCCCAAGTAAACACTTCTACAATTGTGACCCCCTCCTCAAAACCAACCTCCTCCTTTTGAAATGGAAAAACTGAGTCCTGGAGAGGCCAGGTGACCTCTCAGAGGACACACAGCTTTGTGGGGGCAAGCATGGGTAGCGAGAGAGGATTGGCTGCCCTGCTCACGCCTCACGTCACCTCCTTGCTGACACAGGGCAGCCAAGTCCACAAGAAAGTCTCCTGCGTGGCCACTTCTGCTCTCCTTCCTGCCCGGAGGAGGAAGGCTTCCGTGAGAGCAAGCGAGGCAGGTGGTTTGAGGTGTCAGTAAGGAGTAAGCATGCAAACACGCATAGAGGGGAAAGTCCCTTTTGCAAAGGACCCAGGCCGATCGACTATACTTAACCCTATTATCCCCTGCAACAACTGACAAAATAATCAATTGGTAGAAGATTTCCAGAATGTTTTATTACCACAAAGGTATCCTGAAGGGAGAAAACCAGCGGCATCTTCAGAAGAGCATTACTCCGCTCTGTAGGACGCACCCTGTGTGGCGTGTGTAGAGAGGACATTGGGGGTTCCCATCAGTGTAACCACGGACCCCTGGGCATCCAGGCCCTCACATCTAAAACCTTTGTGTTTTGTATTCCGAGGAAGCCTCCTGCTGTCGGTGACACTGCCACAAGCTGTTCCCTTCCCCCAACCCCTCCCCTCACCCCCACCCTCCTGACTGCAGACCATCAGATCCTCATCAGGCACCCCTGACCCTGGCCTAGGCCTGGCAAGCCTGAAGGAGGTCCCCTGGCAGAAAAGGCACTTCTCTGGACCGCAAGCCTTTGTTGAAGGGCATGTAGAAAGCCCCCTTCCGCGGCAAAAATTCTCGAGTTGACAATTCCTTTCGAGGGGACAAGGAACCCAGGTTCCATTTCCTCCATCCGCAGCATTCCGAATTCCCAGGCCTCTGCTTCTACTCCTCCTTCTCAGGAGAGGCTGCGCTGGCTTGTTTTTCTCCTCCAGTCTCCAAAACTTCCCGGGGACTGAGCAAAGCTCTCCTGCGGCCCGGGGTTTTGTGTGCTACCCCACGGAGGGAGCGTTCATCTTCATTATTTCCAAAGAGGAGCTGCCGGAGCAACAATGAGACATTTTATGAGAAAGAAGACCTTAAACTGGTTTTCATTAAATGTGGCTTGATGGAGGCGAACCGGAAACATCCACTGGAGCAATGGCAGCCTTTCAAAGCCCCCCTGCAGAAACGATAAGCTATAAAAACAAATGGCCCAGCAACAGAACAAAAAACAAGGCTCCAGGAACATTTGCTGGGCTGCAAACACGGCCGGCTGGGCCCTACCCCGCCTCTCTGAGGCGGAACCGCCGGTCCTGGCTGATCTAGAGGATAACATGAGTCAGGGGAGCTTCCCCACCCAGGAGGTTCAGGGGTGGGGGACCCGGATGGAAGCAGGGCTGGGGTAACGGGAAAGGTCCTGACTGTCAGCGGAACGGCCACGATGTTAACAGTGGGCCAGGTACCGAGGAGCCTTTGACGTGCACGCGGGCTCCCTGATGCCCCTGTAGAGAGGCATTGTCATCATCCCCATTTTGCGGCAGGGAAGGCAGAGGCTCAGATGTCAAGAAGAGCTCCAAGGTCCCAGGGCTGAGTGGGAAAAACAGTGCTCAAGCTCTCACTCCAAAGAGAACGCTCCAGACCCCTGCGGCTCCACCTCCTCTGAGAAAATGGTTATGGACTTAAACTGACTTACAGAACTCAGGAGGGAGAGCCTCCGAAGTCATCAGACACAGAGTCCTTGTTTTCCACCTAAGTTGGAAGTGACAGACATGGGGTGGGGAGGAAACTGCTTGGTATCAGAGACACCCAGGCACGCGCGCGAACACACACATACACACACACACACACATTTTCCACCCTCACCCCACCCTGGCTATGGGCCCTTAGCCAGTTCCCCACCCTTGCTGAGCCTCAATTTGCTCAGCAATGAAATGGGAAGAGCCCAAATGCCTAGTTTGGATTAGGGTCATTGTGTAGGGTCATTGTGATGGTTCAGAGTCATTCAACAAATGTTTATCAAGCAAGTTCCATGTACCAGACACGAGCTTGCTTGGCCTTGGAGACGTAGCCGTGAACAATGTTACATTAAAAGCAGGCTAAAATCCCACCCTCGTGGGACCTGGATTCCGGTGGAAGAGAGAGACAATAAACATGATAAATAAGGAAATGATGCCATGTGTCAGAAGATGACGTAAATAGCTTGGAGAAAAACACAGCTCAGAAGGGGTAGGGAGTAGGGCTGAGGAACGGGGTTAATAGGGTGACCAAGGAAGCTCTCACTGGAATGGGACTTCGAGCAACAAGTCGACAGAGATGAAGGAAGAGCGTTCCTGGCAGAGGCACAGGGAGGGCAGGCCCTGAGGTGGGAGTAAGGCAGGTCTGCAGGAGCAGCAGTGAGGCCAGGATGTCTGGGAGGGAGACGACCGTGGCGTGCCTTGCACGGCACCTGGCTCCCTGGTTATTCGTGTTTTCATTGTGTTAAGGAACAGTGGAGCCGGGGGTCTGGACCCCTGACACCTGTCTGAAGCTCTGCCCAACCAACCCCTCACCTGCTTACAGGGTGGTACCACCTGGCGCCTGGCCACCGGGTCCTCCCTTCCTGCTGAGCCTTCCTTCTATCTACTCACTTAGGAAAGAACTACTGAGTGCCCCGTGTGAGCCCTGAGCCAGGGAGTGCAGAGAGGCTAAGAAGGGCCCTAGAGGACAGGGTGGCAGAACGCGGGGCCCCCTGAATGGGCTTCTCTAAGTCCCGTGCCCTTCGAATCCCTCCAGGAACAGTGGGATGTTCCCGCCACACTAGAGCCCTGCCACCGAGCTCTGGGCTCTGACTCTTGCAGCCCTGGCAAGAGCTCGGCGAGGCAGGTGTGAGCACAGCTTCCAAACCCCCACCCCCACCCCCACCCCCATTTTTTCTTCCTTTGAATCTTTCCTCTTCATCCAGCACTTTATCCAGTTCTCCTGCATGCCCCAGAGTCAGAAACTCTTTCCTGGAGAGGAGAGATTTGCTGATACTGAGCGCTTCTAGGGGAAGAAAGTCCCCAACTGCAGCAGACTCCCGAGGAGCTCCCCCTGAGAAGGCAAACTGCTTCTCAGAGCCTCAGGCCCAGTGTGCTCTGTGACCTACCCCTGTGCTCTGCAGAAGTTCAGGAGGACACCAGGGTGCCCGGGGCGCCCTGCTTGCTGCTTGTCACCACTCAACCTTCTAGTCCCTCCCCAGTGGAGTCGCACAACTGAGGTAACTCTTAGGAGGAGCCCTTCAGCTGCCATTTGGCCTTTGGAGTGTGGCTAAGGAGGGGCCAGGACTGGAGGCGGGGAGCCCAGGGCAGGAATCTGGGAGAGGGACGTGGCAGCAGTGGCAGTGAGGATGGGCAAGAGGCGCCACTTCCCAGTGACATTCTAAAGAAAAAAGCAGCAGGGCTTGATGACTGATGAAATGGGAAAGGAGAAGTCCTTTGGTGAAAGCCCTCATAGAGCCAGGAAAACCAACGGTACAAGTGAGGGTGTGACACGGCCTAGGAGAAAAGCAGGGGCTCTTCTGTGCTGACTGGTGGTCATCTTACTAGAACAACCCCAAAGGGAGGGGCCTTTCAAAATTCGCCTCTCGGTCCCTGGGTGTCCAGGCATCTCTCGTCTGGCACCAGTCACCAGGCCTTGAGCACCGTCGTTAACCATGTCTTCTCATCTGTCGAATGGAGATGCTGAGTCCTCTCTCGCAGGATCGGTCGGGGAGCCGGTGAGGTGACAGCCGTAGCTGGGTCTGGCACACTGTGGGGATTTGTAGATTGTTGTGTTGAGTGATGCTGATTGTCGGGTTGTGTCTCTCCACCCCACTCCCACCCTAGGCCTGGTAAGGGTCTCAGAAGTAGTCCCTTGATTTTAAGCTGCCCCGTGTGAGGCCGAATTCTTCAGCACATCCAAGGAGTAGCAAGCAAGGAGCCGGCATTTGGCAAACATTTTGGAATTCAGATTTATCCTAAATGATGCTGATAAGTGAGAGGAAAACAAATAACCCCCTAGGGGCCAATTCATGGAAGGATGCCCCTCTCTTCCCCCACGCCATTGATAGGAGGGAAGGGGCAATGGGGGAACATCACAGGTGGGGAGGGGTTGGCCTCTGCACAGCCAGAAGCAAAGGGGCTGGGGTGTGGTAGAACTGGAAAGGGGGGAGTTGGGGAGGAGGGGAACAAATGGCACATCAGTCACTGATAAAAGGCCCTTGTGGAGGCCCAGTAAACCTGGTAGCCAGTCACGGGGCCATATGTGTGAATAGGAAGGTCGTCTTTTTTCCATCTGCTGAGCACTCACCCAACCCAAGCAGGAGGCCCTTGGAGCTCAGGAGGGGGTCGCGCTCTAACTCAGAGGCTGAAACATGGTTTGCAAGACGGAGTTCTGTGCATGACAGAGGGGAGAGGGAAGGGCCCAGACAGATCTGGGGCTCACATCACTTTTAAAGAAACCTCCGCCAGTCCTGAGCTCCTGCTATAGAGACAGCCATGGGAGGCCCCAGCTGCCCAGCCCAGCTCCAGCCACCGCTGATTGGATAAAGATCAGGCACCTGAACCCATATGAACCAACTTTGTTGCCCAAGAGGTGACCAGTGACCTGGCCTTTCGGGAACTGAAGAAACGGGTCAGCCGGGTTCTTATTCTCAGGAAGCTGAATTGAACAATGTGGAGAGGTAGCATTGGTTAGCTGAGAGAGGCAAAGCGTCAAGGCTGGCAAGGTGAGAGAGGACAGGTCTGCCATGACATGCAACCAAAAGTTGCAAGGACAAAGAAATCCTAAGGAACCAGAGGAAGAGGGTCAGCAGAGGGAACCTAGTGCCACGCAGAGACAACACAAGCAGGAGAGAGGAGTTTCAAGCTGTCCCATTTCCTCCGGACCAGCTAACTACTTTCCCAAACTCCCATGGTCATGGCGTAGCTTAAGTGCCTCCTTGATTCTTACAACCCAGGTTGACCTCATCTGCATGCCCCACCTCCGGGGGCTTCTCCAAGGGAAGGCAAACTGGAAGGGGGCCAGGCTCCATCCCACCCGAGGCAGCACGGCCTTGTTTATAACCTTGCCGGAGCCGAGCTGGGGGAGCACAGCAGTGACCTGGCCGCTCACTCCTCTTTCTGAGAACGGCCCCCACGTGGGAGCCTTCCCTTTTCATCAGGATGTTTTTCTTGATGTCCAGCCGAAACATTCCCATTTTTTATTTCTTCCTATTAGTCTAAGCTCTGGCCCTCGATATTACTGGCTGATAGAAGCTCTGTCTCCCTGAAGCTCTCCCTCCAAGTTCAGATGTTTGACTGCTTACGCGTGGACAGCCCATCGCTGCCGCTCCTCTCCCAGACAACTCCTCAACAGCCCTGTGTTTTTTCAGCCCTGCTCTCCCAATCCTCCCAGAGAAGAGGTCCAGTGGAGTTCAGGGACGGATGGAAGGACAGATTAAACACAGCAGGCGCAGGAAGGCAGGAAGGCAGGCCAGGAGAAGGGGTCCTCTGGGGCTTGCAGAAGGATACTGGGGCTGCAGAAGCTCTGAGCAGATATGGGACCTCGGAGACCACCCAGCAGCCAGAGCCCAGGAGGGATCTCCACACAGGTTCCCCTCCCCTGAGGGGCGGAAACTGAGTGTGACTAGATATGATTTTGTAGGAAAACCAGATGCCTTTCTGGGTGGAAGTAGGAGACCGAAGAAATAGAAGTACTAGCCGTAGTGGAATCCAGTAGAAGATTTGGAGAAGACTTTGAACATTCCTGTTGGTGTCAGGCAAGAGCTATCTAGTCTGCTCTTTGGCAAATTGTGGGTCACCCTGAAGCTGACAAAAATTTGGATGAAAGAAGTGACCCAGACCTGCTGTTAATGAGAAGGGGCAAAAGGAGAAATGGTTTGGGGGACACTGAGGACTCTTCATTTTTCCATGAAAGGAGATGTGTGCCATCTTTTTCTTTTTTTTTTAAAAGATTTTATTTATTTCAGAGAGGGCGAGCATGAGCAGAGAGGAGGGGCAGAGGGGGAGAAGGAGGTAGACTCCCTGCTGAGCAGGGAGCCCAACACTGGACTCCATGGGATCATGACCGGAGCAGAAGGCAGATGCTTCCCAGGCATCCCTGCCATTTTCTTTTTTCTGTTCTTGGCTATTTCACTGCAGCAGTAAGTTCCTGGGGGACTGAAATTTGGTGGCATATGTCATGGAGTCACACTAAGTGTTGCTTATTCAAAGCACGAGAGAAGGCAAGGAAGGGGAGAAAGAGAGAGAGACACAGAGAAAGAGAGAGATGGATTTTGGTTATTATAGCATCCTACAGCCCCGAGTCAGAAAATACACAAATACACCACACGTTTCCTCTCCCATGGCTAGACACTGTGATGCTTCCCAGCTTTCTTCTCATGGGTCCAGAGTAAATACATAGTAAATACAGCTCTCCAGGCAGCCAGGGCTGGCTTATCTCAATCAACCCTCTAGATGAAACATATTTGCCATCTTGGGCAATGTTCTCTTTTAATACAACCTTCCATTGTCTTAGAATTTGGGGGTCAGGGTGGCAAAGGGAAAGGTGACCATCATGGCAGCTTTACTCAAAGAATCAGAATTGCCGTCTTCTACAGGAGACGAGGGAGAGAACCCGGCTTGGCAAACTTGAATTCAAACTCTGGCTTCATCATATACAAACCCCATGATCTTGGAAAAATTATGAGGTTTTCTGAGTCTCAACTTCCCCCAATTACAAACGGGTTTCATACTATTAATCATGCAGGATTTCTAGGAAGATTATAGGTGGTACCTTATGTGTCATTGTTGTTCACAATGTCCAGTAAAGGGTCGCTTGGAAAGTGAGGAAGATCTTAAAGCTCTTTTAAGTCTGTTCCTCAACTTAGTGTGTGGGGGGCTGAGTTGATTCAAATAACAGTGACTTAGCTCATTAGCACATTGACTTGACTACTTTCAACATCTCTGGAACCAGGAAGCACACAAACATTCCTGTTTGTGCGATTATCTAGAATCTAACGACAGTTCTTGTGCGGCTTTCTAGATAACCCATTTTGCAGAGACACAAAGCTGCACAATTTCTGGATTCTGTGGATGTTATGTGCTGAGAAATGGCCAATTTTTATGTTGGAGAAAGTAATATAAAGATCATGAAAGCTGCTCTCGATAAATCATTGAACTGTCCTGTGACCTTTTCCTTCCCAGAGATAGTCAGATGTGCGTGCCAGATAAGGGTTAAGAATGGGAACGACCATTCCTTGCCTTTATTTACAATGAAAAGCTGATGACTTTTCCTCTAGGACCGCCATCCCCAGGGCTCTTGTCAGCTAAGACACAAGGTCCAAGCAAACACCAGTGGCCTGACTTGACAATCTAAGAGCTCTTGTCAAAACCGTGTTTTTTCTGGGACCTGAGGGGAAGCCGGACTGTTTTTGGCTGGCTCAAGGTCTTTGTAAAAATAAGTTGTTTGTCATCTTAATTTTTAAAAGCATGGAATTTGAAGTCCTGGCCAAAAAAATTAGCAACTTTGTACATTGCATATAGCTTGCATAACAGATGGTGGTCTGGGAGGCTGATCTTTTTCAAAACTTGATGACTTCACGGCTTGATATCCTGAATGAAGTTGTTTTCACTCAGATAGCATTTCAGGAATGGAGACTTTTGATCAGGAGGAGGACCTGAGCTGAACCCAAACATGGGACCTAAGTTTTCGGAGTTTCTGAAATTCTCTTCCAAAGAAAACTTTATATATATATATATAAAATATATGTTTTATATATATATATATTTGTTGGCTTCTGCGCATCTGTACCTCCTGCTTGCTTCTTAGGGGGTGGGAGCCAGACAAGAGAAGCTGTTCTCTGGGATCTTGCCGGCCCTGGGGAGTAAGGACAGCCAACCCTCCCAAGACTACCCGAGGTGCCTCCCAGAAATGGCACAAGCTTTGCATAAGCATTTGTTCTGTGGGGTGCTGGTCTGAACTGACCTTGCTTTTTGAAAGAACAAAGAAGATTCTTTCCCAGAGAAGAGGATTTTGACTTTAAAAGCGGCTATTCATGATACAGTCATTGTGTGAATGTGGCTTTGAGTGTCACTCCCTCCCAGGAGGGAGCATCGGGTAAAGAATGTGAAAGCTGGGAAGGGACTTCAGGATACTACTGGGGTTCCCCTCCCTCGTTTTACAGATGGGGATTCTCAGACCTCCGATAAGGAGGCATGTCCTGAGCTCAAGCATGAAGTCAGTGACCCAGCTTTCATGAAATCTTATAGTCTCTGCCCTCAAGTGAAGAGAGGCTACCTCTGACCCCTACCACTGCTCCCCAACCACAGACACCCCAGTGTGCACATTTTGTAGCAAGGATCCCTCTGAAATAGCACCAGTCTCGTCTTCTAGCTCTTGGTCTGGAACATTCCTACTGTACCAAGCTATCATCAGCCAGAGCAGAAGAGCAAAGTGTGAAGTGATTCACAGGAATGCTCAGTGGGCACCTCCTCTGAAGAACAGGTCCCCCAGTCTCCCAAAGCACCAGTTTCCCAAATGCATTCTGAGTTGTCACTTAAAAGTGTGATTCTTGGGAGACGTCACAGAGAAGTGCATTGGCTTATCCTGATCATGGACTTGAAGGCCATCCAGTCTGTGTCTCCATGCTGTATTCTCACCTCCAAGGTAGGGCACCTTTAATCCACAGGACATTGGCCTGGGAATGCAGGGATCCACTGTCCTTTTCTTCTAAGAACGCCCTAAGACACCCTTGGGACCTCGAGCAAATCCTTTTCTGGGACTCTGTATCTTTATTTATGAGGTATGGGATTCGATTAGCATCTCCCAAAGTGTGTTCTCTTGGTTCTTCCTTCCTTCCTTGCTTCCTTCCTTCCTTTCTTTCTTTCTTTCCTTTTAAGATTTTATTTATTTGAACAAGAGAAAGTGAGCACAAGTAGGGGAAGCAGCAGGCAGAGGGAGAGGGAGAAGCAGGCTCCCCCTTGAACAGGGAGACTGATGTGGGGGCTTGATCTCCGGATCCCTGGATCATGACCTGAGCCAAAGGCAGCTGCTTAACGACTAAGCCACCCAGGCGCCCCCAAAGTCTGTTCTGAGAACATGGGACCTAAGTTTCCCACGTTCATGGGACTATAAAACATTTATTTAAAAAAAAAAAATCCCCCAAAGAGGTATTAAATCAGCATTATTTATTTAAAATGGCTTTTTAAAATATCTTTCACTTACTTCAATAAACATTTCTTAAGTAAAGATTCTTTAAGAAAATCACGTGAATTTGGCCAATTCTGGACAAAACAAGGTTAAATATATTGTTTCCTTGAGGGACTTAGTAGAGCCTTCCGTATGAAAATGTGCCTTAGAAAAATCTCCAAGCACAGACGGAATAGCTACTATTTCTCCAACACATTTGGCCACACTGGTCTTTCTGAGTCCAGCACCGTGGCTCAGGTTGACACACAGGGGACATGACGTCTCAAACCATGTGCAAGTCTAGCGCTGGGCTTCTTTCGTGGGCTCTTCCTGGATATACCTAGTAGCTCTGTTTTCTAAGATAATAGGTGGACCCACTTCCAGGTTTTTCTCTCTCATTATCAGGGTGATTCTGTTTGCATTTTCTCAGCTTATGTTTTTTCAGATGCAGAAAATTATGTAATTAGCTGTGAGGTCTCAGGCCATAATTTGGGAAACATTTCCCACTTAAATTAGAGGCTCTGCCTGCCCACCCAATCCGTAATTGTGTGGATCTTTCAAAAACTTTCCGTTGGCTTCATTTAATTGTTAAACATTAATTTACGGGGGGGGGGGAATCTTCAAAGGAGGGGTAGAGGGGTAGAGGAAGTATGGCTGGTAGGACAAAATATTAATAGGTGGTTAAAAGCAAAACAGTAATTCTTCTGGTCTAAGCTTGCTGTCTTTGGTAAGGTGGAAACGAAACAATCGGTTATTCTGGGATCATATAGGTTTCTTGGACTTAAAATGACCTAAAAGCAACCAGAGGGGATTTACTTTGTCTTTATTTTTTGCCCGAGGAGACAGAAAGAAAAGCAGGGTTTTGTTTTTTTAAATTCGAAAATGCCCTTTTCCAAGCCAGATTCCAGATTCCGAAAAGGGGTGGTTAAAGAATGTGATGCCGTTCGACAAAGACCAAAAACTAAAACGGAAAAATCCCATTTTGCCAGCGGAGTTGCTCATATAGTGTTTGAGCTCAGCAAACTCCAGCCCAGTCCCCAGTGCAGGGCAAGACACGGTACCTTGTTGGGCATCAAGGCTGAGGCTAGAGATGTGTGAAGTTGCCATGGTGATGGCTGTCAACAAAGGTTACCCCTGCTGGAACCTCTTTGGCCCTGTGACCCACACACAGAGTTGGAATAATAGACTCTGTAAGTGGCTTCTGCTCTGCAAATAGAGACAGGGTTGGAAATCAATTATTAATGAGCTGGGTGACATTGACATTCATCCTCATTTAATAAGCACAGCCCAGCAACCAGAGGAGAGCTGGGTTTTACCCAGCAAAGTCCCACGGGTTGGCGGGGAATTCAGAGAAAAAGAAAAAGCGAAGGACAGAAACCCAAAGAGAAGGAGATGATGGGCTGTCTGTAGCCACTAACCAGGTTTGAAATATTTAGATTTCTCTGCTTGACATTCCTTTTGATATCAGTTTTCAATCCTAACTGAACTCTAAGGCCTGGACAGGCCAGTCCTACAGAGCATCTCCTCCTTTCTGCCTCCCCCATGCCTACCAGAGAGACGAATGCAAGGTGATGGGGCTCATCCCCAGTCTGCCAGGGGCGGGGGGCGGGGGTGCGGTGTCCTGAGAGACCAGAAGGCACAGCCTTCCTTGATGGTTCAAAAGCCCTTTGGTTCATTTTTGGACTTCTTTGCAGAAAAGTAAAATGCTAATGAAACATGGGGAAAAAAAAAAAAAAAAGAGGCTGAAATATGTGTCCTCATTCCCTGTGTTCTCCATGCAGAATAAGCAGGACTTTGGTTTCTAAAGCTTTCTGTGCGAATTACTCCGGTTCGTCTTTTGAGCTTTTTTCCAAGGCAGCCTACGATTGCTTTATGTTGGGACGGTGCAAAGCTGCATTCATACTGAACTTGAGGCTGATACATGCATCGTTTGTGACAAGAGGGGAGCCTTGTTTTACTAAAAGTGTGCCTCTGCTCTAAGGTGGGAATGGGGCGGGGGGGCAGAGGCACAGGAAGATTTCTAGAACCACTTCCCAGATTGGTAAGCCTGGACCCAGAGGAATGAGCTGACTATGAAATTTCCTCAACTGACCTTTGAATTAAAAATGCCAGCCAGCCTGCCTGCCTTTGGCCCAGACTTGGTCAGATCTCAAGCCTGGCACCTCACCTTTTGATATTCCAGAGGTTTTCTGGAGTCTGTCCCATGGGGTGGGGCTAGGAACAGCAGGCAGAACGGTCCTCTGCCTCTGTGCGCTAAGCCTGGCTACTAAGACTGTTCTTTTAGCACACTTGTCCGTTGCAGACATTGATGGCTTGTGGCACCCAGTGCGACAGCAAGGGGAGACTCCTCCGGGAAATGTGGCTGCAGGCCACCCGTTTCCGGTGTCAGGGGAACCCATCCCACCTCCCAGCATGCTCACAAAGGAGGCCAGGGTGCTTGGCAGAGACTGGAGTCAATTAAAGGCTACAAGTTGGGAAAAGCCCTCCCTGCGTCGCCCTTTTTAATCTGGACCCTCTACCTTTTGATATTCTAGACGCTTTTCTTTTGCCCTCTGTCAGCGCAGAGTTTTTGAAGGTGACTTATGTCTCAGGTCAATAATTACATGTGGCAAAAGTTCTTAAGCTGGAGGTTTAGATGCCTCTAATTTCAAGGCAAAAGCTTGAGGTTCCACAGTCCCTTCCTGTAGGGCAGAGTGGAGGCTTGACAGAGGGGGCTGGGAGACCATCAGTATGTTACTGAGGGCGACCTAGGGCCTGCCCCCACTTCAAGCAGCGTCTCTCCATAACCGAATCAGATAGTAGGGGCCTCCCCCACCTCAGCCGTTGCCCACCCCCAACCCGTGTTTAGGCTGGGCCCTCCATGGTAGGAAGTTCAGATTCATTACTGTTGAACCCTTTGAAAGTTTCCATTTTTACATTTCACAATCTGTCCATTTAGGACTTCAATTCAGAGACTGATACATGTGCATTCTATAAGACTACTCCAGGCTCAACATCGTCAGCTAAGTGGCTCAACAAGCATTGGTTGGGTACAAGTTCTCTGTCCCCACGGAGCTCACCATGTATCCGGAAAGACCAGGACGGGGAGGACGGATGTCTGCGTGTGCAACAAGTACCAGGAAGGAGCGGGTGGTGGGCACGGGGGGCCTTGGGAACGAGGGGGAGGGTCCTCTGACTCAGAGCAGGGGCTCCGGGAAGGCTTCCTGAGGGAGGAGCTTCTGTCTAAGCTGAGATCTGAAGGGTGAGTTTGTGTGGGTGAGGTGACGGGAAGGGAGAGAGCTAGATCAGAACGTGGCAGCAGTGGGGACAAAGGAAGAGGTGAATGGTCACCTTCCTCCTCCCCAAAAGCCGACAGGGAGTTCCTGAAGGCTCTTGCACAAGGGAGAGCCTTGTCACCTTTATGTTCCAGCAGGTTCACACTGGCTCTACTGGGGACAACAAACTGGAATTTGGGACTGAGAACTACTGCTTTGTTTTGATGAGTATTGTAGATTCCGGGAAGGCTGGTGGAGGGTACCCTTCTATTTTTGTAGTTTCCTGCTTTCAGATATTCCAGGGGACAGTTCATTTAGAAGCAGGGCCCAGTGGAACACCCAGTCAGGCAAGATGAGAGGGAATGTGCCTCAGCCCGGTTCTGAAGCGCAGTGAGGAAACGAAGCTGAGTCACCGAAATAACATGCTGATGTCACACAGGAGAGATACTGAGGTCTGCTCGCCCCCTGCGGGGAGTTACGCGCCCACATGCCCCCAGGCTGTTGCAGGTGCTGCACTCCAGTCACTGTTCTGTGGGGACACCGCACCTCTCCACTGTTGTCTTCCATGTTGCTTACCTGTTTTCCTTCCAAAGCCATGAGGACCACACACTTTGGTCTGGGTCCCCATTCTGAAAGGACTGAGGGACCTCATGCCATTGTTTGGTGCTGACTTGCCTGACTCTAAGAATAAGAGTCAGAATTTGAAGGAAACTAAAATACTTGCTACTGTTTATTGAGCTACTGCTTTGTGCCAGGCCCTATGACAGGTCCTTTTAGTACATGTTCTCACCAAAGCCTTCCCTATAACCAGTAAGGCGTTCCTCTTAACGCTCTAACAGTGGAAGGAACTGGGTCTTGGGATATCATACAACTTGCCCCAGGCACCAGACCAGTAAGCAGCAGAGCTGGGGTTCAAACCCCACAGCTCCAACAGTAGAGGCCACACAGAGAGGAGGGCCGGCATTGGGCTATCATCACCCACTGTAGAGCGTGGCTGGGCAGACCAAATGCCAAACTCCAAGTCGTGTACTCAGCCCCCAGCCTGGCACAGGGCGCTGGAGGAATGGTGGGTCCTAACAGGATTAATACGGATCTTGCCGTTATCATAAGGACACGGAGGGGAGATGGAAATGAGAGAGCACGGCAGGAGTCATGAGCCCCGGCAATAATCTCCAGTCCCATGCTTCTCCCTCTGCCCACCCCCACGGCCCGGCCTCCAGGATCACGAAAGCACTGAGGTTCTCTCTGTGCTCAGCCTCGAGGCCCAGGAAGCTTCTGTGTCACCTTGGCCACTCCTGCCTGTGATGCACCTGCCAGATATCACAGTGTCCCCTGAGAGACAGATCTTTTGCTGACTGAGACAATGCCATGTTCGGTGAAAAATGTACTGAGCTCCTCCAGCATTGACTCTTATCTCCAAGGTTTAGTGAGTTCGGTCAGTTAGGGAGACATTCTGTGACTCGTGCCCCAGGGGTCTAAGGACGAAGGGTCTTAACCAGTGAGGAAGGATTGTAGGTGTGCGGGGAGGAGGTCTCTCCTGCTCCACGGTGAGCCTGGGGAAAGCAGCTTTCTCAGCTACCCCCTAATGCCAGCACCTAGCATAGGGTCAGGCTCCTCCCTCAGGTTCATTAAAAGGTTTTGGAATAAATGGAAAGGTGACTTGCTTCACTGGGAGCGCGGCACAGAGGAGGAAGGAGCCCCACAGCCCGTCTATGGCCCTGCGGTGGATGTGCAGCTTGAGAAGGCCCTCAGGTCAGTCTAGGCTCCCGCTGTCTCCTTCGCTTAGTACCTGTGTGACCCTGAGCGATTGTCTTGAGCTGTTAGGTCCGTGGTGTTCTCACCTCTCAAACTCGGAGAAGAGTGTGTACTTAAAAGACACTTAGGGAGCGCTGAGTGTTACATGCAACTGATGAGTGCCTGAACTCTGCCTCAGAAACTAATAATACACCATATGTTAATTAATTGAATTTAAATAAAATACAAATTTTTAAATAGAAGCACTTGAGGCGAATTGATGAATTAATGTATATAATGGGCCTTAGAAACTACACTCGACACCTGGTTGGTGCGTAGTAGGTATTGTCCTTGTGATGACACACTTGACATATTAGAGAGGTTAATCTGCTTGACTGTCTGAGGGTAGGGATGAGTTTCGTACCCCAGTATCGCCCATGCCTGGCACACGTCTAGAAGCCCCTAGTGCTGGT
This sequence comes from Mustela erminea, assembly GCF_009829155.1. Classification (NCBI taxonomy): domain Eukaryota; kingdom Metazoa; phylum Chordata; class Mammalia; order Carnivora; family Mustelidae; genus Mustela; species Mustela erminea. The sequence continues at coordinate 24,427,572 of NC_045614.1, read as the reverse complement.
GAGGTTTGTGTTGATAAAGGGAAAGTAATCATCCCGTGTTGGTCCATAGGTCAGAGGGAGAGACCTGTACAGCTCAGGGGCCCTGATCAAAGCGCTGGAAAGTTGAGTGACTTAATCCAGGTCACCTTTGTGTGTCAGTGTGAAAGCTGGGACAAGCATACAGGTCCAGGCAGGACCACAAGTTAGCCCTGTGGTCTTTCCATTCATATGGGGGCTTCTCCAAGTCGGTTACTTTGAAATGGCCCTCACTACCTTTAAACCATACCAAAAAAAAAAGTTTCTAGAACTCCTGTGGAGGGAATGATATGATCCAAGCAAAGGTCTTGTATGGCCCCAGAGTCTTGTTAAGCAGCAGCCTGGGAGATGCAGTGTCGGCACAGAAAGGTTGAAGCCTGGAGGACAGTTCCCTGGGTTGTATTTGCTGACCTTTTACAACCACGATGAATGACTGTGAAATTTCCAAGCCTCTCATTCAAACAACTGAGAGAAGCGCCCCAGGTTTGCTTGGTGACTTCAAATATGCTGAAGCTGGAGAGACAAGAGGGGGGATCGTGCCCTGTCAATGCCAGGGGTGGTCCCGGGAAAGCCCGGCATTCTAAGAAAGACAGCCACACCAGGGAAGTTGTGTCTATCGCTGAGCTGGAAGCTTGGGCCTGGCTGAGAGTTCCTGTCGGCAGGTTGAAATCAGGGGGAGAATCACCTCCTTTCCTGACTAGATCCTGAGTATCGGTGATTTGTGCACGGTTATACACTAAGCCACCCTTTATCATCTGCTTAAAGGGAACCGAGAGTCTTCGGGGACCTCTCTGGGCTCTGACATTCTGCTAGCAGGAAGTCAGGAGTCATTACTATGAAAAATGGCAGCAAGGACACAAATGCACATCAGGGGCAGACAGTGGGCTGAGCAAACACATTAATGTTCAAGGGGCAAGGAAGGGGTGGCTTGTCACGGGGCGGGATCAGCTTCCTTTCTCTAGAAGCTACTCCCAGTGACTGCTTTACAAGCGGGGAAACTTTGTGTGTGCTTTGGCAAGGGCTCCTGCTTGCCACTCGAGGGTTGCATCAATTCATTCCAAATTGTGTTGGTAAGCCATGGGAGTCCTGCCTTCTGGAGAATTACTGCTCCTTAAAGACATCCTCGCCAGCAAGCCCAGCCCACGGAGTAGCAGGCCAAGGCCCCCGGGGAGATTATTCACTTAATAATCAGGTCTTTCCTCCTGGTTCCCTCCACGGCTCTCCCTCCCCTCATCCTGTGCCTCTCTATCGAGGCAAAAATCTAATCAAAGGAATGCAGGGGCAAAGGGACTTGGAAAAATCAGAGAAGGGATCACTCAAAAATGCAACATAATGAGGTTCCCTGAGCAGACTTCAAAAGGTCAGTTGGGCTCTGGAGCCCCATGTGATGACCTCACGATCAAACTATTCCTTCGTAGTCCTGTTAGAATCCAAATTGTGCTCATGTGTGAGCCGGAAAGGTGTTCTGGTGGGAGCAAAAAGCCCACTCCTCCTTCAACTGCTGCCTGCGATAATTGGGCATCATAACTCTTTTAACACTTGGACTTGATTTTCCAGGGAAGACAAGCCAAGTTCCCATGCATGGGTGCTGCATTTCCATCCATCCCTTCTGTCTCATTTCCCTGCTCTTGAGGTCCCAGCCTAATGCAGGGAGACAGGGTGGCTTTGATGCCAATCATCTTGGAGATCTCTGCTCCTCAGCTGAACACTTGGCTCTCACAAGATTTTTGTCGGCTCTGACTCCGGGAAGATGAGCCGAGGGAGGGATGGGGCTGCTGTGATGCCAGCTAAGTCAGGAAGTGGCCGTGCAGCTCTCCAGGCCCAGAGAGCCAGGGGGGCTGCTGGAGACAGAGCAGACACGTGTGAGTTGGTTGGTCGTGTGGGGTGGGGGAGAGGGGAAACAACAGCCCCTGGCCAAATCCAGCCCACCACCTATATTTGTTTTATTGGATCACGGCCACACCCATTCATTTACTTATTGTCCATGGCCGCTCTCATGCCACAATTGCAGAAGGGAGAAGTTGTGACAGACACCATAAGGCCCGCAAGGCCTCAAGTAGTGACTCTGCCCCTTTACTATCTTGCCAACCCCTGGTCCATACCATGGTTTTCCTAAACCTGAAAATCGCTTCTGTCCCAAAGTGAGTTATCCTTGGTTTGGGATCGCACATGATGATCGTGGAGGCTCAGCGCCCCGGCTGCAGGAAAACCACACCCACGCTCATTCACTGAGTCATTCATTCAAGCCCCGCTTTGCTGGGAGCTATTATTATCAAAGGCATCATCTCTTGGCTCCTTCCCAGAGGACCTCCCAGCCTATACACAGACCACAACTACAGTGGAGAAGGAAGTCATTGACTGATAAAGCCAGGGGAATCCTTTGTCTCATGGGGTCCAGTGACATCATTTTACAGATGAGGAACCTGAGACTCAGTGAAGGGAGAGGCCTTCCTCCACGGGACAGGATGCTTTACTGGCCGAGTTGGAACCAGAGCCGTGGTTGCCCAGGCTGGGGAACTTCGATCACAACAGACGACTATATTGCTTCAGCAGTGTCCTCTCAGTTGGGTCAGTAGTAACCAGTGGCTTTGGCACCATTTTGGGGGGCGATGGTTGATGGTGTGACTCAGCAGTTTCTCCCTCTGAAGGGCATGTCCTTGGTTCCTTCTTAAGGGCAGCTGATTGCAGTGATTATTCACATAAATTGCACCTGTCACTCTTGTGCACAATGCCAAACTAGGGGTAATCTGAGCTCCTTGAAAAAGGAACCTGTTTTTTTCAGCACGATTATAAATTAGATATGAATGTAGGCTTAGGATCCTGGCAGACATTCTGCCAGGGAATTCTTAACTTGCGTATATTTGCAGAGTAACCCTTGCAAAGGTTAGGCTACTCTTGAAACTGAGATACAACTTTGAAGTTTAAAAATCTCAAGATATTTTGGGAATATAATAATCCCAATTCTCTCCTGAGACTTTCTGTACACCCCCACGGAGTTGCTGTTTAAGGAGCTGAAACATGAACTTTGCTCCAAAGGTCCAGCCAGGGGCTCACTGGAGAACTGGCTTATGTTGATAACAATACTCAGGGATGTCTTGGGTTCAGCACATTGGTTACCTAGAGTCTCCTCCAACGTTCAGGAACTAAATGTCTATGACTGATATGATGTGGCAGACAGAGAAAAAAAAGTCAAAGAATCCAAAGGGAGAGTTGAGGGGTAGATGTGCATTGTTAGTAAACAAGGTCACAGAGGCTCTGGCTTGGGAAACCCCACCTCCAGGATCTCAGCATGCAGAAACAAAGTCAAGGTCGGCAAAGATCAGCTCTGGCTTTTGCTTAATACAGCTCCCTTACTAACGCTGCAGCCTTGGACTTAGACTCTCTGGGAGTCCCTCCAGCATGTTATTAAGGCTGTGGTTCTAAACTGGGAGCAACCATACTGTTCACCTGCTAGGGTACATTCGGCACGTTCTGGAGATGTTTTTGTCAGATGGACACCTCTATGAAGAGAGCCCAGTGATGCTGCTGGACAGCATACAATTCACAGGACAGCGCCCCCTCCCCACCCTCCGCCCCAAGAATTATCAAACAAAAAGCGTTGGCCCAAAAAGTCAGAAGTGGTGTCACTGAGAAGCCTTGACTTACAGAAAGCGACTGGCCCCAGTTTCTCATTTTATTTGAAACAGACAGTATTATGTCTGGCACATAAAGGACACTCCAGACATATCTGTGCAACAAATAAACTTGTGAAAATAGATGAATATGTGAATGATGGAATACGATGTCTGCTTTGTAGGAGTGCTAAACAATTTTCTTCTGAAGCTAGCGTCTAGGCACAGTTCCTGGCACAGTGCCCAGCACATAGTAGGTATTCAGTAAATGGTAGCTCCAGATGATGCCGATAACATGAACCTGAATTTGTTTCATGCTCATTTTAAATAAGAATTCCCTTGTTTTCATCCTTTGCCAAGATAATAGGCAGTCTGTACAGGCAGAAAGCCCAGTGGGGCTTTTTCAAATATTGGTTTACAAAGAATCTTTTTCATCTTGTGTTTTCCAGATAGGTAAGCCAAGGGCCACTTGGTTGTGCCTTCATTTCCGCTCCCTCTGGCAGACTTTTCCTAGGCTGGGTTTTGTTTCTCTAAAATTATTGTTTTATTGCTTTGTTGTTCTGAAGGAACCTGTTGGTTAATATTAATGCATTTTTATCTTGGGCCACTTCCTTCCGGTTCTCTCTTCCAATCTGCCATCATATTTTGCTTCATCCTTTTAAATACCGGTGCTGCTCACAGAGACCTTTCATGTACGTGCCACTGGAGCCTCCGAACAAGACTGTGGGGGTGCGGTCATCTCCACCGGACAGATGGGGAAACTGAGGCTCGGGAAATTAAAGGACTGCTAGTCAGTAGCTTCTCATTCCTCCTTTTACCCATCCTAGGGTTTGAGAATTGGCAGAGGTTTCGGGACAGAGGTTGGAGAAGGGGAGATGAGTGCCCAAGCAGGTCTCCAGATGCTTCCATCCTGTCTTTTTCTGCCCCTGTTTCCCCACCTGTGATTATTTTCCAACTGGATCTCCCATTCATTCATTCATTCATTCATTCCAGGAGGGGTCGTCAAGTGCCTCTGTGCCCTGTCAAGATGTGGTGGGAAAACTTCGGGGTCCTGGTCTTGTTCTGCCACTTATCACTAGAAAGCATTTGCCTGAGTTACTGAACTGCCATGAACTTCAGATTCTCTTATCAGAAGTGGAGATGACAACCCTTGACCTATGTCATAGAGCTGTCATGGCAGCCAATAGTGATCAAAGCAATAGAAGGAATTTGCAAACAGAATTCTCATGAGGTTTTTTTGACCCTCTCTTCTCTCCCCCTACCTTTTCCCCTACGTCTCGAAATGGCGAAAATCAACACTGTTGTTATGTTGGCACGTGACTGTGATGGCTAACGTTTAGGAGCCCTTATTACTGTCAGACTCTCTACTAAGCACTCACATGTATGATCTCTCTTAATCCTCTCCACACCTCTGTATTTTTAGTGTCTCCATCTCACAGACGAGGCCATTGAGGTCCAGAAAAGTACAATTCCGTGTTCAAGGTTGCACAACTAACCCTGGGCCAGGCCGGGATGGAGCTCAGATTCTGTTGGATCAAAAGCCCACGGTCTTCATGTATGCGCATGTGCATTTATGAAGACCCCTCTGGTGCCAGGCCCTGTACTGGGCCCTGAGGGGCCTGTCGCTGCTTCCTAACCCCCAACCCTACCCAGGCAGAACCTGGGTAGCAAGTCGTCTCCTCCTTGTGCAGGAGATGCGGGGACACGTGTACTCCTGCGGCCTAGCCCACGGTCCCATCCGCTGTGTCAGCTGGTGTCCCTGGGAAGCAGATGACAGGAGTGCTTCCAGCTGGGAACAGCTGATCGGGACTGAGGGAGGGCCTGGGGAGGCTCCACCGAGCCGCAGGAGGAAATCGGTCCTGCTAATAGCACAAACACAGCGATTGTGTACTGCGGCCCCCCGAAGCCCCTGGCCCTGGGACCAGTCCCCTCGTGCTTCCTGAGCTCCTCCTGCCAAAGCCCGCTGTTTGGGACTCGCATCCCTCCTGGCTCGTCTTCAGGGGTTTCTTTGGGACAAGGTTACCTCATGGCCTAAAGACCACACGGACTGAAATCTCCGAAAAAACCCGGTGAGGCTTTCATAGCGCAAACACAACTGTTGCCTAGGGACAAATATTGACTTTCGGTGCTAACTCTCTCACGGATGGCCACGCTTGGGAGAGGCCCCTCGCAGGCCACGAAGCGCTGCTTGCTCAACCAGGTCAGAGGGAGCCAGCGTGAAGGATAGAGGTCTCTTGGATCTCACATGACCCTCTCCCAGATGGGCGCGGGTGGCTCAGCACACAGGCCGTGTGGAGGTTCGGTGCTGCTGGGAGCAGCGCAGCGAGGCTCCACGACAATTCCTGGGTTTGTCTGCTGGAGCTGCGGTATGGCGAAGTACTGTGAACTGGGTGGCTTAAAACAGCAGAAACGCCTTCTCTCATGTTTTCGGAGTCCAGAAGTCCAAGATCAAGGTGTGCACAAGGCCATGCTCTAGAGGAGCATGCTTCCTTGTCTCTTTCTGGCTTCTGACGGTTGCTGGTAGTCCTTGGTGGTCTTTAATTTGAAGATGCCGTCCCTCCGGTCTTTGCTTCCACCCTCCCTGGGCGTTCTCCCTGTGTGGGTTTTCTGTGTCTCTGTGTCCACATTTCCCTCCTTTTCTAACGACACCAGACATTGGACTAAGGCCCACCCCAATTCAGTTTAACCTCCTCTTCATTTGATTCCTTCTACCAAGACCCCGTTGCCAAATAAGGTCACATTCACCGGTCCTAGGGGTTAGGACTTGAATGTCTGCTTTTAGGGGGCTCAGTTCTGCCCACACTACTACCCACGGAGTTGTCTGTCCCTTAAGGCCTCTCCACAGCCTCACCAGCTGCCTCTACCCAGCCTCTACATTGCCCCAAAGGGACGCTCCTCAACCACACATCTGGCCAGATCACGCCCCTTCCATGGTATCCCACTGCCCTGAGGGAATCATCCAGTCTCCTCAGTGTAGCCAAAAGTCTTGTGTGGCCGGCCTTGCTTTCCTCACTGCCCTGTCAGCACCCTTCTCCCTTCACATTTTGTGTTCAGCTGTCCTTAGTGCTTGCACTTCTGAGGGGGCCTTGGGCTGGCTTTCTATTAGGCCTTTCCATAGGCTTCTCCTGTAATCAGAGAACTCCTCTCTGTCCTCCTTCTCTGGCTAAGTCCTGCTTATTACTCCTCAAGTCTCAACATGGAAATCATCTCTAAGGGTCATTGTGGACCCTCCTTGACTGTATCCGGTGCCTCCCGGGCTCCTGGGGCACCCTTCCTACCTACCCGCATTAGCTCACACATCACATTGTCTTGCCTTTGTCTCCTTCCTCACCTAAGGCTCTGACTTGGCTGCCCAGCTTTAAGACCAGGGCCCATGTCCGACGCCCCACCATATCCCCAGTCTTAGCTCAGCAAAAATAAATGCTACTGGAAGAATCAGTTGAATGAATGAATGAGAAAGCCAGCAGAAAGTAAAACCCACAACAGTAGCCTAGCCTAAGTTCCGCTGCCACTGCCTCCCCTTCGCCGCTCCTCCTCCTCCTCCTCATTCTATTTCTTCTTCCTGTTCTTTTGAACTAGATGACAGGGATATTATAAAAGGAAATAACTCAACAACAGCCAGATGGAAGAGATGAGTAGGGCAAGGCAGAAGGAAAAGGCTCCGAGCTCCCATGGCCTCCGCAGGCACGCCACTCTCCCCAAATCTCCACTTGGTCACCAACCCTGAAACTCCCACCTTCTGAATTTTATGAAGATTGGAGAGACTTTTCTGCCTTTCTTCCAATGACTACCTGACACCAAATTTAACTAATGACCAATGCTCAGAGAAATGATGTTTCAGAAGACATTATCATGCCAAGGTTTGCTCAGGGCTGAAGAAATTGGACAAGACTCCTGGGGGGGCATCCTGATGTGTTGTCAGGAATGTCAAGCCTTGGGCCATGCTCAAGGTGACCACAGTCCTTAAGACCTTCTTTTGACTTTTCAGCCCCATTTCCTTTCTCAATGAGGGTGGAAGGCAACCGAAAAAGTGGATAAACGGAGCTTATTTCTTCTGCTTTGGCACATGCGTGGTGTAGTTCTTCTGCATGATTGACCGTATCGGCCTGGTGAAGAGTAAGAACTGCAATCCGCCCCCCACCCTTCTCTTCATTGTGTTTAGCCAAAACAAGCTGTGAAAGAATGTAAAATATATCATTTTGTTGGCACCAGTTCACAAGTGAGTCAGTGAGCTCGCTCGCATTTACAACTAAAATTGGATTCTAACCTCCCAAAAATTTATGACAACTGCTCCTTCTTGTGGCTTAAATGTTGACATATAATTAATTTAGGATTTCTTCCTGAGGCTTCCTGTCCAGGTTTGTACCTGCCACAGAAATATCCTTCAAAGTTTATCTACCAGCTGGAGACATGAAAAAAAGTCCTACCGAAGCTTTGGAAAGCAGGTCGGCTGTGCCAACAGGAAGGGCCCAAAGAGAAAGGGTGAGCTGCCAACGAGGCTGGCTGCCAGGGGTGCCGTAGGTTGGAGGCATGGAATTTGTAGTTTGGGAGATGCTCTGGGTTTGTCTAGCACTGTTCCTTCCGGACCCCTGTGATGTGCTCCCTCTTTGTTCTACATACTTCCTTTCATGAAGGTGACAAGGCCCTTGTCCAGCCCATGAATAACCTAGGCATAAACACCCCATGCTGGAACTTTCAGCCTCTTGATCAAACTGGTCCTGATGCCCATCTCTTTACTCTTTATGGGTGAATGTAGAGGAGGAGGTGAAAAGAAGTACTGGTAATTGGACATCTACTATGTGTCAGGGACGGGTGTAGGGGTTTTATAAACAAACTCATTTTATTTCATCCTCTCAACCACCTGGAAAAGTTAGGATTATTACCTTCATTTTGTAAATGAAAATCAAAACTGAAAAAAACCACTGAGGCTCAGAGAGGTTAAGTGATTTACTTGAGGGCAGCCAAACTAGAAAGGGAAAAAAGTGATAGGTAGTTCACGTGTGCAGAGCTTCTGTTTGGCCCTGTCTCATGGTAACCCTCTGGGGTGGACAGTGTCATCCTCCTCCTCCATTCTTGGCTGAGAGACCAAGGGTCCACAAATGGAGTCACCTGAGCAGGTGCAGAAAGGTAGGCGGTCCGCACATTAGGATTGCTACCAAGTTTGGCTGAACCGTGGTCCAGGGCTTAAGGACCTGCCATGGTGAGGTGCAGACAGGCTTGGATCTGAGGCCCACCTTCCCGGTAACATTCCATCGAGCCTTCTTCGTGCCTAAGTGAGGTACCCTTGGCCTCACCTTGCTAGTTTCTGACAGCCTTGCTCCCAGAGGGTCTGGGCATCCCTGGACACTGACCCAGGAAAGAGAAGCAGTCAGTGAGTAGAAGATGTGTAGCCACTTCCGATCTACGAGGAGTCCTTCCAGAAATCCAGCCCAACCCCGGTAAAGGGCCCTGGGTTGGGACAATCTGAAATTGCAGCCCAGGGCCATGGCAAGGAAGCTCACTTAGCAAAGACGAGAAAGACCAGGACCTTCACTGGCCACATCTTTACCCACATGGCCTAGAGCCAGCCCTTTTTCATTCCAGCACCTCTTCAGAGTGAGAAACCGAACCGCCCGGGGCTCCCGATGTGAGGTTTGGAGCAAGTCACTTACCCACTCTGGGCCCCAGTTTTCTGAACTCTGACACGAGGTAAAGAACAGTTCCAGTTCATGGGTGGTTGTGCACAGGAGTGGGTTAATCTGTGTACATCAGTTCTTCTCAGCAGGGTGGTTGAGGGGGAGGCTTGCCTGCCCTAGGAGTGTTTGGCAATGTCTGGAAACAGTTTTGATTGTCGTGACTCGGGGAGGAGTGCGTGTGCCACCGGCATCCAGTGAGGAGGAGCTGGGGTTGCTGCTCAATATCGCGCAAGCGTAGGACAGTCCCCGTAACAAAGAATTATCGGACCCCAAACAAGAATGAGTTGAAAATCCCCGCTGCAAAGCATTTAGGAATATTGCTGGCACATAGCGAGCATCCAGTACTTATTGGTTATCATTGACGGGTTCCCCTGTCGCCTTAATCCACTTCCATGTTTGTCGAGCGCCCACCGTGTGGCAGGCCTGTAAGAAATACCGCAGTGAGGGGCACCTGGGTAGCTCAGTCGGTTAAGTGACTGACTCTTGATTTAGGCTCAGGTCATGATCTCAGGGTGCTGGGATCGAGCCCCATGTCGGTCTCCACATTTGGTACGGAGTCTGTTTATGATTCTCTCTCCCCCTCTCCCTTTACCCTTCCCCCGCTCATGCTTCCTATCTCTCTCTAAAATAAATAAATAAAAGCTTTAAAAAAAAAAAAAAAAAGAAATACCACAGTGAGCAAGGCATCCCCAGCCTGTCCTCATGAAGGCAGCGAGGGCTGCAGTCAGAAGAGAGTCAGATGCTAGCACAAAAGCAGGACTGCAGCTTGTTCCGAGACGGGAGCGTGTAGGGGGGAGGAGGGAGAGAGTGTGGAGGGAGTGTTTGGCAAGGGGATGTGACCAAGAACAGGAGTCAGGGAAGGCCCCCCCGGAAGAAGTGGCATTTAAGCGGGCATCTGAGGACAGCAGAAGGCCCCGTCAGGTAAAGGGTGATGGGACGGTACTCCAGGAGGAGCGGGTTGTAGGTGCAAAAGCCCTGAATGGGGACCCAGTGCTGTGGCTCCTTCTGCCCCCCCAAATCTGTCTGCACAGCTGGGCACAGCCCGGGAGGAGGTCTGAGTGTTTTTGCAGGGGTCTGCCACATCCCACAGGACGGGATCCTCGGGCAATTCGTCTCTGTAGCAAAGCCAAGGCCACTGGTGTACGTACCCCTGGGTCACACGGGGACCACTTGAGTACTTTGAAGGCGTACTGTGTGGGTCTCTGGAAGTGACTCCAAAGATGCCCCTAGAACCCTGCAATGTCGTTGGTGCAGACTGTATCCACTTTTTGGTGCCGCACTCCTTGATTTCTGGCCTAATTCTTCCTCAAGACATTCCCTAGCCCTCACTCTGGCTGCCAGGCCTGTCTTGGAAGAGTTAAACCCAGCCTCTGCCTGCCAGGACCGTGGGATTTAATAGGGAAATTTCCAGCCAGTTCCTATGTTATGAAAATGCGTTTTTCCCTCTTTAATCTTCAAAGTGACCAGCGACAAAAGCAGCACAGGAATTGCCTCTCAGGGCCCTTCCACATCTAAGTTGGAAACATTTGTGATAGCTAGGAGTCCCCTTACAGGTGGGAGCGTGGGTCTGCCTGAGGGGCCCCTTATTTACTAGTTCTCCATTACCCGGAGCCCATCAGTCCCGGTGGCCTTCTAGAGATCCCGGACTCCCTGAGCAGTTGCTGGAGGTAAGACCGAGGGCTGGGCCCTGGATTACATGCACACCTGGAAGGACAGACAGACACTTCTATTTAATCTTTTTAATATTTTTCTATTTCTTTTTTTTATTCTGTTCAGCTAACCACTGTAGAGTACATCATTAGTATTTGATGAATGTTCGGTGATTCATTAGTTAAGTGTGACACCCAGTGCTCATCACAGCACATGCCCTCCTCAGTACCCACCACCCTTTTACCCCTTCTCCCAACCCCACTCCCCTCTGAATCCCTCAGACTGTTTCCCAGAGTCCATAGTCTCTCATGGTTCATCTCCCTGTCTGGTTTCTCCCCCGCTTTGGATTTCCCTCCCTTCCCTTATGGTCCTCCATGCTATTCCTTATATTCCACACATGAGTGAAACCATAGGATAATTGTCTTTCTCTGCTTGACTTATTTCATTCAGCATAATCCCCTCCAGTTCCCTCCATATTGATGTAAATGGTGGGTGTTCATCCTCTCTGATGGCGGAGTAATATTCTGGTGTGTATATGGACCACATCTTCTTTATCCATTCGTCTGTTGAACGGCATCTCAGCTCTTTGCACAGTTTAGCTACTGTGGACATTGCGGCTATGAACACTGGGGTGCATGTTCTCCTTCTTTTGACTGCATCTGTATCTTTGGGGTAAATACCCAGTAGTGTAATTGCTGGGTCGCAGAGTAGCTCTATTTTAATTTTTTGAGGAACCTCCACACTGCTTTCCAAAGTAGCTGCACCAGCTTGCATTCCCACCAACAGTGGAAGAGGATTCCCCTTTCTCCACATCCGCGTCAACATTTGTTGTTTCCTGTTTTGTTAATTCTTGACGTTCTAACTGGTGTGAGGTGGTACCACTTTTTTAAATGTAAATTCAAACCAGAGAGCCTGTCTCTTTTCAAATGCTGTGCAAATGTGACCAGCCTTGGATTCCCTCAGAAATCTCCTCTGCTTTCCTTGTTGGGCATGGACATCATCATTTCCCTTTGGGCAACTGTCTATTAAGCAGTGGGCTTCCTGAGCAAACTCTGTGTGTGCATGTTTGCAGAGAAGGGTTGCAGTTTTAGAGTCATCATGTTCTGTGTGTATTCTTAAAACCCACACCATGTGAAACTCATAGTAGGCTCTCAGTTGGGATCCACCACTATAGAAAACATGCTCAGGCTTAAGGACCATGTTTTCATTCCTGCCCACACATCTAGCTCAAGATCGGTGGTCCTATAGACACTCTAGAAATCTTGTTCTATAATATTCTGGCCATTTCCCTGCTGTCCAAGCATCCCTACCCAACATGAAGAGATTATCATGGTACCCTGAGTGGAAGCCAGCATAGCAGCTGTGATGCCAATGGCCTGGCCCAGACGCCCCAGGAAGGTGCCATTTTGTTTATGCCACAGTAAAAATGCCTTTGTGACAAAGCAGCTTTCGGTTAAATAGAAATCTCTTGGAAAAGAAGTCAAGTCCCACCATCGCCAATGGATTTCCTGGGAAGGTTTTCCCCAGGCCTTTCAAAGTTACCTATCAAAGGATAAGGTCAGGAAGGCAAGATTCCCTGTGTGGGGATGGAGGAGTGGGAGTAACTCAGCAGCAGACATCCTGGCTATCACTGGGGGAGGCTCTAATTTGGAAGAAGTAAAGCCGTAGAGTTATACTTTGCCGGTAAAGGCAGACCCTCCCTCAATAATCTTTTTAGCATTCCACTCCTTCAAAGACAGCTTGGACCCCGAAGCCCTCATGCAGACAGAAGACATGTGAATATCCCATCAGTTGCATAGAAGCAATAGATTGGAATCCTCTAGATAGTTCACTCAATCTCAGAATGATAAATGATCAATCACTGCATTCCTCCTAAATGAAATTAAGATGTTAAGATATATGGCTTGAGGCTTCTGGATGGGATTTCTGCAGTTGAGTTTCCAACTGAAAATGTATTGCTTTGGAACTGCTGGGAAAGGGAGCCATTCTGGATCTACGTTAAAGCAAAACATTCGACAGTGGAGAAGAATGCTTCGGACATGTTAATTTTTTTCATATTTAAAAGTGATTAATCATCCCCAGTGCCATGACGCTGGAAGGCCATGATGCAAGCTCTTGGAGGGGAAGGAGGATGCATGCACCTCGGTCCTCTGAAGTGGAGGCTTTTGAAGGAGCCTGTAGTTGAGCTCTTGGTGAGAGACAAAAAGCACCAACTTGAAAGGGCAGAGAGTCTGGACAAAACCTGGGAATGCATAGGAATCTACAGACTTTCTTTTCTGTTAGCACAGTGAAGAAGAAGAGGAGGAAGAGAGGAGAAGTAGCCATTCCCTTCCAGCTGATGTTTGAACCCACTAGTGACGTGACTTCCTTGGAAAGTCTCTCCAGCCCTCCCAACAGACCAGACCCGATGTGCTCCTATAAATTGGGGTTGGATGTCTCAGTGTGCAAAATGGCACCAGGGCCCCACCACTGACTAGCTGTTACACACTGAGTGTGTAACTTGACCTCTCTGCTCCTGTTTCTGGAGCGGTGTAATGGACTAATAATTGCAAACTCTCCAGCAGTGTAAGGACCGGATGCCACTGAACGAAAGTGACTGTGCTCAGTGAATTTGGGGAGTCATTCTCTTCCTTGGTACTTACCGAATTTTTAATTAGTTAATCGTATGTTCATTTTAATTATTTTTTGAACGTAATGTCTGACATGCTCACTAGTTGTGCCTTCCCTGAAGTCAGCATCTATCTCGTTTGGCCACATGTCCCCAGGACTTAACATGGCTCCTGATAGATACTTTATAAAAATTGTAGGAGGCAGAGAAGGTATAAAGGAATGAAGGGAGTGAGGAAGGGTGGAAAGAGTCTCATACTTTTCACAAGCATAATTTGAAGACCAATTCAAATTCAAGCTGAATCTGCCTTCAGGTCTCATTTAAGAGACACAACCCTGCCGACCACATCCCTTTCAATTCTGCCGACTAAATTGAGGTCGCTTTTTGTCTAGTCCCTTATTGGCAGGTGGCTGTGGATTAGGTCTCTGAGGGCCCTCAGAGCCCCTGCATATCTCCAAAAGGTCCACCTTCGCTCAGCTGGTTGCTGGCTTGGGTTTATACATTTCCTCTTTTCCTCTCCACCTACCACAGAGTTCTTCCCCACCCCCATGAAAAGCTAGTACCTTTTGTTGCAGGAAAACTCTGATTTGGTGGTTGCTTCGAAAACACAGAGAAGTTTGAAGAAAGTTGAAATTAAAGCACAGTTAATCAGATGCAAAACGCCATTCAGCCCCTATCTGCCAAAAATAAATAGTTGAAAATATGAATTTCAGATCAGCGACAATGACGACTGTGTTTATGGCAGTGGGGTTGACTGCCTTCGGCTGCTGTCGTTGCCAGCGTGCACCCAGCATTTAGAAATTAAACAAAAACACATTGAACTTGCTGCATTAGCTGTTGCCACATCGGAACGCTAATGGGTTTAGTGACCACAACCGACCCAGGCCAGAGTGTGTCAACAGCCCAAGGACCAGCCCTGCTTGCTTCCAGTGCTTTGCCCAAGTTGTTACAAGTTTAATTCTTTGCAGCTTACTTTTCCTGCAGTGTTGCTTCTCCCTCTAAAGAGCGAAGCTGCCAGCCCAGGAGCGCACAGCAAGGCCATGGGGACCCTGGCAAGAGCTCTGCTGATGCAGACCCTTCAGCCTCTTGGGCCTGATGACTGGTTAGATTAGAGCTCCAGAAGGTGCACTTGACGGTCCTCAACCTCCAGCCTCCTTTATGCCAGTCACTTCTAGAATCCGTTCTGGAAACAGCTCTGCCTGAAGCGAATGCAAAGGGCCTCTTGATTTACCACTCATTTGGAAAAGTGGAGTCTTCCTGCCTCTCTTCCTGCGCAAGAAAGCACACTGCCTAGTGTTTGCACCACGAAGTGGGGTTCTCTGCACTGCATACAGCCTTTCCGCCCTGTCTGAGAAACGAGGTCCACGCTCTCTGTTTCCACGCAGCCGAATCAAGCACTGGGCTGCAGGCCCTCGGCGGTGAAGAGGTTAAATTGCTCAACGGGCTGGGTCTGTGTTTTCCTGCCCACACTTGCTCTTGGCCTAAGGCAGTGCCTGCTGTTTGGGGAGGGGGAAAGGGAGGTCTCGCCTGGACCCAGGTGGCCGACAGGCAAACCATGTTATTAAGAAGCAGGGATCACAAAACCTTGATCTTCAAAAGAGACCCCTAATTAGTCGCCAGCCCAAGAGTAAATGGCATTCCACCTCAGCGAGGCGGGAAGGGAGCCTTCAAATTCTGGGGACTAATTGCCATTATTGGCTCTATGAAGATCCTGTTGTAAACGCTTGTCATCTGAGCCACTTCTCGTCGGCAAACTTGGGATATCAAATTGTTCCTTCATGTTTCAAATTCTGCAGAAGGCCTTGGCGGCTCCTCTTTCTAGGAGGAGCGCCTCCTTCCTGCCCTTGACCGCCTTCTCAGCACCCAGGCTGAAGAGACGTTTCCCTGTGGTCTGCTGGGTTGGGTAGGGCAAGTTCTGAATTCTTGTCAGTAAGGGATTTGAAAACATGTTTTGCTTTATTCTCCATTGAATTTGAAAATGCCATCTCAGAAACAAGTTTTAATTGCAGGCAGAGGAATTTATCCTGAAGCTAATGGGGCTTGAGCTTTGGACCCCCTCAAGCAGAAAGACTTTTCCAGAGCCCCTGGGAGAGACCCTAATGCTGGGGACTATGTGTGTATTCTTTCTCTGTAAGAGGACCCGCCGAATGGTATGAAACCAAGAAGTGCTCTGTAGTAGTACTCAGAGCGAGTGTCTTACCGTTTGTATCAGGTACTCTTGTGACTTCTGGAAGTATTTTCTCCCTGTTCTTAGAGCTGCTGGTTCTTGGTCCTTGAGGCACTTGGGAAGGGAAAGGCAAACTTCTCCAAGCCACACGCAGGATGCTACATTTTGTCTAAGTTTATTCTTGATCTAGGAGAAGATTTCAAGAATTTAGGGACAAGATACCCTGGATCCATGCCCTTCACGGGCAGACTCACTAACACCAAACTCAGACCACAAGGGAGACCAACCTAAAGAGAGGTTTGGGGGATATGGGGATTTGGGCTCGTGACTCTCCAGACCACTGGGATTTTATTATCTGGACGCTTTCCTGGCAGCAAACACGTCAGAGGAAGAGAGAGAGCGAAGGGAAAAAAGCAGTGAATAATTTCTGAACACTTTTGTGAAGTGGGAATTTTCTATTCACCTTTCGGACCGGCTCTGGCAAGTATCCGGGGACTCTGAGATGGCGTGCTCTCTGCAGACATCCACAGCCAGCCGCGTCGCAGGGCCAAACGTCCTGTGGTGACAAATAACCCCTCTCTCCCAGAGCTGAGCTTCAGAGCCCTTTCTTGGGGGAGCTAGGGAGTCACCGTTACTCGGCACTAACTCCTTTGTGTGAGCAGCTCAGGGTGGCACAGGAAGGTGGACACAAGGCGTAGGATATTTGCTCATAGGATTCCATCGTCTCCGTGATGAAAGCCGATGGTTTTCCCTCTCCAGGTAACCTAATAACCTCAGACAGGCGGGAAGCACGGAGGTAGTGGCCCTCCCCATGCGGGCTTCTCCGGGATGACTCGGGCAATCTCCCCTCTCTCCAGGGGCCCCGGGCCGGGGGGGTTCTGTTTGTTGAAACAGTCCCTGTCTCCGATGTCACTCTCGGCACTCCCAGAGATTCCCAAAGCATTATTTTAACCTAGACGTTTCGCTGATTTGAGATGTTAGAAATCGTATGCCAAACTTCTGGTTATTTTAACTAGTTCAGGAAAGAAAGACTAACATCGGTTTTGACAACAAACAAAACCAGTTTTTGTTCTATCACTTATGTTTGAAAGATTCCAATTTCAAACCAAACACAATGTGCGGTTACTCTGTCAGCGACCGTACAGCCGCCGGGGCGCCCGTAGCTGCACACTGCATACATCATTGTATTTTTAAAATGTTACTTAATGAACATTTTTTTTTCTTTTCTAGTAACTACTTCATTGCCTTAAATGAATGCATTCCAATAGAATTTGTAACAAATGACCACTTTGTGTTTGCATTAATGCCAAACACGTTTAACAAATTTTTAACAAGGAACCCTGGCAAGGTGCCAAACTCCTAGAGGGACACCGAAGGAATGCTATAAATTTAAACTAGATTTTACCTTTTCACTTAGCTCAGCGAGTGACTTAGGTGTCTCGCTATCTCAGGATTGTGGCATTTCTACTTTATGTCGGATAAGTTGTACATTTTCATTATTTTTATTACTTAGGTTGTACCTTCTTCCACGGGACTTCTAAATCTGTCCACCGTGTCTGAAATAATATGGGGCATCTTAGAATAGATGTTTATTTCTGCAAAAATGTTCCCATCTTGTATGCATTGGTAGAGGCACGTATGCGATACGTGACTTACCAAAAATATAATTGTACGTAAATAGCACGGTTAACCCATTAAATACAAAAACAATGGATTCGACCAGGGTCCTCATCTAGGGGGAGGGATTTTGTCCCCCCCCCTCCGCCCCTGCCTCCACCACCCTCCCAGAGGCTAATTGGCAATATTGGGAGCCATTTCTGATGGTCCTACCTGGGAGAGTGCGTGATGCTCCTAGTTTCGAGGAGGAGGAGTCGAGGAGTCAAGGTCATAGTGGAAAGCATCCGCATTACAAAGAATGACTCAGCCCCAAGTGTCCATGGTATCCCATCAGGAAATCCTGGAGTAAAGTAACAAAGCCCTTTGGCATACGGGCACTGCCTTAGGTTGAGGAAGTATTATCTTAAGGAAACTTACAGCTAAAAGCACATTTCTATTCAATCAATGTTTTAAAAATTGCACAGAGTGCCTAATGCTGGTGTTGAGTGGCAGTTTTCTGACCTTCCCTTCTGCTGCTGTCTGCGTTGAAAAGAGAAGAGAAAAGCTGGCCCATCCTAGCCTGGCCTAAAATTTCAACTGAGGCGGTGCTGAGAATGGCTGGTGGCCCTGGGGATGAGAATGAGTGAGCCCGATGACTCGAGCCAGGTGCCACCAGCAGGAGGCCGCTGCTAGGCGGCGGGAATGGTCTTTGAGACCCGGCTAGGCACAGGCAGGGCCCTGCATGTCCCCGAGAAGATAGCTTTAGGTACTTCTTGGACACTTGAATTAATTAAATAGGCAATTCTTATAAGGCGTATTAGACAAATACTGACCCCGTTACAGCGTTAAAATAAATCTTTTTTTAAAATTTTCAATCATAAGCCTTATTTGTTAGAATGATATAAACAAGCACTTACATAAAAGCAAACCTTTCTTAAAAGGGACATTTAAATTTTTAGAAAAGAAAAAATTTTAAGGAAAATTATCAATTAAACATGACAGGTGTTACGAAGACTACAAAAATTGGGAAGGTGGAAAACAAAGGACCAAGATCTAGAAAATTCTGGCATCATAGTAAAGAGAAGGGGCTCTAAAAGCAAAAAGGATACGGGTTCAAGTCAGACCCCAGGAGGTGGGAATTTGACCTAAAGCATTTAGTCCCTGGAGGCCTCGGTTTCCTCATCCGTTTCAGGGGCTGTCACACCAGTTAGAACCGTGGCACTCTCTAGTTTGATATCATTGGAGCAAAATCACTGGGCTCCACGGCAGATGGCGCGCACCAAACATTAGCTATGAGTAATTCTGACTACAATAATAACTACAGAAATAAGTCCTAAGGAGACCTAGCAGTTTATGCTACCGTGCATTTGATTTCCTTTCTTTAAAACGCTGTGGATGAGTCGTACTCAGCACATACAACCAGCAGTTGAAATCCAAATCCAGAGTCTCTCTGTTGCCCTGTCCAGAAGGCTCTACCATCCCGAACAGCAGTTTGCAATTCTGAGCTGCGGCGGGCTGGGCCCACGCCCGCCCCCCCCCCCAGCCCTTCGGGCTCTCAAGTGTTACATTTTATTGCCCTGTGGAGCTGTAGGAGGCCACTTGCAAGGTAAAATGTTGCTCTCCACTCATATTTTTGAATTATGGCTTCAAGGTGGTTGCTCCTATCAAGAAAATTAAATGATTTAACATAATTTGTTGCCACTTTGATCACAACAATAATAAATAAATCTTCATGAGAAAAACGGGAAACCCATTCCGCCCCATTTTAAAAGATGTTAAGTAATAACACAGATGTAGTTATAGAATTTTTTTTCTTTTTTTGAGCAGAAACGACTCTATTGGGTTTTCCTGTGAGCAGAATTACTTAGTGGAGTGATTCTGCAGGATGCCTGCTGCCCACCCCCTCCCCCCAACAATGAGCATCTCTTGTCTTTGGGCAGCTGTTAATGAGCTTGTGAGGCTTGCTGTTACGTGGGCACCTGAGCAATGTCAGGGGCGTCCAAAGCCCTGGTGAATGGGTGTCTGTTTTTCTACCTGGGGGCACAGCACACATTTGGAAAGCACATGGAGCGTAATGGACATTAACCCAGATGTCAAAAATAGCCTGCGTTTTACTACTGTTATTAAACAGTTTCCCCTTTAACCCCTCCGTGTTTACCAAAGACCCCTTTCTCCCAGCCAGTTTCTGCAAATCACTACTGAAAGGGCAGGAGAAGAAAGTCATAATCGGGCAGGTGTCTTTATTCCAAAGAAAAACAGTCTGAAGGAATATTTGTGAGACACCACACGTTTATAGCCTGGTCTCCTGGGGGCGCTTGTCCTGGGCCGGAATCTCACTGCTGGCCTGAGCCTGCTCGCCCCACCCCTGCAGGCCCCCCACCCCACCCCCGAAGGCCCCCCCACCCGGGCACACCAACTGCAACTCCCTCCCCAGAGCCAAGTCAGGACTTCTCACAATGGAAATAGGCTTCTACTATGAGACTAGTTACACATTCTTTGGTTTAAAAAAAATCGAAGAAGGGCAGCAACAACAAAGTTTCTAAAGAAACTTTTAAACCACCCCCCAGAGATCATTATTAACAATATGCTGGTATAGACATTTGCAAATGTTTATGTTTATGAGTGTGTTGCTGCAAAAAATAAGGTTGAACTACATATGAAGAATTGAAATCTGCTTTCTTTGCTGGAAAATTATGGACATCATTCCATGTTAAGAAAAATACCATAATTGTTATATGATCAGTAAGTCTTTTTTTTTTTTTAAGATTTTATTTATTTATTTGACAGAGATCACAAGTAGGCAGAGAGGCAGGCAGAGACAGAGGAGGAAGCAGGCTCCCTGCTGAGCAGAGAACCCCATGTGGGGCTCAATCCCAGGACCCTGGGACCATGACCTGAGCCAAAGGCAGAGGCCTTAACCCACTGAGCCACCCAGGCACCCCTGATCAGTAAGTCTTAAGGAGGCCTGTCACACAGATCCCTGTTCATTTCCTTTGAGCCACAGATTTTTTTTTTTAATCCTTATTCTCTTATCTATTTGTGTATCTGCTTATTGGCTGTCTTACTCCTAAAAATACAGGCTTCATGAGGGTGCAGATTCTGTCAGTCTTTGTTACTACTGTGCCCTCAGCACCAGGTACACTGCCTGACACAGAAAGAAGCTGTGTTCGTTTCCTATCCATGCACAACAAATTAACACAAACTCAGTGACGAAAACAGCACCCATTTATTATCCCACAGTTTCTATATATCAGAAGCCAAGTCGCGCTCCTCTGGGTTCTCCCCTTAGGGTCTCATGAGGCCAAAGTCAAGGTGTTGACCGAGCTGGACAACGCTGACCCAAGGCCCTGGGGAAAGCGCCCGCGTCCAAGTTCATCCAAGTTGCCTGCAGATTCTGTTCCTTGTGGTTGTAGGACTGAGGGCCCTGTTCTCTCGCTGGCTGTCGGCTGCGGGCTGCATTTTGACTGTGTGGGACACTCTCAGTCCTTGTCCCATGATTCCCCTCCATCTCAACACAGCAAACCCCAATTATGTTTGAAGTTTCCCTTTCTCTTCCACTACTCGCTAGAGAAAAAGCCTCTGCTATTGAGCAGAGCAGGAAATCTTGGTAGGGGGTGGGATTCTGCCTACTCTGGATGCCCTCTCATACCTGTGGATGCATGAGTGAATCAATTGGTTCCACGAACTGTGCAAAGGACAGGGGATGATAAATGAGCAAGACCCGGCTGGCCCCTCCCTCCTAGATCTTATAGCCCAGACCAGGGTTATTCAGATAGAAATATAAAGGAAGCCACATCAGGAGTTTTCAGTTTTCTTGTGGCCACATTAAAAATAGTAATAAGAGGGAGGCCTGGGTGGCTCAGTCAATTAAGCCGCTACCTTCAGCTCAGGTCATGATCCCAGGGTCCTAAGATCGAGTCCCGCATGGGGCTCCTTTCTCAGCAGGGAGCCTGCTTCTCCCTCTGCCTGCTGATCCCCCTGTGGCTGTGTGTTCTTTCTTTCTCTCACAAATAAATAAATAAATAAAATCTTAAAAAAAAAATACAAATAAGAAACAGGAGAAATTAATTGTAGTACTCTACTTAACTTGATCCAATATGTCCAAAGTATTATTTTAATATGAAATCAATTTTAACAAAATCTAACCAATATCACACTGTGTATTAACAGGAATTTTGAGAAACACTTAAAAATTAGATAAACTCAGAGGAAAATTAAAAAAACTAAATTCATACTGAATCTAAAATTCAATATAATAATTTATAATCATTTAAAATCAATATAAAAAATAAGTTCTTACTTAATCTTGGACATCTGGATATATTTCACACTTAGAGCACATCTCAGTTTGAACCAACACATTTCAAGGTACCCACGTGTGGTCGGTGGCTGCCATGCTGGATAGTTCAAGTCCAGACACATCACCACAAGGGGACAGTGAAGTGTGCGTGAGACTTCTTGTGCTACATCCCACACTCAGCAGGGTCAGGCAAGGCCCCTAGGGAGGAAGTGATGCCTAAACTGAGACCAGAGAGTGGGCGGGCATCAGGCCCATGGAGGGTTGGTGTAAATGCTCATCAGACAGGCCGGGCTGTGAGGCGAGGAGAAAGGAGAGCTTCGAGCAGAAGCAAGTCCAGCACAGGTGGAGCGGGGCGCGTGGGGCTGGAGAGAGAGGGGCCGGCCCGGCTAGCATCCTTCCTCCCTCCTGAGGGCAGTGGGATGGTAATTGCAGGTTGCATGCAGGGAATCCAAGATGGAGGTGACGTCCTTAGAAACAAGGCTGTCGGGGGCACCAGTGAGCACCCCGAGTCGGGTGCTTCAGGAGAAGATGCTTGGAAACAGAGTGGGCAGCTGTGACCCTCCGGGTGAGGCGGGACTCGCCAGAGATTATCCCGCCGTGGGAGGCTGCCTGGATTGCCTCATTCCTGTTTTTCATTTTTTTTTTTTTTTAAAGCACAGGCTTATTTGTCCCCCAGCAAGGGATCATCTGCATTTCTAACTGCTGGGAACCGTCATCTGAGTCTTTCTCTCAAAGCCATGTCGGCCTCCCGGTGAATGGATTGTCCAGTGGAAGGAGCGGCAAACCGTTTCTGAGTGTTCTCTCTTCCACAGTGCAAACCTTGCCCCAAAGCCGCGCACGGCCCTAGTGAGGCACTGTATTCTGCCTAGTGACCTGCTACCCAGCTGGAAATCTTTCTCTCAACTGAATAAATGATTGTTCTTTGCTACTTTATCTTGGAAAAACATCAAGGACATCAGGCATTCACTGTAATTATTTTTCACTCGTTTCCCCATCTGTAAAATATGACCGGTGCATTTTAGTACTACTTTGGGTTTCTCTTTACCTTTTAATCATGTGGCCTTTTAATATATTGGTCAGCCCTTTAAAAGGATGATTAAGAAATGCTTAATGCACAAAAGAATTAGAGCTATGCACAGCTCATGAAGCAGAAAGCGTGCTCTGACTTACAATTTTCATACGAAGTTTGCAGAGATTTTATGTGCCAGAATAAGTAATATGATCTGCTCTAGGAACTCCCTAGCTTTCTGGCTCTGCAAAAGTCATTTTTTTTTTTTTTTTTTTTTTTTTGCCCCGATTCAAGTTTCTTAACCAGAAGGGTTACACCAAACTCCTCAGAGTATGAATTAGCAGAGTTCATCCAAGCCACATATTTCGTTTGTACTGTTTAACCAGGGCTGGGAGTAACCGCCTACCTGTATGGACACCGGGGTCTCCGGCGCTCTCGTTAGTCAGTGTGGCTCAAGAAATTCTGTGCATTGACCACCAATTCAGACAGCGCAGGCTCTATACAAAAGGTGGCTCACACATGTGTGAGTGTGTGTGTGTGTGTGTGTGTGTGTGTGTGTGCGTGTGTTTGATCTTTCCTCTCACTGCCATATTCCCCAGAGAGCTGCTCTATTGCCATGTGCCCGGAAACTCCCCGAGTATTCAAAGGCCATATGTGAATGATAATGAGTATCGGCGGGGGGAGCCAGTCATCTCCTGAAGGGTCCTCTGGGCCAGGCCTCTCTTCCCACCCATTTTACTGATTCTTCCCAGGCTGCACTTGTGTTCCACCCCTGGCCCTCCTGATGGGGCAGTGAGGAAGCATGGGGTGCTCCTGCTTCTCTGTCCCCAGAGCATGACGCATGCGGATGGCTGGCTGTTCCATTTATGTTTAGGGTCGAGCTCGCACGTCTTTGCGTGCGGGGGGGAAGGGGGGAGGCCAACGTTGTTTTGTTCTTTTCTATTCAATATCCTTTCTTAAAATGTTTTCCCTGTAGCAAAACATACATTAAAATGCACCATTTTAACCATTTAGGTGTACAACTTAAGCATAATTCAGAGGCATTCAGTGCCTACACAGGATTGTACAACCCCTACTGTCCATTTCTAGAACTTTCTCACTATCCCAAAAGATCGCTTAATTATACCCACTAAGCAATAGCTCCCCATTTCTCCTCCCCTCCAGCCCCTGGCAGTCTTCTAATCTATTTTCTGCATCCACAAATGTATCTCTTTGAGATATTTCATGTAAGTGGAATCATACAGTGTTTGTCCTTTGTGTCTGGCTCCTTTCACTGATTTCGCTGCTGTGATGTCTTCCAATGTCATTCATACTGTGGCGTGAATCAGAACTTCATTTCTTTTTAGAGCTGAGTAATATTCCACTGTATGTATAGACCACATTTGTTTATCCATTCCTTTTGGTTATAGATGCCTGGTCGGTTTTTTTTTTCTCCCTGTTGGTTATTGTGAACAACACTGCTGTGAACATCTGTGTGCCAGTCTCTGAGTCCCTGTTTCCCATTGCTCTGCATCACACCCCGCAGTGGAAATGGCTAGGTCCAGTATTCTTCGAACCTGTTGGTCTCAGCTGGTTTGGAAGCAAATGTTAAGTTTTCTGGAGTCCTGACCATCCTTAACTCTCTAGTGTCCATAACATGAAGTTAAAAATAGTTTAAGAACCTTACTCATTGTTGAAAAGCGTGAAGAGAAAAAACCCAAACATATACTCTGATCACGTAGAAGTGATCCCTGGAACATTCTGGTATATTTTCCTTTCACGTTCTTGTTGCCTATCAAGAGACCTCTACACCTGTATGCGACATCTTTTGAAAGAGGCCTCTTCTCAAAGGTGTTTACAAGACGTAATTTAACTTCGTGTTCACTCTGTCCTTCCTCTGTGCTTCCTCCCCATGCCAACCAACCCCAGCCAAAGCGAGTAGTAGAGGGTCCATGCAGGGGTGGGGTATGGGAAGGCCGGCCCTATCAGCTCTATCTGGCCCTATCTGTAATCTCCTCTTCAGTGGCAGGTGCTTTCCCTGATAAATGT
The DNA here is from genome assembly GCF_009829155.1 of Mustela erminea. Taxonomy (NCBI): domain Eukaryota; kingdom Metazoa; phylum Chordata; class Mammalia; order Carnivora; family Mustelidae; genus Mustela; species Mustela erminea. Next base: position 24,402,913 of record NC_045614.1, on the reverse strand, counting down.
TGTGCTTTCTTGTTGCAGCTAACAGAAGAGCTAACTAAAGGGGAAATGCAGCTCTGCAGCAATGTTCTGATCATCTCTTGCAGCGGGGCTCCCATCACTGGCCATCACCCCCTGGAACGTGCATCAGGACCGAAGCGGAGCTTTTCATTTTCATTACGGCGCACAGTTCTGTTCGACTTGCTATTTCCTTTATCATCTCACGTCCTTTCTCACGGATTCAGATATGTCGGGCAGGGAGAACGAGGAGGAGGAGGAAAATGACAGCTCCTCCGTTTCTGGGTGGGAGGGCGGTCGGGACTCGGGTGTTCAAAATGTGATCATCTCTTCTGAATGTCATTCTTTGATACATTTTATTTATGTTCCTTCAACATCGTGGGATAAACTTGAACTCCGTGGGATTTTAACTGTGGCTTCAGCTTCTTTTGGACCACTCGCTTCATCTCCGGTTCTGCTGCTGGTTCAGTCGACGTGGTCATTCCTAAGGCATCAGATTATCAAAAAGTGTAAATTCTGTGAGTGAGTGGTGTTGGCAGTGTTTGTACACCAGGATGCATGGAGTGTTTGACGAAGAAACCAAAACACCAAAAATGGTGAGCCTTTACCCTCCTCTGTTTCTTTAATCCGCTGTTTGAAGAACCGTATTTTGATGGTGTAACCAGTAGTTACCTCTGGGCCAGGTTGGAAATGAAATCAATTTTTTAAACCACTAATACTTGCCAAGAAATCGCCTTATGAGAACATGGTGTGTGTCTCTGACAAAGCATGGCATGTCCAAATCAATCATTCATGATCCTATCTACCCTGTTTCTGTGCTGGAGAGTGGCAACAGCCTGAGGCACCCACGCCCTTCTATTCCGTGTGGCCCACACATCCCCGTGGCAGGGACGTACCCGAGCCTCAGGCTCTTACCATTCCCATACGCGCAGGTCTCCATGGAGAAGCTGGGACTCATTCACATTTCCAGATTCAAATGCTGTGTAAGCTTAGATCTTCTGGAAATGAAGGGTCATTTCTCTTTTTTTTTTTTTTTTTTTAATGTCTCCAACATGGATTCCAAAGCATTTTCAGCATCAAACATGAAAACATTGATGAATGAGGAATAATCACAAAAGCTGTGTATCTGTATATAGCTCTACACAACACGTGTGTGGGTACAGAGTCATTATGTAAAGCACATGCCAGGGAAAGAGACCAAATTTGGAGGTCTTTTCCAAACGTTACATGGTACTAAGGAGGATTTAGCTCCTACTGCTTTCTCTGAAAATGAAACAATAAGGAAGGTTGTTTTAACTGCATAAAACTCACAACCAGTCTGGCAAACATGTGCGACTCTCGCATTGATCCACTTTCTCGTCAATGGAAGAAAGCCTTCCACAGGTACGCACGTGGGAGACGAAAATCTACATTCTTACGAGGATAAACAGTGAAGTAAAGCATGAGTGGCCTTAATAAATACAGTTGTCTTTCTTTGCTGCTGTGGGAAGGATTCCACACAGATGCTCCTGAAGTCTTGCATTGAATTTAGTTGTTATTATCACTTTTCAAAATGTTGGTGCAATGAACTCCAGACCTCTCCCGTGAGCCATAGAGATATTTAAAAGACAGACACCTTATTTGTCGGGGAAGATGAAACTGTGTCTGAGTTGCACTGTTCATCCTTGGTGCGTTAGGAGTAATATATCCAAGCAGGTTTCTTGCTTCTGGCTTTGTTCTTGTCGTCAGTAAGTATAGCGAACTACGTAAAGCTTTCGTGTTGCATAAACAATCCAAATACATTCATGTTTAAAAAGTTTGTCCTTTAACTATCAAAGGGTTTTAGGATCTCGACTGGAGAAGAGAGCAGAGTTCTTTGCAAATGTTTATAGCACATTTTGACATGATGTCGCACTGAAAACCCAGGGCACGTAAGCGTGTCCCCGTGAACAATAAAAGGCGGTCCTCCCCGCCTCCTGCAGCCAGATCCTGACCTGAACTCTGCAACTGAATACTTGAAGCAGGTGTAGGAAACCCACTAGGGAAACTAGGGTCCTCGAAACAGAAAAAGCAACCAACCACGTATAGTTAGCTATTACTCAGTATGTGCCAATTTTATCACAGCTGTTGTTTGAGGGGGCATTTTTTGGCCCCACTTTTGTTGGGTTAAAGTATTATCAATCTCACCATTATGGGGGCATATTACTTAGTCCCTTAAAAATTAAATTCCATCTGACATAGCACATTTTCCCATTTCGTGTAATATTCTCTGATGTTTTGGGGGTTACCAAAAAATAAAAATTCCCTTTTTCACAAAAAGAGTCTCTGGGTTTACAACAAACACTGTGATGTTGGGAGATATTTCCTTTGCGCAAACATTAGCAGGTACCCTTCTAATCATAATAAAGTTGGAAAAAAAAAAGTGGAGGCTAACATTTAGGAGAAGTTGGTCTTCTTGCTCTGTGCAAAAACAGGCTTGTACTTTATACCCCATTTGGTTTTGATGTACAGTCTCGATTTTGTATTTAATGATTTTTGTGTATCCAGTATGCACGTTAACAGCGTGTCAACTTTCATTTGAAAATGGGTTTCAATTTACTTTTTAAACAGTGTTTATGATGAGACCGCAAATGTGTTGACATAGGCTCTCTCTGAGATGTGTTTGTGTAGAGTAACGTTTGAATGCTACCAGGGGTCAGTGTATCTAATTCCCGGAGACCCTTGTTTGATAGTGCTTCTTGTAATTTTTCTCCAAGTGAGTGGCATGTGGGTTGTGAATATTGACCATGTGATTATGGACTTCGATATGAAAACAATACATAAAACTAAGGAACCCTCAGAAACTACCAGTGGGCATGTATTAGCCAGTCATTGTAACCTCGTGTCTAGTAGAAGTACAACAGCATACAAGGTATGTACAGTTCATAACTTTGTTATCATGTGTATGAGGAGTACTTTGTGCTGATCGCCTTATTTATATTCATCAAATAAACTTTGTTTCTTTCTGAAGTGAGTTCATTCCATCTCTAATAAATGTTCCGATTGTGGTGGTTTCTAATCTTTTTGGGGTCACGGGTGTTCATTTGAGGAACCTAAGGTCTTGCGGAAAAAAGGATGGCTGAGGAAAGTTGTATACTCACTTCACAGGAGGGAGCAAGGCACAAATTTCGCTTGACACGAGGCTGAATCCGGAGGTTCATATTAAGAAATTAAGTCACTGGCGGGATCTCCCTTCTCCCTTCCTTCCCACCATCCCATGCCCTTGGTTTTCTCCCTCTCAACCTCCCCCTGCTTCTCTCTCCTATCCCTCCCTCCTCTCCTCCTTCCCACCTTTTCTCTTTCCCTTTCTTCCTCTCCTGCCTCCCTCCCTTTCTCTTTTTCCCGTTTCCTCTTAACTTTCCTTGGGTTGATGTCAGTCCCTGCTGGGTTCTTTCTACTTGGTGGCAAAGATGACTCCCAACAGCTTTGAGCATTCTGGGGTTGAAGGGCAGGAACCCTCTCCTTTCAAGCCTCCACATTAGGTCCCTAAAGGGAATCTTACTGTCCTTTTTGGATCACGCTTCCAATGACCTTATTCAAGGCAGTTGGGAGGGAGAGGCCCAGGGATTGACAGCCTCACTGATGTGGGCAGGGCACTCTCCAAAGGGGGAAAAATGGGCTTTATTCTAGAAGAGAGGGACAAGAAAGCTGGGCAGGCAGCAATAATAGTTAACCCTGGATACCCTTGGTTGCACACACAAAATCATCCCGAAAAACACACAAATCATCCATGTGAGGGCTCACCAGCCTTCACAGCCCAACTGGGATCATGGTGGGGAGCCATCTCCTGATTTCTTTAAAGGTTTGAATTGTATTCCAAGAAATGAACTACCAAATCTTACCCTTATTGAAATCAAACAGTAGCTAATTATCAAAGCTAGAAAGTATGTTAGATGCCCTGTGTCCAATAGTCTCATTTTGCAGATGGGAAAACTGAGGCCCAGTTAGGATGTGACCGATTCCAGCATGTATGGTAAGTTCACTGCAAACCAAGACTGTCCCCAAGGCTCCAAAACAGAAATATATATCCCCAAAGATTCTCTGGGGAGGAGATGATGGGACAGAATATCCCCCCAGTTGGCCCCTAATGACATAGGGGACATACCATTTGCTTTATGGGCTCACGGCCACTATGTGTGAAATTCTCCCACAGTCCGGAGCATTTTGGAACAGTCTGCAGTCGTGCCCTTTTCATTATGTTGCCTTTTTGTAGAGAAAGAACTTTTGTTGGACAAGAATTTCTTCTTTCGTAGAACTTCCTGAAGCAGCCGGCTTGCATTCAAGCTTGATTATGTAAACCCAGCCGGCCAGATGGAGCCTCTGCTTCTTTCCTCACAAAACACTCCTTTTGCTAAGAAAGGTACTAGCCCGCGCACTGCTGGACTCCTCTGCGGGTCAATCCGTACGTTAGTTCCACTGATATGTATGACATCATTTGGGTATACGTGAGGCTTTGACCTTAAGAACCTGCCCTGCCTGTATCTGTGAATGGCTCTTACAAAAAACTGGAGAGCTGTTCTAATTCTTAGAAGTGCTAATCCACAATAATGATTGTACTACTAGTAAATGAACACAGATCAAAATAATTGGGTGTGATTGAGCATTTGCTAGGAACCAGGCCATGGCCCTCAGACTAACATGCATGGCCTTGTTGCTAAATGCCATGCCCATGGGAACTTGTCCTCCCAGTAATCTCATGAGGCAGGAAACATCATTCTCCTCAGACAAGGAAGGGGAGCCCCAGGGAGCTTACGTACCTCACCAAGGGTCCCACTGATTATATGTGGTAGAGCTGGGCTTTAAACCCAATACTCAGCGAGCCCCTTGGTTCCAGGGATGCATCAAGACCCAGGGACATACTGGCCTGGATGCAGATCCTAATCGTTCCCACCTGCCAGTTCATCTGTGTTGCAAATTTGGGCTCCAGGGTGGCTATTCGGCTCACAGAGACCCGAAGGAATTGGGTTCTTCAAGAATGCCCCAGTTGGTCAATACTGGGAGAGAACCGATGGCTGCTCAGCGAGGCCGTGGATCCCAGTGGAAATCAAGCCTTGTGGGAAAAGAGAGCCCCGACAGTACATTGGATTTACACCTGCTATCCAGGGGCCTCTCTACTTCTTCTATGCCCCAAGTGTCTGGGCATCACCACCCTTGACCTAGGAGCTTGTGGGTCTGCATGGTGGGGGATCTGGTGACAAGACAGTGGACAGGTGTCCCCAGTTGGGAGAGGGCCTTGAGCGTGACGCTGAAGGGTATAGACTAGTACATGGGGTCTCAACTTCAGTCATGTAAATAGCACTCTCCTGACCCTTGCTATAGCTAAAGACAGTAGGTCTTATACAGTAATTCTTATATAGTAATTGTAAGTATTACATAGTATTATTATATATATTCTATATGTAATATAGTAATATTATATATAAGTATTATATAGTATAGTATAATAAGAATTATATAGTAATTCTTAAATTTAAGTGGTCTTGTTTTTCTATCTAAATAAGTATATGGGGCGCCTGGGTGGCTCAGTGGGTTAAAGCCTCTGCCTTCATCTTAGGTCATGATCCCAGGGTCCTGGGATCGAGTCCCACATCGGGCTCTCTGCTCCGCAGGGAGCCTGCTTCCTCCTCTCTCTCTACCTGCCTCCCTGCCTACTTGTCTCTCTCTGTCAAATAAATAAATAAAATCTTAAAAAAAAAACCTTATAAGTAAATAAATAAGTATAAGAAAAATGCCATTATCATAAAGGCAAAAGTAGGATCATTTTCTATTTATGGGCCTCACCAAATAGAAGAACAGTAAAAATAATAAAAATGAAGTTCTGAGGCTTGGACTTTCCCTTTCTTTGTTAAAAAGGGAGATAGGCAATGGTAGAAGATGTGTTTCCGGGGCTAAACCAAGAGTTTTTCTTTGTTACTAATCAGAAGGACTGAAAAACGATCAATGAAGGCATATTTAACTGCATGGCTCATGGTTACTCAAGATGTTGTGGGTGGACCACTGTAATCATTTCAGGGGCCCTTTTGAGCTCTGAATTTTAGGTTACCCTCCTGCTGTAACAGAAATCCAGTAATGGGGGCACCTGGGTGGCTCAGTGGGTTAAGCCTCTGCCTTCGGCTCAGGTCATGATCTCAGGGTCCTGGGATCGAGCCCAGCATCCGGCTCTCTGCTCAGCAGGAAGCCTGCTTCCCCCTCCCTCTCTGCCAACTGCTCTGCCTACTTGTGACTTCTCTCTCTGTCAAATAAATAAATCAAGTCTTAAAAAAAAAAAAAGAAATCCAGTAATAGATTTTTTAAGATAAACATAATTTTTAGTAGTTTTTTAAAAGATCTTATTTATTTGAGAGAGAGAGAGAATGAGAGAGAGAGAGCATGAGAGGGGGGAGGTCCAGAAGAAGAAGCAGATTCCCCACTGAGCATGGACCCCCCCTCCCCCGCCCCAGTATGGGACTCCAGGATCATGACCTGAGCCGAAGGCAGTTGCCCAACCAACTGAGCCACCCAGGAGCCCAATAGATTTTATTTTTTAGAACAGTCGCAGGTTTACAGAACCCTTGAGCAGATAGTACCGTGAGTTACCATATAAACTTCCTTCCCACAAACAGTTTTTCTATTATTAACATACTTTATTAGTACAGTATACTTGTGCACTAATTGAACCAACATGCATATAATGGTATTAACAAAATATCTCTATGTCATTCTATTTACTAAAGTCTGTGCTGCATTCCAATTTCCTTAGTTTTTCCTGATGTCCTTCTCCTGTTCCAGGATCGCAATCCAGACAGTGCATTTCATGACTTGTCAGGTCTACTTAGGCACCTCTTGGCCATGTGTTTCTCACACTGATAAAGACCTTGACAGTTTTGAGGAGTATGGGTCAGATATATATTGTGGGTTGCCCCTCTCCTGGGATTTTTTTTTCCCTCAGGATCAGACCAGGGGTATGGGTTTTAGGAGGAAGACCACCGAGGTAGAATGTCATTCTCACCACATCGGTACCTATGATCAACATGACTTCTCACTTTCGATGTTGACCTTGATCACCTAGGTGAGGTGGTGCTTGGCAGGTTTCTCCGCGGTATTTACGATTTACCCGCCTCTTTGTGACAGACTTTGAAATGTAGATGTCCAGAGATGATCAGATCTCTGTCTCAATGCAGAAGACACATGGGCTAGAGAAGAAAACAGCTCCAAAAGCCTTAAAATTATTGAATCAGCAGCTTCAACCTTTGGACCGTTTTTTTCTTCTATTTGAAAGTACCTCTGCTCTCTCTCGCCTTGCCTTCCCCCTGTTGACTGGCTTAGGCATTGACAGCAGAAATGATCCATGTGGGCAGAGAAGACCCTTTCCCAGGGTTAAGGCAAAGCCTGGTGTACTCTATTTAAAAACATGTTGTCTGTGCCAACTGCTGTCACTCCACATGAAGAGGACTCAGAAAACCCTTGCATACATCCAAGACAAAACCTCTATGTCCGCATACCTGTGATTCACTGGATAAAGGCAGTGTGGCTGGTGGGGAGGAGAAATATGAATGCTTATTCAAATAAAGCTATCAGTCAGGATTTTTTTTTCCTTTGCAAGTATCCCCCCCCCCAAATAAAGAACAACAACAAAAATGAACACAAGATAACTTTAGTAAAAATAAATATAGATACACACACACACACACACACACACACACACACACACAAGTGCCTCATGCAACCAACAGTTTAGAGGTAGTGGGTTTCAGATGTGGCTTGTTCCAGGGGCTCAAATAACATCTTACTCTCCCTCTCTTGGTTTCACGTTCTTGGTGTTCATCCTTTCTGGAGGACTTCCAAGGTTGCAAGTGAGATCCTAGAACCTAAATCCCTCTCGCTGGAGGAAGCACTCATGTTCTCTTCGTCACAAAGGGAATGCAAATTTTCAAATAAGACAGGAGGCAAACATCAAATGTACAGGGGAGTAGGATGTACAGCGAAATGAAATGACGTTAGAGACTGGTTTATTTTTCCTTCGAATAGAGCTTTGACCCAGAGAGGAGCCACAGGATGTGTGTTCAGCCTCAGATGGGCAACCAATCAACATTTCCACCAAAATCTAAGTTGCCACGTTAAGTCATGCTAAGTATTGCTACATGCCACAACACAGATGAATGTCACAGAATATTAGGTGAAAGCAGAAGGACACAAGCGAACAGGCTGTGTGATTTCATTCATACGAAGCACTGAAACAGACAAAATTCATCTATGGGGTTAGGAGTCAAGATAACTGGCTAACTTTTGGGAGTAAGTAACTGGTAAGCCACGAAAAAGGTTTTCTGGGATGCTGGGAGCTTGGTGAAGGCTTAGTCATAGTTCCGTTTCTCCACTGTCCCCATTCTTCTCCGAACGGCAACACCTGGCCAGCCATACTCCGGGGTGTTGCCTGCCTGACCCCTGGACCTATTTGGGCTTGCAGGCTCTGGGAATGTGAAACCCTGACTCCACCACATCCTAAGAAGTGACCCTGGGCTACTTCCTTAGCTTCTCTGTGTTTTCTCATCCTAAGAGGACAATACATTCCCAGAAGGGTTTTGGGTTTTTTTTTTTGTTTTGTTTTTTGTTGTTGTTGTTATTTAAAGATTTTATTTATTCATTTGACAGAGAGAGAGACATTGAGAGAGGGGACACAAGCAGAGGGAGGGGAGAGGGAGAAGCAGGCTCCCTGCTGAGCAGAGAGCGAGCACAGGCGGACCAGCTTACATGATAGGAAACGTGGGCCTAGTGGTGAAGAACGAACAGGGAGTAACTGCAAGGAAGCACCGCTGGGAGGGACCACTTCTCCTTCCCTCCCAGATGCTGCACACAGCTGGAAGAAGAGGTAAGGCTCTAGGATTAGTCTTAGGTTGGTGGGGAATAAGGATCTTGGCCTCCGGCCACAATCTGTGGCCTTGGTTTTCAGCATTCCTTTGGTAATGCCCTGGCTTTCTTAGTTCCTTTTATAACGTGGTTGTTTGTAAATGATGCTATTACCACCCCCCTCTACCGGCCCCGCAGTATCTGTGCATTATTAGCAAGGTAACAAGCTGGCTTAGATCGAGTTCGATCTTCTGGAAGGAGCTGTCCACATCAGCACAGGAGCAAAGGGGTCGGGAAAGGTTGAACAAGTTGGACAGCTCGGGAGACCAAACTGGAATTTCCTAGGATGGCCAATCCCGAATCTCCTGGACTCGGAAAATTAGGAAGTCATGGAAGAGGAATTTCTCTAAGTGCCTCATTTGGCTGGTCCAAGAAACTGAAATCCAACACATCCCAAAGTAACCACTGTGAATTCTTCACCAGCGAGCTCAGTGCAGCCTGTTGTCATTTCCAAATATGTAGACGACCTCCTCCCCAGTTCATGAAACAGGGCCTTGTTTTCCTTCGGACAGCAACAGGTGCATTGATGTCTCACATTGCCCCAGACTGGTCAAAACTGATAACAGAATGGTTGCTTTTAAATTACATTCGGAGGGCAGAGCCTTTTGCAAAATTGGACACAAGGAATCACAACCAGTGCTGTCTCCAGGGGACCCTTTCTCCGTGGGGCTGCCTTTGCAATGTCAGCTCACAGCAAAGATTCTTCCGAGCTCCCCTGAATGTCTCCTCTTTCCCCAGCCCATGCGTGACTTTGGTTCATGGAACTTTACCTACTGTCAGAGGTACACAGCTGAAAGAGTAAGGGGTATTAAACTGAAGAGTGACAGTAAGCTCAAAGGTGAGCCACACTGGATTCCAGATTTTGTACAATTTGGAGACAGTGTATGCTCCTCGTTCCCCAGGGTAGACATCACAGTAAAACTGCAGAAGCCCCTAAACCTTTTTATGCGCTACAGATCATCTCTAAAGAAAAAGAAAACACAAGAAGGGCTTCTTTGTAGAACAATTCTCCCTTTATGTTCCAAAAGCTGTGTAGGTGTGATTAAATGTAACGGAGCTAGGTAAAATGGATACCACATTTGGAGCTGGGAGCTGTATTTGCCTTGAGCCAATATTTTGGGAAAAAATCTGATGTCAGTTTGGACACTGATACTAAACCAATCCATACAAATTCGACCAAAGGCAGATGCAGATATCTTAGGCAAAAGCCTGTCATTCTAGTGCAAGGGCATCTAAGCGGGTATCAGCACGCCATAGGAACTGGCCAATCGGTTCGTGTATTTGAGTGGAATTTTAGAAGATAATTGTTTCCTTTCCAGATTGGTCTAGCTCACTACTTGACCTTGGACTAACTGCTTAATCTCTCTTGGCTTCAGGTTTTCTATCTTGAAAGCGAGACTAGTAATAACTTGCAACTACCTATCTCATCCGGGTATGGAGTGGATTAATGGGGTCATGTGTGTAAGGTCCCGGAAAATTCTCCAGAGGCAAAGTTCTACTACTTCCTTGTTTCTGGCTGGTCCTGTTTTTCAAGCCATGGATGGGAAGGACTGCCTTGAGTGGGGTCCTGACAGCAGATGGTTCTCTGCTGCCTTCTAATGAAAGAATGGACACCTTTCCAAAGCACAGTTTCTCATTCCTATAAAATCTCTGATTCCCTTTTGTTGGGGCAACAATCTGGAACTCCTGTGGCAAACCTCATTTGCTCCTCTATCTAAACAGTCTGTGAGGCCCTGAGGAAGGCTCTGAGATTTCACGGCCACAGGGAATTACCCAGAATGTGTCTGCTCCGGTCAATACGTAAATTGACTTTTGGGGTCCGACAGACATGGGTCGAGTCCCGTCTCTGCCAATTCCTGGCCGGGGGACCCTGAGGAAATCTCTTGGCCCTCCTGTGCTTCTGGGCTGGCTGTTGGGAACACAATTGGCAGATAATATGCTTAGCACAAGGTCTGATCCATGGTCGGCTCGCAGGAAAAACCACCTACATTAACAGTATGTGTCACAGTAACCGCACGTACCCTCTGGGGCCACAAAGAACGACCAGGAGGACTAGTCTTTCTTCAGGAAGCCAGCCGCTGCTATCCACTAACAATACTGTCGTTTTACGAGCAAACTTTAGATTTGGGAAAATAGCAAATCAAAAGGGAACAACTCTGTCATAGACTTACCCAAATCCCCATCGTATATTTTGCTACCCATCTAGCTCGGTCCCCCGACTTTCCCGGGGAGATGCTGGAGGGTTAGCCCAGAATAGGTAACATTTGCTAGAAAGCAGCTCAGTGCCAGGCCTGGTGCGGACACAACGCATCTCCTTTCTTGCATCATGGTCACAAGGTGGGGACTGTCACAAATCCCTTTTACAGAGGGGGAGCCTGAGGCCCAGTGAAGGTAAGTCATTCAGTGCCACACAGTTATTAAACAGAGAAGCCAGATTTTAATCTTCCCTCTGACTCCAGAGTCCTGCTCTGACCCACTGCTGTTTGACAGAAAACATCGTGAGCCCTGTAGGTGATTTCAAAATTTGCTGTAGCCATATGTCTCCAAAAAGAAAAAAAGAAGCAGGAGAAATGAATTTCAATGATATGTCTATAATCCAAAATGTCTGAAAATACTATCATTTCAACACAGTCAATATAGAGATCATTTTTTTAAAGATTTACTTATTTATTTTTGAGAGAGAGAGACAGAGACAGAGACAGAGACAGAGAGAAAGCAAGTGCTCACAGCTGGAGGGGAAGAGGGGGAGGGAGAGAGAGAAACTCAAACAGGCTCTGCACCAAGAATGGAGTCCGACCAGGTGCTTGATCCTGCAACCCTGAGATCCTGACCTGAGGCTAACCAAGAGTCAGGAGCTTAACTCACTGAGACCCCAGGCATCCCGATGTAAAGATTATTAATAAGAAAATTTACCACCTTTTTCTGCTTTCATAATAAGGCTTTGAAATGCGTTTGTATCTCGCACTTACAGCCTGACTTAATTAGGACTAGCCGTCTTCCGAGTACTCAGCAGCCACCTGGACTCAGGGTCACGGCACCGCACGGGGGGTGGGGGGGGTGCTAACCACTGCACCATCATGCCTGACTCTTTGAGGATTGTGTCCGACAGGGTCATCCAATCGCATTTACAGAGGAAGCAAATCGTAGATTCTCCAGTTTGAACAAAGGTAGTAAGAAGGGGAGGTTTAGAAGTGTAGCGGGAGTCTAGGAGGTGACTTTTTAGTTCTCTATTAATCAAACAGTTAGTTCCCCCTCAAAGAAGAGCTCTTTCCTGGAACACCCTGCTCTCTGAGCTTTATCTCTGCCGTGTATGGTGTGCAAACGTACACAAAGAGGAAAACTGTTAACTGACTGACTGAATGAGCGAATCGACTTACTACCATAGAAGACGATGGGCTTGTAGGCAGGGAAGATGTGTAGTCTTCCCGAGGGTATAGAACCTTATCTGATTCAGACCTAGCAGTTCAGCCCTGCCGGCAGATGCAAAAAGCATTTTTTTGGTGGACTATATTGATGAATCCACACAGAGAAAGTAGGTATCTAAAATCTTATTCCTAATGGACATAGGAAAACTAAAGTCCTTTCTACACCCCATGTATTTTGATTTTAAGACCCTAAATCAAACCCCAATGGGTTTAGCTTATTTAAACCAATTAATTTATGTTTCCAAATGAAGTAGCATCAGAGAGACCAGGACAGTTGCTGGGCACCTGGGTGGCTCAGTTGTTGGGTGTCTGCCTTCGGCTCAAGTCAGGATCCCAGGGTCCTGGAATCGAGCCCCACATCAGCTCCCTGCTCGGAGGGGAGACTGCTTCTCCCTCTCCCACTCCTCCTGCTTGTGTTTCCTCTCTCACTGTGTCTCACTCTTTCTGTCAAATAAATAAAATCTTAAAAAAAAATAAAAATAAAAGGCAGTTGCTGACTTCCCCACTGATTGTCCCAAGGATGTCAAAGCCAGATGTCCCAGAGATGCAGGTATAGGTCACAGACTGTATCATCCACCACTGAGCCGCAGTGTTCTGTCTCCAAGAGAAACCCCTCACGTGCTGTCTTCCTGGCTTGGACCTCATTGGCTTATCCTCAAAGCGCTCCCAAGATTTCTGCCTGGTTCATAGACTCATTCACCTCCCCGTCCACACTGTCCATACATGAGTGGTGACCCCCTGTGGTTTTTCCAGGCTGACAACTTGCTCTGTCTCAAAGAAGCCAGAGGAGAGTGTCGGGTCAAGTCTCCTGTAGGTTCCGGAGGGCTGGTCTAAACCCAGCAGTGATTGGAATGTGTGTTTGGCATTTAACCGTAAAACTGACTTTGCCTTTTTCACTCAAACATGTATTTTCCTAAAACAACCAAACATGATTGTATCGTCAGAACTTTTTGAATTACGAGTGATACAACCCAACTTAAAATGATTTCACGAAGGAAAAGTCAGGAGGGTAATAGGACCTCAGGCACAATGGCACCCAAGGGCTCCAACCAGCTCAGGCTAATGTCTTAGTTTTTCCTCCATGTCTGGGTTCTGCTTACTTCTTTGTTGTCCTCATTTTCCACGCTGTTTGTGTCATGGGGGACCTCCCAACTCCTCCCCGAAAACACAGGTAGAGCCAACCTGGGTCACAACCTCCAGGGAAGGTCAGTTCCCCTACTGCATTGTTGCCCAAACACAGTCCATCTCCCATTGGTCTCAGCTGTGTCACATGACCCTTCTCGGCTGGGCCACGTTTGAATCACGTGCCCGTGCCCGTACCTTGAGTTTGAGGGTGGACTCATCTGGCCTCCAAGGAGATTATAGGTGAATCCTTAAAGGAGAATCAGAAGTCAGAGAAGGAGAAGTCAGTGTGGGACAGACAAAAGCTCTAAGCATCCAGACTAGGGGCTCTATCTGTGGACACAGCCCTTGTCTCCTCTCTTTAGTGTTATGCCTGCCGTTTCTCCTTGTTCTGTCTCCCAGATACCTTATTGTGTCACATGAATAAACATTATGTCCGGCATCACTATCGCAGGAGCCTGGATATCCGGCTTTATCGTGAGCCCTTGAGAACAGGGACCGTGGCTCATTCATTTCTGCAACACCGATGCTTAGCATGATCCCCGGTGCACGGCGGGTAACTGGGGGAAAGCTTGCCAAAAGAGGAAGAAAATGATGAGCCCTCTGGGAATCAACCCCCTGGGTGGGTGATCCCGTTCAAAGGTACCGAGGGAAACCTCTCTATCACGAACAGTGACACAGTGACGTCTGGAAGCCCACGGAAGAATGTACCATTATGAGACGGCTCAGAAAAAGAAACAGTCAACTTTGGCCTTGTGACCGATTCCTGGGGTCTATGGCAACATGCTGTGATTAGAATTTTGATTTGCATATGGGGGTTTGGTATCCTGAGGCTAATCCTCGGTAGACAAAGAACAGAGAGCAGATATAATCCTTTCTCTCTGCTTCTGGGAGAATTGACTCAGCACCTTTCGGCCTCATTTTCTTCTTCCTCCCTGTCTCTTCTCCTTCCCACCTCCCTCTCCTCTGAGTTCCTCCCTCCTTCTTGCCTCTTTTTCCAGCTCTACCTTCTGCTCTTGCCCTGAGGAATCAGGGCTTGAGTTTAAATCCTGGCTCTGTGTCCTCTCCAAGCTTACTTTCCCTGTCTGTGACCTCAGGATCATAACAGCCCTTACTATTATCCAGGCAAGTTCAATGTTATTATGCATTAGAAGATGCTCGACACAGACTGGAGTGAGTGCTTCGGGAGGGAAACGGGCAGGTTCTGTGTCTGTGGGGTAATCAAGATTCTGGAAGAGATTTTGGTTACAAGTTCACCTGATTTCAAACCAGCCTCCCCGACCCAGGCCAATATGCCTCGGCTCTCCAAGCCTCCTAGGAGAAGACAATATTTGGGAGCCCTGGCAATGATGTGGCTACAGAGCGTTTGTCTCCTGCTGGCGACCCGCTAGACCGGGATCAACCGCTCTCTCCCGCTGGACCGCCTTGGGATGTCTAGGGTGGCCAGCTAGCACAAGGAGGGCTTCCTCATGTTGAACTTGGTCCTTAAGCCCTCTCAGCCTTATTCCCAGCACACTAAGAAGCCACAGGCCCAACGGCATCGCCCAAGTGACAGTATCATCCAGGATATGTTTATACATTGTGTGGGCTTCCATCTCAGCCATTCATTTGAGCCTTTTTTCTAGAAGTTACAAAGGTCTAACACTTAGTGAGGGCCCAGTAATCATCTTTGGGCTACACTGGACAAAGCAACATGACCTGGCACATACAGTACTGATTTGATAAATGAATTGATTACAGTGTGCCATAAATGCTTACTAAACGAATGATGGATGGTCCATAGAAGACAATCCGTGGATATGCGTTCCAGGAGTGAACCGAGTGAATGAATTAATGAATGAATTCATGCGTATTGGATGCAAATGAATGAATTCATTCCGTAGGCATGTGATAAGCTGCTCTTTGGTTTGTGTTCTGTAGCTGTAATTTCGTCCCAACAAACTGACTCTAAATTTATGATCTTTTATTTTCAGTTGTTGAATTTTGAAATAGATCCTGCTATCAGTATGGACTGAATTCCATTTCTAAGTGGCAAAGAGATCTTTTCAAGCATCCTTGAATTGAACAAGCAGAACCAGGGAGGGATGGTGCTTATGGACCCACTAATCTCTGTTATGACATATGTGCATGACGGAGAGGACTGTGCTCCTGGGCTGAGAAGAAGGGGGTCGTCCATGGACAACATGTGAGTCGAGCCATCGTGTTCCTGTATATACTCAGTAGATATATGTACCGACTGGAATAGGTGAATTTAATCCTTTGCCATTATTCATTTCAGTTCCCTGAATTCTGTGGTATTTCTAAGGAGTGACTGCTTTTCTTCTGGGTTAAGTAGAAATCTTTGCTTAAGTCAAAACCACTTACTTTAAATACATTCAGCGACATTGGGATCTTTTGCCCTGGGAGTGTTTCTCATGCGTTTTAAAGTCAATGAATTGTCACTTGACCTTCATGGACACTTATAGATCACTGAATTAAGGATTAAACTGAGTAAAGAAACTTTTATCTGAAATTCACTGATTTATTGAGACAGATTTGGGAAGTCATAACAGTGTCACTTTATTAAGCATGGAAGATTATACTGGCAAAGTATACAAAATTAAAAGGACTTGGGATTTAATTCTGCTCTTTAGAATTATTTGCGGTCTCTTTTAAGGAGGTCGAGAATATTTGCACGGAAGAAGAAAATCATATTAGAGTCACTCCAGTTAAAATGCAATAAGATGTGGACTGTAAGTCAGAACTGTAAGTCAGTTCTGAAAAGTCAAAAATGCCCTTAGATGGTTTGTGCAGAGTCTGGGGTCAGGAAGACAAGTAATAATGGTGAGACTCTGTCTTTTGTAATTAGGTATTTTGTTTAACATATCTCTCCTTTAAAATTTTTCTCCACCATTGGTTTGATAGTAAAATGGCAAGTGTCACAGAGCTGAAATTAACAAAGAAAGATGTTCATATTGTTAGATGGTTTTGAGATACCAGCATGTATTTTCTTCTTTGGGCAAAATCTGTTTTTAACACTCACCCAGATGTGTCCTCATGGTAGGCTTTCCAGGTTGTCATGAAAGGAAGGCTCATCTTTGCTTCTCATCTGGAAAGGAAAGATTTTATCTATAATAGCATCTAGTTAGGACCAAATCTGCTTGGGACAACTGGGTGGCTCAGTTGGTTAAGCTTCTGCCTTCAGCTGTGCTCACAATCCCAGGTCCTGGGATCACTCCCACGTTGGGCTCCTTGCTCAGCGGGGAGTCTGCTTCTCCCTCTCCATCTGCCCCTCCCCCTTGCTTGTGCTTGCATGTGTGCTCTCTCTCTCTCTCTCAAATAAATAAAATCTTAAAAACAAAGAACAAAATCTGCTCACTATCTAGATGCTGTCTAATGAGATTTTGTCTGCCAGTCAGTTTCACGGCATGCCTAAGTCTGAAAAATTTTGAAAAATAATCACATTTTTCTAGATCCCCCTTTCAGCGAAAGGAACTTAGCTAAAGAGCTTACAGACATGCTATTATATACCCAGGAGTGTGACTAGATAATGCGTTGTTTGGGAACAAAAATAATAATGAGAATACTAAATCAGATTCCCAAATCCTAACACACAGATTTAGGCCCAATTGTGCCTAAAAAATCGTGGACAATAAATAAGCAGAATAAAACAAAATGAAAATTCCAGCATTTTTCCCTATCTCTCAAATGAGAAAGTCAGCTTCTTTCATGTTAGTAACTGGACTTGTGTCTCCCCAGAAATGTTTACTCTATTTTCTAAACCCAGTATCTAGATGCAGGGACCCACAGTGAACACATGTGGGATGGATAACGAGATTGAGTACACCAGCTGTATTTTTATGGAAAAAAAAAAAAAAGCCAGTAAGAGAAAACTTTTCAGAAGAATCAGTATGACAAGAAGGGAGAGGAACAGAAGACTGTCTTTCTTCAGAGGAAAACTATTTCTCTTATCAGACTCTTTCCACTTAAGGTAAGCCTTTTGTGGGAGAGGCCAGAGGAAAAAGTGTGGGCACATTCAGGGAACCCAGGAGACACTTTTTAAAAAACAGTTTCCCTTTCTTCATAGGTAGATAAAGTAAGGTGGTTAAGCCCCTGCTATTTAAAGTCAGGTTACTAAATGAGAATACTAAATCAGATTCCCAAATCCTAACACACAGATTTAGGCCCAATTGTGCCTAAAAAATCGTGGACAGTAAATAAGCAGAATAAGACAAAATGAAAATTCCAGCATTTTTCAAGCTCTCTTGCTTAGCAGTTATATGGCTAAGGGTATGATCTTCCGTTCGTTTATCGAGCACTTTCTCCATGCCAGTTACTATAGGTTAGAGGACTGAACGGCACAGCCGGGACCCCTGC
The DNA here is from genome assembly GCF_009829155.1 of Mustela erminea. Taxonomy (NCBI): domain Eukaryota; kingdom Metazoa; phylum Chordata; class Mammalia; order Carnivora; family Mustelidae; genus Mustela; species Mustela erminea. The sequence continues at coordinate 24,385,115 of NC_045614.1, read as the reverse complement.
TTTCCTGGAGTGGATGTTCTAGCGAAGGGAAAGCAGAAAGTAAATAAACGTGAATGCAAACGGAATCAGGTAATTTTAGATCAGGATGAAAGACTATCATACAAGGCTCATCGGCAGGGGGAGCGGGGGTTCAATGAAGTTAATATGGACACGGAGGTGGTGACCTGAACAGGGGGGAAGTGCCCAGGTCAGAGGAACAGATTTTCAGGCTGAGGGAACAGCAAATGCACAGGGTTCATTCTCATGAGCCTTGCAGGTAGGAGGCGGCCAGTTTAGACTTTATCTGATAACGGAGGGAGTCGCTGAAAGACTTGAGGCAGGGGGATAAAATCTGAGCTGTGCTCCTGAGGGATGGACCGTGATGTCAGGGATAACACGGGAGGAGCCCCAGACCCACCTCTTCAGAGGCCTGGGAAGTCAGAGGACGCTGTCCTGCAGGAGCTCAGAATTCGAGGTGGTTTGCTGAGTGCAGAGGCCGTGGCTCCTGATGGTGGTGGTGGAGTGAGGGCTTCCCTGCAAGCCGGATAAGGAAGGAAGGACAAATCTTGGATGGCTCTGTCGAATGAGATGTCAGCCAGGCCGGTAGGTGTGGCCGATTCTGCCGGTCTGGTCTTCGTGTTCAGTGTTAGTGGAGTAAACTCCCAAGCTTTCGGGAAAGACTCTTCCCACTTAAAGTAAGCTTTGTGTGGGACAGGCGCGGGAGAAAAGTGTGGTAAGGTTGAGGAGCCAGGAAGACCCCTTTTGAAAATGAGTTTTGTCTTTCTCTAGAGGTAGATAGAGGACGGTCATAAAGCCTCGGTTGAGTCAGGTTATCGGGGTTCATACCCTGGGGTTGGGACACTAAAACAGCTTGAGCTCATAGAAATTGTGACCTCTTCAAAGTTCTCCTTGTCTCCCTATCATGCAGATAGTGAAGGATTTACCTCATGAAGTAGTAAGAATGAAACACGACAATGAATATTAGTTCAAACAGGCTGGCATCGGGCTCCTAGTAAGGACAGCAAAGTTAACAGCAATTATTACTACTACTCATTCGTCACCCTCAGGTCAGGCACTTCGCAGCCTCCTACTTACTGAACCGTATCACACACACACTGCCTCCCTCCTTTCTCTTCTTTCCCCGGACCCCTGCCCCTACCCTCCTCAGGCAACTTATTTGACTCCGGATTGGACTCAGGCATCCAGGGACAGACATTCCTAGTGTTGAAATAATCGCAACACTTATTGCCAAGACCAAGGCCTCTGGAACCTTATCTCAATTGTTAGAAGATCCCTAATCTGTTCCAGTGTACGGATGAGGAAAGGATGGCTCAGAAGGGGAAGCGACCACTCAGTCAGCCAGAGGTACAGCTGGGAGGCAGACTCGGGGCTTTTTGACCCTGATGTCCCTTAAAACTAACACTGAATGGAGAAAGAGAAAAAAAAAGAAAAGAAAGAAAGAAAGACATCCATTCAGACCGCCCCCCCTGCCAAAGCACCACTGATGGTAAAAAATAAAGAGGGCCCTCAGTGAGGGGAATACAGCGCTAGGAAAGCTTGAGTCAGCCCAGTGTCCAAAAATGTCCTCAACCTGCAAGGGAGGCCCTGTCCTTCCCAGCCCAGTGGCCGGTGGCCTCACGACCTGACGGAATTACTTTGACTGTGGCCACGCGGTGGTGAGGAAGCCCCAACCCCCTTCCGCCCTCTTTGTCCTGTTTAGTGCCCCATCTGTGGGCCCCTCGCGGGCATCCCGGCTGGTCTTGACTCTGAGGTGAAGGAGTAAACATCTCGGGGTCCTTTATTAGTTTATTTCAGAAGATGGAGCCTGTTTGTCCCTGGGGCCCATCCCTCTTTTATGGCCTCCAGCCCTTCTTAACAAATTCTAGCGACTGGAGAGAAAAACCGCTTTCTACGGTGGATCATTAAAACACCGCCATAAACCCAGAGCCATAAAATATTATTTGCCGGGCATAAAAGGGGGGTAGATTTTCCCAGAATGACAACCCAGACCCTGCTTTCTCCCACTGGGAAAGGCAGCCCAGGGATGCGATCGTTCATAAATTCCTCATCTTGCGCTCTGTTTTGTGAAATAATCTTGTTGGGAGAGCAGCCAAGAATATTGATTTATTGGTTCCATGGACTCAAAAGCATTTCTAATGAGTGGAGCTCCGCGATGCCTTCCACGGTGTGTCTGCAGATGACTCAATCTGAGCGCGCATGCGCCCATGCACACGGTTTGCAAGGGGTCTGCGGGACAGGAACCCTTGAGAACCTCGGGCTCCGCCTCCTTAACCGATGGGGAGGCATCAGTGTCCCTTCTCCTGGCCAATTCCATCAACACCAGGGTGGACTGGCTCTTGCAAACCAGCCTGGTTTTCCAGAGAAGCACCTCTGGCTGAGGACTCAAAGTGGATTTCGAGTTGGTTCCCCTTGACAACTTTCTCTGGAAATAATCCTTTCATCCATTCATGCACTCATCTGCTCATTCAACAGATATTTTTGAGCACCTACTAGTTGCCAAGGCCTGTCCTGAGTGCTGGTGTTCTAGCTGGTGTTCTAGCCATGGAAGACGCTGTTAGGGAGCTTCCTGGATTGTTGTGGGGTGAGATCTCACCACATCCGATATTAGTATCTTCAGAGAAAATTCACAGTCCCCTCTCTGAAATCTTTGGGGCCGGATCGGTATGTCAGAAGTTTGGGGATTTTGTGGAATTATAAAATTGGGGGGGCATATAATGATTTAATTTGCAAAGGGCGCCAGTGAAATCTGGGGAGATACCCAACAATTCCCTGCTGTTTATATTTCTTCAGTGAAAAGTGTGACTGTTCCCTGTGACTGGAAAAAATCAAGGGTATGGAGTGCCTGGCAAGTGACCCACGCTGAGTACTCCATGACCCCCCTGTTCATTCTTGCTTCCTGCCTGATTTTCAAGGTCATCTGTTTCCTTTTCACTGCACCCTTGCCACAGGTTATTGTATTTCTCCATGTTTTGTTTGTTTGTGAGTTTATGTGTGTATTGAAGAAGATTTTGAAGCCCCGAGAGGCTAAATGACTTGCCCAAGACCTGACAGCTAGAAAGTAACCCAGGAGGGTTGGAAATTCAGTCTTCCCTAAACCACTACCTAACACCACCTTCTAGAGAAAAGAAGAGAGCAGGAAATAAAGACGATTGGGGCTGTGTCTACATAAGCAAAGGCAAGTGAAGAAAAATAGGCAATAATCCAGATAATTCAGAATTCGACAAATTTTAGAAAAAGGTTTGTGTTGGGTAGCCAGGGTTTCTGGACAGGCTGCAGGGGTGAGAGCAAGTGACTAGCCCTTCTGTTTTAGCAGTAAGATCATCTAAAGGGACTCAGGGTCACTTGGGTATGGAGGGGTTTCAGAACCCTTTGAGAGCTCTATTCTTGAACTCCTGTCCTGCCATTGCCCAGTGCCTCTGGGCATCTGGGTTGCCCGGCCTGAGACAGACGCAGTCAAAAGCAAAAAAGGACAGAGGGAACCAGGGAGGGCTTGCCAAGGGGCGGTTCTCCCGGCACAGACCTCTCATGTTCAGACCCTCCCCTGGAACTGGCAGATTTCAGACTAGATCGGAAAACTGGAAAATGCCCACAGGTCATTACTGTTAAGTGGGCAAGGCCTAAAGAATGTAAGGGGACGAGGAACTCAGGAGATGAACAGGAGATGTCTCAAGAAGAACTTTGATGACCTTGGGCTCCTCCTCCTTAAGGCTTCCTGAAGCCCTGGCTAAAGAAAGCAGGGCCAGAGGGAGAAAGGGCATCTCTTGCAGTTCCTGGGAAGCCCACACAGCCATTTTGGTGCGGGTGGCCAAAGGAGGCCAGGGCTGGGGAGGATTCCCGTCAGCAGAGACAAGTAAGGTCCAGGAAGGGGCTGCAGAGGGTGGGACAGAGTCTCAGCAGTCTTTCCCTGCGCGATGTAGTGGTCAGCCAAGGTGGGAGTCAGGGATGGAAGAACAAAACAGAACAGCCACCCCCTCCCCCCAAGAACCCAGGCTGTGGAGTGTATGCCTTAAGGTCAAATGCATGCTGCTGGATGGTGGAAATTGAATCGTGTGTGCGTGTGTGTGTGTGTGTGTGTGTGTGTGTGTTCCACCTGGGATGTCTAGAGGATGGGGAGGACTGAGAACAAGAGCTGTGCTCCAGTGGGAGGCATGTTTGGGGGTGGCTTCCCTGGCATGCTGGGCTTCAGGGGCACACATCCGCCAACCGCGTCCCTACAGGGACGACCACAGGTGTCTGTAAGTGTCCAGAAGTTCCAGTGTCTGGAATACGGTTTTGCGGAACTTCGCAAGCTTCTCACCTGAGGGCAACCACCTAGATCCACCCGGCAGCACCACACGTCGCATCCGGGTGCGCTGGGTCGCAGCCAGAGGCTGAATCGCGCGCCCCAGTCCCCAAATCTATTACACTGGGGCGATGCAGGATGTGCGCGTCTGCCCTGTTCTCCAGCCTCGGGGCTTAGGGACCCTCCCCCGGGGTAAGAATGGGGAGGAGGTGCTCCCAGAGGTTCCGTGTTGGGGCCGCAGGCCCCCTGCAGCCCCAGTGGGAGCGTCTCGGGACCCGCGAGCCAAGGAGTCCAGACCGGGAAGTTGGGGTTCATCCTCCCGAGGGTGGGCGGCTTTGGAAGATCGCATACGGCCGGCCGGGCGGCGGGCAGGCAGCCGCTGCAGAGTGGACCTCTCTCTTTCAGCAGATGCCTGGGGGATGGGGAGCCCAGAGAAGGGGGCTCGAGCAGGGAGCGTATTCCACCCCCCTGCACCCCAGCCGTGGTACGGCTTTAAAATCCTGCGGAGTTTGTCATAGGCCGGCCTCACCACGCATGCGCATAGGCGAAGTTGAGTTTTTTCTTTCTTTTCTCCCCCCTTCCCTCTCTCTTTCCAGCCGCCTTTGGTTCTACAACTTAAAAAAAAATTTTTTTTTCCCTCTAAGAACAGCAGGGGAAAGAGGAGTCCGGAGAGAGGGAGAGAGAGTGAGGCAGTTGGCTAGGAGGGCCGGGGGTGGGTGGGGGGGGTCGCGGTCCCTGCGGCGGGTCAGTCTGGCTGCGGGGCGCAGGATCGCGTGGAAGGTTGCTGCGAGCTCCAAGGCGCCGCCTCCGCCGCCCAGAGTCCGGTTCGGTGCGGCTGCTGCCGAGCGAGCTCCTCCCGCCGCCGCCGCCGCCGCCGCCGCGCCGCGTCCCCGACCGCCCGCCGCCCGCCTGCTCGCCAGCCCGCCCCTCGGGCCCCGGCGCCAAACGAGGAGGTGGGCAGCCGCGCCAGCCATGGACCGCCAGAGCTGAAGGGCCGCCGCGGAGCCCCTGGCCCTCGCCCCTCCCCAGCCCCACGCCCGCGGTGCCCTCGCCCCTCTTCGCCCTTCGCCTAGGGAAGGCGGGGGAAAGACGGGGATTAACTCGAAGAGAGAAAGAGGGGAGGGGGGAGCCAGTGTCTCCCCCGGGGCAATCGCTCATCGCCCCCGAAACCGCCGCGCAGAGCGTTCGAGGGACGACTTTTACCCATTTTGCGCCCCCTTTTTGCCAAACCCTAAAATGAAAGGACAAAAGTTGGCGCAGACTCTTGTAGTCCGGACGGCGACTTGTGCATTTTCAGCGGCATCTCCCGGAGAAAAAGCCATGCGCGCCTGATTGTTCTGTGGCCCCAAAGCTTCAGTGTGTGTGGGGGTGGGTGGGGGGTGGGTGTGTGTCTGTGTGTGTACACAGACGTCCACACACTCACTCGCGGCCGCAGGATCAGCGCCTGGAAGCAGACGTTTCGGCCACAGACTTGGAGAGGAGGAGCTGGAGATCAGGAGGCGTGAGCCGCCGGGAGTTTGCAGAATCCGTGGTGTGAATGAACTGGGGGCACCTGGGCGCCCGGATCGCCCCCGCCCCCGCCCCGGGCCAGAGTTGAGTAGTGGGGCATTTTTTTCACCCTCTTGTGAAGAATTTTTTTTTTTTTATTATTTGTTGTAAAGTCTTTTGCACAATCACGCCCACATTTGGGGTTGGAAAGCCCTAATTACCGCCGTCGCTGATGGACGTTGGAGAGGGAGCGCCTCGCCGAGGAACAGTCGCCTGCACGCCCTCGCCGGACCCGCGGCTCCCTTGTTGCGCGCCGGCTCGGCTTTGCCCCTGCTGCCGGCCGGCGGGCTTCGGCGCCCCCTCGGCTCCCGGGCGCATCCCGGCGCTGCTCCGGCTCGGGCCCTCGGACTCGGGCGCCAGTGACCGCTTCGCCACCGATTTCCTGCTCCTGCCCGACGCGCCCAGGAGGAGCCCGAAGCTCTGCGCGGGATCGTCCCCCCAGGCTTAACCCGGCCGCTCCGCTCGGATTCCTCGGCTGCCCTCGCTCTGGTGGCGACTTCCTCCCCGCGGCCGCGTCCCCTCCCCCTCGCCATGAAGGTAGGTGTTCTGTGCGCTGTCGACGCTCGCCACTTTTTTTTTCTTCACTTTTTTTCTTTTGGAAGTTAACTAACTCCCCCCCGCCCCCGCAACCCCCCGCATACATACCTCTTCCTATCCTTCCGTTTCTTCTGCTGCCTCCAGAAGCTAGAACTCCTGCGTAGCTGGCAGGCACTCCTACCCCTTCGCCCACCCGCCCACCCTCGCGCACTACCTCTGTCTCCCGGGAGACTTCTTGTCCCACCAAAAGTTCCGCAAGCCTTTTGGACTTTGGAGGAAAAGTGAGGAAGAGCCAGGGCAGAAGAACTGAGAGCGGTTCACCGAGGACTTTGTTCTTGCCCTAAGAAACATCAGTGTAATTTACTATGTATATTTCAGTAACAGGATAATGATTCAATTCAACAAATATTTACGAAGCGCCCACTGCGCGGGCACCAAGAGGGTGTGTGGCCGGGGCTCGGAGAGGGGAGGAGGACTCCTTGGTTGGGAGACCGGGCGGCAGGACTAGGAGCCTACACCCCAGAGCAGTGCACCGCCCCCTCTCCCCTCGTCCTCTGTTGCGGGAGGCCAGGTTGCAGGCTCGTCCGGGCCGGGGAATCCCAGCGCTGCAGGCCCGTGTGCCTTTAAGAGTGCCCAGTGGGGGGCCAGTGCGCACCCCGGCGCGGGAGCAGGGTCGCGTTATTAGCATTATTAGCCGCCACTGGGTGAGCTCCGGCACTTTGCCGGGGTGATGGGGGCGGGGAGTGTTGGCAGTGGTGGCTCTAATCCAGTCCTCTGAGAGAGCGCGCCCTGGCCCCCTGCGCGGAATCTGCCGTGTCCTTTGGAAACATTTGGGCCTCCGCTTTGGGAGAGCGGGCGGGGGGCAGTTTGTGAACTCTTGTTTGTTTTAATTGTCAGTTGTATGTTAAAGCCGAGTCACACACTCCGAGGGTCACCGGGAGTTCACTTTTGCGAAAAGTTAACATTTCTTCCTGCAATAGAACTTGTTATTTTCCAAACAACTTCTCCTCTCTCTGTCCTCCAAGCTTCGATCCTTAATTTTCACTTTTCTTGATCCTCTCCCATTTTACTTTTCTAGAAAATAAGGCTGGGATTAGAATTAAGATGTTTCCTAAAGCAAACAAATTCCCGCTCGCCCTCCCAAAAAAATTTTTAAAAAGAACCCGAAATCTGGAGCCCCCCGGGGCCTTGTTTTACTCTCCAATTCCAGTTTGGCGTCGGGGCCCCTTCTCCTCTCCCGTTTTTAAATGGACAACCCTCTGTTTGGAAGTCCCTTGGAGCCAGGGGTGGGATCGCATCTCCTCAGCCCCTGCCCTCCCGCCAAGATTCGCTGCTGCCCCAGCCTGATATGGAGATTTCGTTTCTAGACAGCCTCTGCCAGGGGAGTTTCGTGGGGGCAAGGCTGAAAGCGCGCAAGCTGTGGAGACGCCTTGTAAACTGTGTCCGAGTGTGTAGATCCCTGTCCTGTGTGTGGGGAGCGAGGGGAGTAAAGGGTCAGTTGTTCTCCAGTCTTGGGCTTACTAGAGAGCCTTAGTCCCGCCGGGCCCCACAAAGGAGGGCCCTCCCCAGGAGGACGGGCCCGAGAGTCCCTGGCCTTTCCCTTTCCTCACCGGAGCGCCCCGGTGCACAAGGGGTTATCATCGCGCGCACCAAGCTCAGCTCTTCCCGCTGCCTTTTCACGCTCGCAGTGCGGTGCCGGCTGCCCCCTGTTGGCTGCCTCGAGGTAGGACGCCTGGGAGTCGGCTCCGTGGGGTGGGCAGTCAGCTGCTCGCCTCTGCCTCCCACCTCGGGCTCCGCTCGTCCTTCCCGACCACCAGGTCCACCTCTCCCTCTCGAGGGCCCCACAGAGGCCCCCAGGGAACAAGCTGCTCTGCGTAGCCGCCGCAGTACAGATGGGGCCAGGGGTCCGATCCAGCAAACGGGACTTCGGAGAGAGGAGGAAGGGTTTACCTCGTCCCCGGGGCGTAGGAACAGGAGCGTCGCCCTAAGAAGGCCTAGGGTACGGCCTGGGCGCTCCCACCCCTGCTCTGTGGGAGACAAGTGTTGCTTTCTTTTTCTCGGCCTCAATTTCTTCGTCTATTAAAAAGCGGAGTTGAAACTGCCTCTGAAGGGTGGGGGTTCAAGTGATCTTTAATTTTCTTTCTCCTTCATTCTGCTCTTCCTCTGGATAAAGTCGAGAGCCTGTGCTTGGAGGTTAACCTGTGTGAGAAGGTGTAAGTGATGTGTGTGTGTGTGTGTGTATGTGTGTGAGAGAGAGAGAAGAGAAAGTATTGAAGTCTGAAGAGACTCGTCCTGGGATGGAAGTGGGGAGACAGGGAACAGCCGGGCTTGGCCACCGCTCTTCCTTTGGAGCCTCCTTGTTCTCCGACCTGCTGTTCAGTCCAGAGCCGGGGCAGTCCTTGCACTGATCACTGGGCGCAAAGAGCTCCCTCCACCTTCTCTCTAGGGCTTCCCCCACCCCAAACGTACACACAACACACACGCAGCACTGTGGACACAACAAGGCGGTGAAGGACTGCTTCGATCCCTCTGAGCCCAGGCTAGAGGCTTAGGGGAACCCTACGTCCTCCTCTGCTCCCCCTTTAAAGCGGACCTCCCCGTCGGCCTCACCAGGCTCAGCCCCGTGGGCTCCCTCTTCTCTCTGGGTACTTCTTGGGGCAGGGCGTCCCAACTTGGCGGTTGCAGCCTTTTGTCTCCCACAGTTTTCTGTTTCTCTCCTTTAGGAAGAGATCACAGTGGGGAAAACAAAGTTTATTTCCTACCAAGAGCAGGGATTGTTGGAGTTTCCTATCTTTTTAGCCACCACGAGCCCAGGTCAAACTCACTTCTGACTCCTTGCTGGTCTCCCCCTTCATTTTCATCCTCCCAGACTTGGGGGAACCTAGACTCAAAAAACCTAGTGGAAGGGGATGCCCAGACCGAATGAGGTAGCGCCCATGGGTGAGGGTCGAGAATCTTCTTCCTGCCTTTGCAGAATTTCTCTTTAGGGGCCGCAGAGCTGAGGACTTGGGTGCTGGGCGCTGGCACAGACCCGCTGGCTCTGTGGCTTGGGAACCTCATCTAACCAGAGTGATGGTTTCCTGTCTCCCACCCCTCATCACCCCCAGCCTGCACCCCAGTGGATAAAGGTGGTTTAGGAACACCTTCAATCCAATGCAGAGGCTTTGGAGGAGAGACAGAATAAGCGTCACTGCGTTGAGCTGCTCTGGCTTTGGAAACTGGGGAGCACGAATGCCCTACCCCCACCTCACCCCTCCCCTGCGCTAGAAACTCTCAAGCGCCCGCGGCCCTCCACCCCATCGCATGCTAGGAACAGATTCTGAGGACCTTACATAAGCGGGCTTCTCGTGGCTCTGAAAGTGTTCGAAAACATTTAGCCCGTTCTTTAGTAAACTCAGTCTCTGCCCAGAACTTTTGTTTTACCCCCGGTGTGACCGTCTCCGGAGAGGTCTCATTTCGTACTGTCTTTTGGGATCAGATCTCTTGGTAAACAGGCAAGGGTGTTTACCCTTCAGAGTCGATGCATTTATTAGTGAGTTCGCTGTGGGTTCTTTCAGTCCTTCAAACTTGTGGGGCCTTTTTTTTGGGTTGCACGGGGATTGGAGCGGGAAGAGGGCCAAGGTGTTTCCGGGCAAGCACGCGGGGTTAAGTGGAGACGCGACTCTCAGGGCTCTCCTGGCGGTTCCCCTTTGGGACACCTCTGGCCTACCCCTAATCTGGAGCTGGGGAGACCCGAGTCTCGGAGACCCAGTGACCCACTCCCAGTTAGGAATGGGCAGACTCTCCCTAGGGTCATCGGGCCCAAAATCGGTTCGGTTGTGTGGCTTCGCCTCTAACAAAGAGATCCGCTGTAATCCGCCGAATCTGTTATCAATTTCTCTGCTGCCCGCGCCCCGCCCCGCGTGCCCCGCCCGTCGGGAAGCTCGGAAAGTGCGCGCGGCCAGCAGCCATCTCCGCCCGCGTCTCGGAAGCACGTCGGTGCGTGTGTGTCTATTGAACGCGTTCGAGTGTGTGAATGTGCATGGGTGTGTTGTGAGTGTGTGTGCGTGCGCGGCCTTGGCCGCGGAGGGGGGTGGGAGTCGATTTTGCAGCCTGGGCCGCGCGCGAAGGCAGACCTCGCAGCCCACCCCCTCCCCTGGAGGAAACTTGACACTTCGGGCGGGGGTGGGGAGCGAGACCGAGCCTTCTCTATCTTCGGCTGGGGAAACCCCAGGTTTCTGTTCTCCGGGATGCGCCCCTAGCTTTGCGGCGTTTGGAGAATGAGTGGGCCAAGGGCTCAGAGCCCTGGTTAGCGGGCTCGGGGGACCACATAAGCGTTTCCTCTTGGAGAAGCCCCGAGCTGTCTGGTCAAAAGGACGACGGGCACAGAAAAGCCTTGGCACGCTCCTGGGCCCCCTCGCTTTTCCAAGGCTGCCTAGGTCCCCTCGGTCCCTTTGACGGCGCACTTTCCAGGCCCTTCGGCCGCCTGGAGAAGGCTCACCTTTCCTTTCCCGAGGAAGGGGCTCCCTCCGGGCTGCCGGCGGTGCAGCGCAGCCGGGTTACACTTAACAGAAACGTAAAAGGGGATTTTGGAAACCCGCTCCTCCCTCCCACACGGGCCACTGTCTCGCGCCCCCGCCGCCTACAGGTGAACAAGTCACCAGTGGGGGGTGGGAGAACGGCCGCGAAAGCTCCCAGGGCCGCCCCCTGCCCCCGAAATTCTTCACAACGGGAATCTTCGCCGCCGGGGCCCTCTCTGCTCCCTGGAATCCAGGGGCTCAGCCGCGGCGCGGGAGCCGGCGCATCTCTGGCCCCGCCGAGGGCTCACTGGCACCCGCGGTGGCCTTGCCCTGCACTCTCACCGTTCGGGACTTAACCGAACCGAGTCTGAATTGGGCTGGAGGGTGGGGCGGAGGTGTTCTAAGGCCAGGCTCACAAGGCCGCGGTGGCGAAGTGGCCGACAAGTCCAGACCAAGACCAAAGAAAACTGGAGCCCCCCGTGGTTTCCTTTCCTCTTTCTCCGTGGCAGCTGTCAGGAGTGGGGACCGAAGGGGGGCGGGAGAAAGAGGGAAATGAAGAATCAGAATTTGTGGGAGGGCAGGGAAGGGATCCTCTCCCGGGACAGATCCCCTATTTGCCTCAGGGGTGCTAGCCCTTCTCCCCTTCTCGGGGGTGCGCAGAGTGGCCAGAGGAGGCCGCAGGCAGGGGAGGGGGCACTGTTTTCCTGTTTCCTGGGTTGAGAGAGCAGGTCTCTCTCCCCGTTATCCCCAGGGCCCCCCATCTCCTCCCCACTCCAAGCTGGTTGAATAGTGTCCTAAGGAAACCCAGGCTGCCCTTCCCCCTCTGGAAGTGGCTTCCCCCAAAGCGGCCTGTAAACTGATTAGGAAACATACGCTGTTAATTCCGAACTGCATTTCCCAGCTGGGCACTCTCGCGCACGCCGCTCCCCGGGGCCTCGCCCCCCACCCCCTGCCCTTCCCTCCCGCGTCCTGCCCCCACCCCCACCCCCACCCCCGCGCCGGCCACCCCGCCTCCTCCGCAGCCGCCGGCGGCGTGCTCCACTAGCCTTCGCGCTCCTCTCGCCCATGGAATTAATTCCGGCTCCACTTGTTGCTCGGCCCAGGTCGGAGAGCGGACGAGGGTGGCTGCGGGTTCCCGAGTGAATTCCCGAGGAGGGACCCAGCACAGCGCGGACTAGAGGGGAGCGAGGGGGTGCGGGAAGCGAACGAGCAGGAAAGAGGCAGCGCTTGGCAGCGGGGCTTTGACTCAACAGCATTGAGACATGTTTGTAATCGCTGGCGTGCCCCGCGCGCAGGATCCCAGCGAAATCAGATTTCCTGGTGAGGTTGCGTGGGTGGATTAATTTGGAAAAAGAAACTGCCTATATCTTGCCATCAAAAAACTCACGGAGGAGAAGCGCAGTCAATCAACAGTAAACTTAAGAGACCCCGGATGCTTCCGTTGTTTAAACTTGTATGCTTGAAAATTATCTGAGAGGCAATAAACATCTGCTCCTTTCTTCCCTCTCCAGAAGTCGATTGGAATATTAAACCCAGGAGTTGCTTTGGGGACGGCTGGAAGTGCAATGTCTTCCAAGTTCTTCCTAATGGCTTTGGCCATATTTTTCTCCTTCGCCCAGGTTGTAATAGAAGCCAATTCTTGGTGGTAAGTTCTTTCTAAGTACATATTCTTTGTTTGATTTTCTTTTTTCTAAGATTCGTGGGTACGATGCTGCAGTATTTAAAGCTGAATCGTGAGTCTGAGTGCCTTTATGTGATACATAGGTCTATAATATATTTTGTGTATATATCTGGAAATCAGAATTTTCTTTTAACTTGTTAATATCGTCAAGCTTAATCTTTAGCTCTGTAGGGAATGGGACCCTATAAATCTACCCTTTTTTTCTATGAGGCCCTTGTTCAGATGTCTGCTTGTAGTACATCATGTAATAAAAGGGCACTGAAATTCACTTTTCTAATAATTGTAAGCCTATCTATAAAATTTACTTTTGCCACCTCTAGGTAGTAAAAGCGAGTTCCAGCTTTTATTTTCTGTCACTCGAGGTTATTAACCTTCAGGGTCTGAGGCAGGCAGAGTGTTCTAGGAAGACAGCTGCACTCCAAGTGGGGCAGTATGGGGCTAGAAATTTGATCAAAAGGAGGTGAACCTGAAGTAGTCAAATGTCCTTAAACGAGCGTTTCTCTCTGGTTAGAGGCCTTGTAGATAGACTGCAGTGTATCCAAAGGATTATTTTTGACGGCGTTCTGGATATTTTTTCCCTGTAAATGAACAGCGTTTCTTCTGACTGTCAAACATGACTTGTGTTCACTGGATACCCTGTCTTGGGTCTTTTACAATCACATAAGGGGCCCTTTTAAAATGTCCAGAAACTGGTGAATTTTCTTCAGTCTCTCTACTTGTGTCCCAATTCTTGCACCGGTCAAAAGGAGCTCCTCTCTCCTCTTCCCCGTGTCTAATTCTGTCTGCTTTCACATGCATACGTTTTCAAGGCAGATCCGTCCAATTTGTGGGGCAAAGGGAGTCCCCTTTCTCTAATGTCAGAGGCCCGTCCCCCCAACCGCCATCTCCCCCATTTCGGAAATGTGGGTTCAGGTAGATGGCAACCCGGGCAAGGAAGGGAGTGAAAACCTAACTGAGGAGCCAGATGGCGGGGTGGGGACTGTACAATACCTCCGTTTTCTGAGCGCAGTTTAAACAGAGAAGTTTTATGAAGCCCTTCTCCTACTTTGTCATGAGGACAAGCAGGAGAGAAAAAGCATCTGTGTGCTGAAAACTCTGTCTCGCTGACATGCTTTCAGGGGGCCTACCTCGAGAGTTCACGTAAATCTTGAATGCACATCTCCCCCCACCCCTTCTAGGTCGCTAGGTATGAATAACCCTGTTCAGATGTCAGAAGTATATATCATAGGAGCACAGCCTCTCTGCAGCCAGCTGGCAGGACTTTCTCAAGGACAGAAGAAACTGTGCCACTTGTACCAAGACCACATGCAGTACATCGGAGAAGGCGCGAAGACGGGCATCAAGGAGTGCCAGTATCAGTTCCGGCATCGGCGTTGGAACTGCAGCACCGTGGACAACACCTCTGTGTTCGGCCGGGTCATGCAGATAGGTAGGACACTGTGCAACAGCTGGTTAAATGCAGATCAAGCCCTCTCCTGAAGACGGGCTTCCGAGAGCACTTAGGAGCTTGCTAAGGACGGAGTCTTCCAGCTGGATGAGCGCAGGGTGGGGGGAGTCTTCCGGAATCTTCCTCACTACTGCCCCTGGCCTTAATTCCTGTTCCCACACCTTGATAATAATAAGTTTGGGGGCTTCTTTAGTCAAATCAGAAGGGAAGCATCAGAGACACCTTCATTTTTCTGAACACTGCACTTTTTTCTAAAATGCCTTCTGTTTGGAAGAGAAGCAGAACGCTTATTTCGGTTTCTCAAAAGGAGGTGAGGAAAGATGAGTCATTTATATCCTTTTAAACTTCAAAACTCTTTTAACGGTTAGAAGTCTCTTAAGCCACAATTGAAATGGCCCACGCATCAAACTAAATACTGTCATCTTTCGAATGCTGGCTACGTTGGGAGTGAATAAGGTTTTAATTTTCCTAATATAGATGTTTCCTGAGGCTATAGAGATATATATGTTAAAAGCTTTATTTTTAGGCCCAGAAAGAATTTTAATTAGGAGTGATCCCATTTACATTGTGATTTTGGCTATTGACACACAAGCACATGCTTCGGATCCCAACCTAGAGACTTAAAAAAAAGTCTTAAATGTATTGCTCACAGTCAGATTCTTTAGGTTAAACGTATCCTTGAACTTGGTAGTGCATGCAGGGAGGAGGTGGCGTTAAAATGGGGCCAAAGGCAAAGAATTTGGAGACTCTGTCTGCTTCTGGTTTGGTTTAATAGCATAGGATACTATCTGACAGATGGGATCCTGTGTGTGTTTTCTAGTGTGAATATTTTAGGTCCCTTTAGTATTATGCAAACAAGCCCTTATAATTAATATGACCGCGGTGATTCCTAAAATAAGAAGCCATTTATCAAAGCAATTAACTGTTTAGACGGACTGAAGATAAAAAAGTTGGCTTAATATCCGTCACGGATGGATAAAATGCTTTTATAAAAACCCTGAAAAGTGCATTCATTGAGAACAAAAAAGAGTTGTCAGTGGATGTTTGAGCCAAGAAGCCAAGCGACTTCATATACTAAAATAATACAGGACTGGAAGCCATTCCTCTGATTGAATGGCAAAATGGTCTGCGACTCTCAGCCTGCAGTTTCATAGGGCTTTGTCCTTCCTGTTAATGATTAAAATGTGCTAATGTGTATACTGGGATCCGAATCCAGGAGTTAAGCGGCAGGAACACAGGAGCCTGCCCTGAACGTGGACTGCCCTATCTAGTAAAGTGGGGTGGTGGAGATGCCCTTCTGCATTGCCTTTTTGTGAGCAAGCTCACAACGTATCAGAATGGTAAGTTGTCAGCTTTCCCTTCTCACCTTGGCCTTATGTATTCCCCCTAAACTGCCTCCCTCTCAAACTCTGGGAGCACTTTTCCGCGTGTGTTTGAGTTTGCACAAGCCATACATTTTTGATGGGTAACCAGGAAGCAAAACAGCATTGGAACGGTTTTTCTGTGTCGTCACTGGAACAGGGCTTTGATTTAAGATCCTCTTCTCGTCTTCCTATGTAGCCTGTGTTGGGCCAAAATGTTCAGAATAAGCTATCATTTGCTAAGTGGATTTGAGTTCTGCTGGAGATTTATTTAAAATGTGGTCCAAGATTCAAAGAGCCTGCCTCCTCAGGGAACAAGCAGAACCTTTGGTACAAAGGCTTATAGTTAATTGTCCCTTGCAAATACCCTGTCTGGTCCTCAGCTGTGCGGTACTCCCATCTGGGTTGGTGGCGAGTGGCTGGGAATCGAACTTCCTCCTGGGGCACCCTGCTAAGATACTAGCATCAAGTTTACCCATGTCCTGGGCATCTGAGAGCCCACCCCAACCTCCTTTGCCAAAAGTCCCCCAGGTTCCTGGGGTCTTACAGCAGGAAGCTGCTGCTGGGCTTCCAGAGGAACATGGGGCCCTCTCTTCTATTTATTTAAAAAAGAGATGGAGGGAAGAAAAACCAGAATAGATTTTTGTGGAAGGGGAACACGGACCCAACCCTAACAGTGGGAAATTAACTTGGCTTTCACTTTTCTATTTATGAGTCTGTTTGAAGAGAAGGAGCTAAGGGAAAATTTAAGGCACCTTTGATGTTGCAAGGGGTGTGTGTGTGTGTGTGTGTGTGTACTCACTCCAGAGCACTAAGTACAACCAGAGACATGGGGAGCAATCCGTGAGAATCTGACCCTGTGCTGGGGCCAGTGTCTGAGAAACTCAGGCTGCTACTTCCATCCCTCTTTGACTCATTTTTCTAGGGTGCTAGTTGCCTGGGAGGCGCTGTATACAATTGGCCAGTGAAGGGCCCACTCCTCATTTCGGAAACTTTCTCATTTTTCATCACCGCTATCCTTTCCTCCAGCTTTTGTCTCCGTCTCTTCTTTGTCTCCACACTGTGAAAAGATATATAAGAAAGGCTCCATTTTTAAGGGGTGTGAGGGTCTGAAGAGAGGTAAATTTCACAGGGAGGGAACCCGAACTGAACTGATGGCTGTGTCCATAGGCTATTAGCCAAAGAGCACTTTTCAAACTGACATTTTTACCTGCAGGGACCAATGAGCTAAAGAGATTCTGACCAGGTTTGGGTGCCAGGGCAAAGAAAAAGAAAAAAAAAAAAAAGGAAATGCTCAAGGTAGACCCATGAAAAAAGCAGCATTATTGTGTTTTGTATAAAAGCCCTTTTATGCGCCGTCTCCTCGAAAGACAGTGCCTCATGTTCTTCTATCTCCGCAGGACTCTTTATCTCTCTTCCTCTAGTGGCTGCCTTACTCTACAGGTCTCCCATCTGGGGCCACAAATTTTTCTGTACTATCAGTATTAATCCTCAAGTAACTCCCCAGAATCTGTCTGCTCGCCTCATTTCTCTCCACTCCCTGATGTGCCCTGCCTCTCTCATTTGAGTTAGATACACGGAACACCCCTTAGGAACTTTCTGGATCCTCCTGCCAACCACCAACACGCTCCTCAAATTATTCATTTTTTTCAAATTGTGGGAGGGAAGGTCTGTGGTAGCTGGGAACCTTCGCTATTCCTGGAAGGAGGAATCACACATGTCTGTGGATTGAAGTGTGGAGATTGAGTCCCAGAGAGGGCAGCCTGCGGGATCCTGGAATGGTATAGCCGTCCTCCTCAGACGGACCCTTCTGGTTGGGGTGGGGTCCTGTTGTCAGCTGTTCTGCTGCTGTTACCCCCCCCCCCCAGAGATTGTTAGGAAGCTCTTTAAGTGTCAGAAAAACTTACTCTGGTACAGGGATTTCAACACCAAAAGTGGCCTTTTTTTTTTGCCCAGGCATCTAGTTCAATACTTATTTTATAGTTGAAGAAAGTGAGCCCCCTACACCCCAGCTTCAGCGGGCAAGATGTTAACCCTTTCTCTCTGGTACCACATTTCTATTAAGTGGCTTCTTGTTACACACAGAAACGTCTCCATGTACAAGTGGGAGTTGAGGTAGTCTGCGATTGCCTCCACTTTCCTCCCGATGAATGGGACTCCTCTATCAGTGTTGTACAGGGTTTCAGGAAGAGGAAGACTCTTCGTTTCCCCTCAGATTGTGGTTTCTTCTTTCTTGCTATTTATTCTAATGCTCTGAGGCTAAGGCTGTGGGTGGGGGTGTGGTTTGCAGAAGTCACATAAAAGACAGCAGGCTGTTAGAAGTAGACCTCCATCTTCTGGAAGAAGTATCAGACCCATCAGCTTGGGATTGAAGAAGGGGCAAGTTTCACTCTAATACTCTAGGAACAGGTTTAGAAATGTCCTCTGGGGACGTCAAGAGCCTGAGACAGGCACCCTGTGCCTCCTGATGGAAAAAAGGGGGAGGCGCCCCCGCCGCCCCCCCCTCCCCAGTAGGGCTGCTGCAGCCTCTGGGTTCCAGGGTTCCAGGGCCGGAGACTTTCAGAGGCCCTAAGCCTAGCAAATTCTGTGCTCCCGCCTGAGGTAATTCGACATGAAAATGACACCAGACCTTAACATAAGCGTAAGGAGGTCCCCACGTTCTGTTCTCCCTCAATGACTTCTTTCACGTGCGTTTTGGGAAGTAAGTTTCCAAGATTTTCAGGGGCTGGAGGGAACACCAGTCCAGCGCCGCCTGAGCGCTGTGGCCGCTTCAGTGTCAAGAGTAAAGGTGTCGGGGGTGGGGGTGGGGTGGGGTGTGGGGGGGTGGTCTGCTGCTCCTGTCACTTGCCGCCGCCGAGTGTTGGGCGGTTGTCCTGCCTCCTCCCCTGGGGGTGGGGGCCGGCCCCGGGGGTGTGGGTATTAGGGCTGGGGCGCCCCCGGCCCCTCTGCCCCGGGCCGCTGGGTGGGTGGGGTGGGTGGGGCTCCCCGGGGGCTCTCGGAGCCCGGCAGCCGGCAGGCGCCGGGTGACCCCCGCGTCCCGCCCGCAGGCAGCCGCGAGACGGCCTTCACGTACGCGGTGAGCGCCGCGGGGGTGGTGAACGCCATGAGCCGCGCGTGCCGCGAGGGCGAGCTGTCCACCTGCGGCTGCAGCCGCGCCGCGCGCCCCAAGGACCTGCCGCGGGACTGGCTGTGGGGCGGCTGCGGGGACAACATCGACTACGGCTACCGCTTCGCCAAGGAGTTCGTGGACGCGCGCGAGCGGGAGCGCATCCACGCCAAGGGCTCGTACGAGAGCGCGCGCATCCTCATGAACTTGCACAACAACGAGGCCGGCCGCAGGGTGAGTCCTCCGCCCGCCCCGCCTGCCCGCTCCGCCCCATCACCCCCCCCCCCCGCCCCCGCCGCCCGCTCGCGTCCCGCTGGGGTCCCCAGGCTCGGCCGCCAGGCCCTCCGGCCCTCGGTGCCGCCCTGCGCCGCCCTCCAGGTGTACCTGCCCCTCGGTCGCTCTCCCGGGCGTCCAGCCCCTTCTTTCCCTTTCGGACTCTGCCCTTCGCTGCTCCCCTGTCCGCCTTCTTCCCTTCCTCCCTCCCCACCTACACCCCCCCCCCCCCCAGAAAGGCCTCCTCGAGGTGAATCATCCCGCCTGGCCCCCTCCAGCAAAGGTGCTTCTGCAGTCGCTGGACAAAAAAAAAAGAGCTTTCTCTGCCTTTTTAATTAGTCCCCAGTGCCATTGGCCAGCCCAGCTCAGAAATAAAAATGTGAATAAAGCTCGCCCTCCTCCTTGGAACATGTTTGTGGTTGGGCTTAAATTTGGGAGAGGCAGTTCTTTATCCCGGGAGGTGCCCAGTGGAGAAAGCCCTCAGCTCAGCTTCCAGGACTTGGCTTTTCCCTCACTGGCTTTCTCCTTGCCTCTCCTCATGGCATTAGATAGCAGGCCTGATGGATTGAAGGTTTTATTTTGTTTTGTTCTGTTTAAAGGGTTTTTCTAGGAAAACGATGGCATTTTTAGGAGTGTGGACTTTTATAGGTCTGCCCATCAGGCCACTCGAGGGTGGTTCTGTATAGAAGAGAGAGCCCCTCAGAAGGGCCCAGAGAGACCAGCTTTGCAAGCCCTCACCAGCCTTCTGGGTCCACTCTTTCCTTCCCCTGGTGGGACGCTTCTCCACAACAGTTAAAAAGACCCTTTTTTTTCCTGCGGTTAAACACATGGCACTTTATGGCTGCTTTAAAATGAAGGGGTGAAACTTTTCTTAACTTTGGCAGCATTGAAAACCAGGGTCATTATTTTTTCACAGAACCCAAGGTAGGTGCCAGGAACTTTCTGGTCAGAGATTTCACTCTTCTGTATTTTGGGGTGAGGAAAAGGGAAGATAATCACAGAGTAAAATATAGAGGACTGGGAGGAGTCTTAGAACCCTCTAACCACACACCCTCATTTTTAAAGCTTGGGAAACTGAGGCCCTAGAGAACCACTTCATGGCCATGGGGGAAAAATTGATGGATTGAGATACAAGCCCAGGCACATTTTTATTAAACGCATGCGTCACAGCTCAGGGGTAAAGGGCTATCGATTGCAGAATTAAAGAAATCTAGGTTAAGATCCAGTTCTGTTCCTTTCCGTGTAGGAGTCTCAGTTACCTCATTTGCACGTCTTTTGGAAGGTCATGGCATAAACTATTGCTTGGGATTATGTGAGGACTAAGTGGGATCATACAGGGGTGGGGTCATACGAAGTTACCAGTGCTTCTCTCTATCCAACCCGTAAAACAATAGCTTCACAGGGTTCAGTCCAAGGGCTGAGTTTAGTATCTGCCTTTAGCGAGTGCTTGATAAATCATAACTTAATTGGTAAATGTTACGAAATGGGGAACAGAGAAGTCAAAGATTATCTAGATAATTCCAGCTAACCTAGCTTCTCACATTGATGTTAAAAACGTGGAGGTGCTGGGAAAGGACTAAACTCTAGATTTTTGCCTGTGGTGCTGTGAGGGGTCACTTTACGGTTTCAGAGCTTCTTTCTCAAGCCTCCCATTGCTGTCTCTCCCCTCTGGAGCTGACCAAGGCCACATCATGGACATGTCAACCCCACTCCCCGTGGGAGCCCATAAAGCTTGTCCCTGTCCTCCCAGGGGGGCACATCCCAGTACTCAGAGCAAACCGCAGTGCCCAGGGCCTCAGACCAGACACACCTCCAAGAGAGAGATGTGGTTGACTCTTCCAGGCCCATCGTGCCCGTATTGGGTACTTTCATCCCTGGAGGGGATTTCTTTGACTTCTCTCAGGAAGAGAAATGATCAGAGGCTTAGCAACCAAGAAGAGAAGGTCAAGGGATTTCCAAGTGGAAATAGGGGGTTTTGGGGAGTTGGAAAAGCACCTTTAATATTAGAATGTCATTTACCATCTATATTTTTAAATAGAGAGTGAGTTCTTTTGGTAGGTTTTATAAGTGGAGCAGTGAGCTGCGCTTGGATCCTGGCAGATGAGGTTGCAGAGAAGACAGTTTTTCTCCAGGACAGTGGGGGAAGGGAGGAGGAGATTTGGACCCTGTGCCAGGAAATCATATTAGAATCGCCTGGGGGCATTAGCTTTTTCTTTTCCTCAAAGGGGAGCAAAGGTTAAATACATTTGCAAAACCTTTCCACACATTAGCTGAGTGCCAAGGGAGTACATTTGGCTCCCTCCCACCCGCCCCGGCCCCCCCTTTTAAAAAAAAAAGCCCTTTATGAATCCTTAGAGGACGAAGGGAGCTGTTCTGGGTGTAAGGCGCCTTCTAGCTCCCTCCAGCCTCTAGGTTCTTGACAGACCTCCTGCAGCTTGCCAGCACCACTCCAACTGTGAAGGGTGACTGGCACAGGAGCTGTGGGCAGTGGGGACTATAAATAGGCAGCCACCGCCTCCCAGACTGCTGGGCACGGTGCTGTGAGGCCAGGACAGCGGACGCTGCTACTGGGAGGCCAAGGTGACCCAGTGAGAGCCCAGGACCAGCACCCAGATGCCTTGGGCTCATCACCCTGGAGAAAGAGCAGATTCACTGATTGCCTCCCATATGCCATGTAACACTTTCCTCGCATCCCCTCATTTTATCTTTACAACAATATTGCGAGGTTTGTACCATTACAGTTCCCCTTCCCAGATAGAAAGAGGAGGCTCTGAGAGGTAAAGCCAGTTGCCTCAATGCCAGGGCCCAGTTAGGACAAAACTCACATCCGCCTAGGTCGGGTGTGGGCGCTCTTTATCACACAGTGTGGGGAAGGGTGAGGAACTGTGCAGGACCCAGGAGTGAGAATGCCTGAGATCCAGACCTGGTTTCCCCACATTCCAGCTGTGTGGCCTGTGCAGGACACTTAACCTCTCTGTGCCATGGGCCATCATCTAATCCATTATAATGTTATTTGGGAGGCTTTAATAAGTAGTATAAAGTCTCTGATGACAGTGCCTGGGACACTAATAATAATAGCACCCCACCCTCCTGCTTAGCAGCTGGGTGCCCATGGGATGTCACTGAGCATGAGCTTGGAGCCCAACCACCTGGGTTCAAATCCTGGCAGCCCTCCCTTCCTGGGTAACTCTATAGCCCTCACTTTTCCTCTCTGTGAGATGGGTCAGATACTAGCCCTGCCCTCATAGGCTGGCAGAGGGGATTCACCCAGGTGAGGAAGGCAGGAATTGTGGATAGTCTCTGGGATCAGTGTTCAGGACATTATCCTGGGGAAAAAAGAAGCAACTGGAGTGTTTTCCTGTTACCATTTAAAAGTTGGTTGTTGCTTCCGGTGAGGTATACTAATGAGAGGTTAAGAGCCCATTTATTTTGTAGATTTTTTAAAGAAGGCAACACCTGGGCGACTGGGTGGCTCAGTGGGTTAATCCTCTGCCTTCCACTGTGGTCATGATCTCAGGGTCCTGGGATCGAGCCCCACATCGGGCTCTCTGCCCAGCGGGGAGTCTGCTTCCCTCTCTCTCTCTCTGCCTGCTTCTCTGCCTCCTTGTGATCTCTCTGTTACATGAAGAAATAAAAAATCTTTAAAAAAAAAAAAAAAAGAAGAAGAAGAAGGCAACACCTGCCTTCTGGTAGCGCAGGAGGAGGAGGAACTAGGCAGGGCCCTGGGGGAGCTGGTGGCTACTGCTCCCGGGGGGAAAATGATGGGGGGAGCTTTGGGAACATGCCCTCCCTCGCTCCAGGCTCCTCCGCCAGTGGGTGCGCTGACTGTCCTCTCTCCCCACAGACGGTGTACAACCTGGCCGATGTGGCCTGCAAGTGCCACGGGGTGTCGGGCTCCTGCAGCCTCAAGACGTGCTGGCTGCAGCTGGCTGACTTCCGGAAGGTGGGCGACGCCCTGAAGGAGAAGTACGACAGCGCGGCGGCCATGCGGCTCAACAGCCGGGGCAAGCTGGTGCAGGTCAACAGCCGCTTCAACTCGCCCACCACGCAGGACCTGGTCTACATCGACCCCAGCCCTGACTACTGCGTGCGCAATGAGAGCACGGGCTCGCTGGGCACGCAGGGCCGCCTGTGCAACAAGACGTCGGAGGGCATGGACGGCTGCGAGCTCATGTGCTGCGGCCGCGGCTACGACCAGTTCAAGACCGTGCAGACGGAGCGCTGCCACTGCAAGTTCCACTGGTGCTGCTACGTCAAGTGCAAGAAGTGCACGGAGATCGTGGACCAGTTCGTGTGCAAATAGCGGGTGCCCGCTGCCCGCGCCTCACCCAGCCCCGCTCCCAGACCCACTTATTTATAGAACGTACAGTGATTCTGGTTTCTCTTTTAATATTGTTTTATTCCCCTCCTCCCCCCAGCATTGCAACCGGAAGCATTTTTTTTTCTGTTCCCATCTAAGAACTCTGTGGTTTATTATTAATATTATAATTATTATTTGACAATAATGGGGGGGTGGGAACCAAGACAGATATTTATTTTGTGCATCTTTGGAAAGGTAAGACAAGACTTCTTTTGATGGTGTAGGATGAGGGGGGATTACAAGTACCCTTAGTTGTATGCACATCTAGAAGGGAAAGGAAAGATGTTTTCTTTTTCTCCACTGTGGGGTCAAATATAGGACAGGTAGCAACCAGCTGGAAGGGGGTGGTACAGCTCTATGCATGATTCAGCTTCTGTGACCAAAATGGATTGTCAGTGCTCTGGGGCACGTGGAAGGGTCTTGAGAGAAACAAACACGAAATGAGACCCACCCCTTCCCTAGGGGCTGCCAGTTGGAAACATTTTCAAACTGGTAATTTAAAAAGTAACAGCAAAAAATCTCGCATCCCTGCAAGATATATCATTTGTCCCCTTTTTCTCAAATGTTCGATCTGCACAGGGTTCTGTACCAGTAGCTACTGAAACTTGGGGAACAGGCAGGAAAGCTCCGGAAGTTAAAAGCCTTAAAAACACCCATATCAAGATCCTGATCTGACGCTGTTACAGGAATTAGGTTATCAGATTGGAAAAGGATCCCCGAATGATTCTGGGTACTAGCCTTTTCGTTTGGAGAGAGGTGGGGAGGTTGGCCTGAATATTGAAAAAAACTATACTGTAATTTTCTTAGGGATGCTTGGTTAATAAATGATAATGATGGAAATAATAAACGAATTCCATTCACAGATCCTCAGCCCAAATAACAGGGTAACTGAACTGGGTGCAGATCAGCCCTGCCCCGGAGCGGAAATCCTGCACGAGGGGGAAACAGTGAAGTCGGCCCTCCGGCTCAACCCCAGGTCCTCTCTGATTCCTCCTGGCCTTGGTGCAATGTGATGCTGGCCAAAAGGCAGCTCCAGTAGGTCCCTTTGATTGTGGGACAGGAAATGAAACATTACAAGCTCCACTTGGGAAACGGTTTGCTACTTAGGGAATTTTTTCCCCCTCAAACTTTTATTTTGAGGAGCAGTCTTTTTATAGGTTTTAATGACATTACATGGCTAATGGAGTTCCCAGAGGTGTTGCAAGCGTTTCACTCTTGTGATCCTGTGTGTTGACTATCCACTCCAGCTTTTCCTATTATACTGCAGGTATACCCTAAGGCTGTTCCTAGTGTACTTGAACAGTTGCATTTATAAGGGGGGGGTGTGGTTTAATGGTGCCTGATATCTCAAAAGTCTTTTGTACATAACATATATATGTGCACACACACACATCTATATATAAATATAAATATAATTATATCTCAGTGCAGCCAGTGACTTACAGTTTATTCTGAGGCGATTTCTCCATCTAGAGCATTGTTACTCTTCATTGCAATCCAATGGGGATTTTTCCAAAAGTTTTCCAGGTTGAGCTTGGGCTGCGGCCCCGATGCGAGCGATCACACCTGGAGGGAGCATCACAAAACAGCCTTGTTTCTGAGGAATCTGGAAGGTCTTACTGCGAAATGCATGTTGGTTTGAAAATTCCTTTTATCGGCCTTGCGCCACCCCCTTCTCTCCAACCTCCATCTCTGTACACTTTCCTGAAAGGGCATTATTCGTTTGCCATGGATGTGGAAACGAAGAGAGATTCGAAACTCAGAAGCATTGTCCATGTTTGTGTTGCCATGGTTCCATTTGCAGAGTGGAAACTGGTGCCTATTAGCACCTGTTTGAGTCCATAAGGAAAATTAAGCTCATGGCATACATAGCTAATTAGAAAAAAAAAATTTTTTTTTAAAGCGAAGGACACCTCTTTCCAAAAAGTTCCATCAAATGTGTTCTTATTTCAGATTTATGCTATTTTAGAAGTTTGGAAAGACACCCATCTCCTGCAACCCTCCAAGGCTCAGTGACCTTCACAATGACCTCTGCCACCTGTGGCTCTTTAATTTATAGCACGAAGATATTCTCGTCCCCTCAGTTGCAGTGAATTGCAAGCAAAAGATCTTGAAATTAAAAAGCACTAATTAGTTTAAAATGTCACTTTTTTGGTTTTTATTATACAAAAACCATGAAGTAATTTTTTTATTTGCTAAACCAGATTTTGTTCCTTTTTAGTGATTCATGTTTATGAAGAGAGTTGAGTTTAACAATCCTAGTTTTTAAAAGAAACTATTTAATGTAAGATATTCTACTTGTCATTCAGATATTATGTATATCTTCTATGGCCTTTATTCTGTACTTTTAATGTACATATTTCTGTCTTGCGTGATTTGTATATTTCACTGGTTTAAAAAACAAACATGAAAGGCTTATGCCAAATGGAAGATAGAATATAAAAATAAAACGTTACTTGTATATTGGTAAGTGGTTTCAATTGTCTTTCAGATATTTCATGTGGAAGGTTTTTTTTTTTGAGAAACCATGAGGGATAGTTTAGAATGACTACACATCAGAATAATAGAAGAGTACAGAGTTTTACCAAAACCAAACTTTGGAAGCTTCAAAAGATTTCTATATGTAATGGAACAAAAGGGGAATTCTCTTTCCTATATATGTTCCTCAAGAAAAAAAAAAAAAGAAATCAAGCAGATGGCTTAAAGCTGGTTATAGGATCGCTCACATTCTTTGAGCATTATGCATGTAACTTAATTGTTTTAGAGCGTGTTGCTGTTGTAACATCTCAGAGAAGAATGGAGAAGGCACATGCTTTTATCCATAACCAGTATTTTCACCCAAAAGTTTGTGTTTACCACTGCCTCTGTTGCACCTCTCTGTTTGAAGTTACTAGGGACGGAGCGCCGTTGAAAGTAGTTCTAGGAAAAGCAAGCCTTGGTCTGCAGAGGATGAAACTCATGGGAAACTAAAGGTTTGTTGTGTTAAGTGCAATTAATAGGAGTTCTTGTGCTTTCTGAAAACGTACCCCGCAATCTGGCCAGCGCCGCACAGATGGATATGTTAGCCCTTTGCTTTTTTCTTTCCGGATAACCTTGTAACATATTGAAACCTTTTAAGGATGCCAAGAATGCATTATTCCACAAAAAAACAGTAGACCAACATATAGAGTGTTTAAAATAGCATTTCTGGGCAAATTCAAACGCTTGTGGTTCTAGGACTCACATCTGTTTCAGTTTTTCCTCAGTTGTATATTGACCAGTGTTCTTTATTGCAAAAACATATACTTCACTTAGGAACGTCAGCATATTTTCCCTTCTCATCCTGGAGTGCATTCAAGATCTTCCCAATACAGGGAAATTAACAAAAAATTTATATATAGGCAGCGGCAAACAGAGTCCTGTTCAAAATAGTAATTATGGGCTCAAGGAAAAGGAAATCTGTTTTAAGTTTCAGTCCGGTTTATCTGTTCGGTTCTTCGAGCTGCTGACCTCCTGAGACTGGTTTAGTAGCCTCCCTGAAACCCTTTTCTCATATGATTTTGCCAATACCAGTTTTCAATTTGTTTTTGCAAAAACGTTATTCAAGCCCCTGGAATGATCAAATAGGACACTGTAGAAGGATAAGGGCTCCAAATGAGAAGCTGGTAGTGGCTGGCTCCAAGAGGTCATTAGCAAAAACTGTCCCCAAAGACTGAGTGGCGCATAATATAGATGGAGGAAGAAAAGGTACTATAACTTGAAGCCTTTATGTAATGCAGATACGCACCAAGGCACAGGTTGAAGATACCGCATTATCACTGTAAAGTATACTTTTAAAATATTTATTTTTTTAAAAAAGTATTTTTTAGCCTCCCCTCTCTCTGTGGAGTGGGGAAAACCAGAGGTCATGTTTTGAAAGGAAGACGATGAAATGAGTTTTTAATATAGGAAACATTTGGCAGTGTAGGAATTAAAACTTAGGAAATGCATCTTCTAATTTACCTGTTTGCACAAACTTTACACTTAAACCCGATGATTGGATGATATTTTATTTTAGTGCGACATCATCTTGTTAGCCAACTTTAAAAAATGGATGTAGAATGATTAAAAGTTGGTATGATTTTTTTTAAAGCAAATAATGTATCGATTTGAATATAGAAGATTTCATTCAAATGTTGTCTCAGTATTTCAAAAGCAGAAAAGAAACGAGAAAAATTACCACTTAGAACAGTTTTATATACAGTGTACAATTTGCTGGGCTAGACATGAGATAAAGATTATTTATTTTTGTTCATACCTTGTACTTTTCTATTAAAATCATTTTATGAAATTGGCGCAGTCACGTGTGTGTTTAGCAGAGACGGTGTCCGTGGCCATCACAGAGTTGCATGCGGGCACAGAGCATGATGATGGCTTAGGGTGTCCAGGAAAAGAACTTTCTTTTCACGCATGTGTGTGATATTTTGGTTGAAATTTGAGGGTTCCCTTTGTATTTTAATGCTCATTTTTGTTTTGCCTGTTCTTAATTCATTCTGCTGCTGCTAACCTGTAAGTGTCATGTTAGGACATTATTACTTATCGTCGGAGGTGAGCACAGCGACATGGGATTATGGCAGAATTCCAGGGCAAGAGAAGGAAGACTAGGATTTGAGGAGAGAGCAAAAATAATGTTCAAAATAAACAGACTGGATCACCTGAGACATTCTGCTGGTTGCTTTTTGCATGCGGTAAGGCTGTGAGCCAGGTGTTTAAAACCTTAGCACTGTTGGCTTTGGGGGCTGGGCTAATTCTTTATTGCAGGAGTCTCTCCGGTGTGATGGGGGTTTAGCTAGCATCCCTGGCCTCTAATCACCAGATGCCGGCAGGAACCCCTCCCCCCCCATAACTCGTGGCAACCAAAAATGTCTCCAGACATTGCAGAAAGTGCCCCAGGGAGAAAAATCACCCCCCAGTTGAGAACCACAGCTTTAGTTGGAGGGACTGAGGTCCTGAGCACTTGAAGAGTTCAGTATGATGGGGGACTGTTCACTCACTTACCTGAATTGACTCATGAGTCAGACAAGTTCCTTCCAAGTTTTCCTGAGTAGAAATGGAGATGCAGCCTCTTCCACAGGGCAGTTTGGCTTAGCCATTAAGAACATAGATTGTTTGGGGGCGCCTGGGTGGCTCAGTGGGTTAATCCTCTGCCTTCGGCTCAGGTCCTGATCTCAGGGTCCTGGGATCGAGCCCCACATTGGGCTCTCTGCTCGGCAGGGGGCCTGCTTCCTCCTCTCTGCCTATGTCTCTGCCTACTTGTGATCCCTGTCTGTCAAATAAATAAATAAAATCTTAAAAAAAAAAAAAAGAACATAGATTGTTTGGATTTCAGATCCTGGTACGAACATTTGCTGTGTTACCTCGGGGAAGTTGTATAACCTCTCTGTGTCCCTGAACCCTTATCTTTAAAATGAGAGGCAGAATTATATACCCACATCTTAGAGTTTTGCAAAGATAAAATGAGTCAACATGTTTGGAGTATTCAGAGAAGGTTCTAGTACATAGTAGGTGCTCACTAAATGCTTGCTAGGAAAGATAGAATAAGTCTGAAGACTAAACCCAAGAAGTGTGAGCCAGTTCTGTTGAACAGTCCCAACAGTGGTCAGCGTGGTGCTAGGAAGGCACCCTCGCTTGGTGTTTGGGGAGGCTGCAAACTTGTGGCCCACTGTCTATACTACGTTTTCAGATGTGCTTTGTTTGACTGGCAAAACATTTTTTAAAAATGGCTCAAATTAGTTGCCAACAAGATGAGTATTTGCACATTCAAATTTAGATTTCTGGCTTGAGAAATGAGAAGAGCTGGCCACCTACCTACAACAGCCCCCTGTAGCAACAACTGGCCCGAGCCGAGCAGCCTCTGCCTCTTTGAGCCAGGCCGGGCACGTCCAGTTCTCCAGCCATGTGCGTCGCCTAACTGACCCTTGCAGGTTCTTGCACTTGGGATTGTTTTTAAAGGTGTGTTTTTCTAACTCAAGAGTTTTGCCGAGGTTGACACGTGGGGCCGGCCAATTCTCGGATGCAAGGGGCTTTCTTACGCATCACAGCACGATTAGCGGTTTCCCAAGGCCTCTCTCCGCGAGGTGCCAATAGCACCTTCCCATCGCTAACAACCAAGTATGTCTCCAGACGTTGTCGAATGCTCCCAGGAAGAGGGGCGACAAAATCACTCTGGTTGAAACCCACTGGTCTCAACTGAAAAGATCTGGATTTATAAGTTAGCCAATGAGGTTAAGCAAAGAAATAAAAAAGTTTTGCCTCTGTTCAAATCAAAGAAGCTCAAAAACTATTTTTTTTAAAAGATTTTATTTATTATTTATTTGACAGAAAGAGAGAGAGATCACAAGGAGGCAGGCAGGCAGAGAGAGAGGGGAAGCAGGCTCCCAGCCAAGCAGGGAGCCCGATGCGGGGCTTGATCCCAGGACCCTGAGATCATGACCTGAGCCGAAGGCAGAGGCTTAACCCACTGAGCCACCCAGGTGCCCCAGGAGCTCAAAAACTATTTAATGAGTGAAAGAAAACCATGCCCATTCTCAAGTTTTAGCCCTACCACCATTCTTGAATCTCTGACCTTAGTGTCCTCAGCTAAAACCTGGGCATAAGAGCAATGAGGTGGATACTGAAATTACACGATAGAACCTAAAAGGCCACCTCCAAAGCCCCCCAGGTAGTAGCAACTTAAGAGGTGGGATTAGCATCAAAAACAAAGACAATAAATTATCGGCTAATCTGTTCTAACCAGCCTGCCGCCAGTAGCTTCACACATGCGTGTTCTCTTCTTGGATCTCGAGCTGCAAT
Source organism: Mustela erminea (assembly GCF_009829155.1). Lineage (NCBI taxonomy): Eukaryota > Metazoa > Chordata > Mammalia > Carnivora > Mustelidae > Mustela > Mustela erminea. The sequence goes on along the minus strand of NC_045614.1, from coordinate 24,355,211 downwards.
TTCTAAGGAACCTTCTATCACTCAAAGACCCAGGAGATGCTCAACAGAAGCGTGTCAGGACCAAACAAGTTTGGAAGATGACGGACGGCCGGCCGATTACTGCCCACTGAGGGACAGATGATGTTCTTTCTGGTGTGTCGGCAATGCTAAAATCAAAGAACAGCAGGAAAGAAACCTGCTGCTTAACTCGGAGTTGGTCGGAGGTTTTGACTTCTGCTCATTGAGTTCCTGCTCCCAACCCATGGGGGAGATGGGAAGCACTGGGACCGAGGGCCCCCCCTTTCTGGCAGGTGCTGTTGAGTCCAGAGCTGCCCGGCCTGTGGTCCATGGCTGCCTTGTGCCATGTCTAGAGAGCTGGGGTCTGTTGCTTGTGTCTTTGGAGGCTGGTCCCGAGTGACCGCCCATCTGCTGCTCAGTGTGGCTCGATAGGAGGGAAAGGATGTGCTCAGGGAGGCAAAGAGGGGAGTCTAGAGACACAGAGAGACTACAGAGGTGCAGAAAAGGAAGAAATGAAGGGGAACAGAGAAGGACAGAAGGGAGAGAGGAAGGTGTAAAAAGCAGAGGAGGCAAAGGAAGCCCAAACGGGGTCCGGACGTCCTCTGATCATCCCCTTTGGACAAATCTAATTTCTAATGGTTAAAAAAAAAAAAAAAGGTGGGGTAGGCACTTATTCTGTACCCAGCACTTGCTAAGCATTTTATCTTTCACTCATTTCAGTAAGATTTTTCAAGAATTTTCGGAGGTAATGCTGTAGTCTTCATCTTCTAGATGAAGAAATGGAAGTTTAGAGAACTTGAGTCTGACCCGAGAGCCGACTGTCCACCCACAATTCATGCTCTTCCTTTCCTGATGTGGAACTGATCCTGCCAGAGGGCTGCCCCTCCAAAGACTGCATTGCCCAGGTCCTCTTGCAGCGGGGTCCGGCCCAAGGGCTAGTTTCTAGCCGTGGAACATGAACAGAGGTGGCGTCTGTTGGTTTTGGAGCGTGGAGTCTTCGAACAGCCGGTATGAGTTCTCCGTGGCATCTCTCCCTTCCACCAGTGGGGGGCAGCGGGCTCTGACAGGCTAGGGGTTGATGGAGCCAGGGCAAGCCAGGTCCTGGACCCCTCCACCCCAGGGAAGAAAGCCATGCCCTCACCAGAAACTCCCTCCTTGCACTGTTATGTGATGAAATTGTAAACGTCTATGAACGGACAGGCATCTTGGAGTTTGATACAGCAAGTAGTTATGCTACCCGGCAGGCTGCTTCTCCTGGTACTTCGGTCCACCTGTCACGCTCCTGCAGTCAGAACCCAGGTCAGTCACCAAGTCCTCGGACACAGTGGGGTCCCTGGGTGGAAGGGTCACAGACTGGGAAGGTCCCTTGCACATCTTCTCATCCAGAGGACATCGGCCCCTGAGAAGCATGCAGTTTCACCTGGAGAACACCATCCCCTGGGAAGCTCAGACAGGTCCTGACTCATCCACGTTCATGATCAAGGAGGGATCCTCCCTTCATCAACCAGGGTCCCTCCCGGCCATCCAAGAAAATTGGCCTCATTCAGTAAAGGTGGGGCCTTTTCCTGCTTCTGACATAGCTTTATGTGTAATTTGGGGCAAATCTCTTCCCTTTGCTGAGCCTCCGATTTCCTTTTTGGTGCTGTTTTATCTCTAAGGACCTTCCAACTCATTTACTGCATTATCACTTACTTGGTAGGAAGGGATATTTAAGGAACACTTACTGTATGCTGGCACTGGTTTAGGTGACGGGTTCCAGCGGTGAGCAAAGCAAACATGGTCCAGCCCTCCCTGAGTAACGGGCAGTCACAATGACATGAGATCAGGGAAGGATGGGGGTGCCAGAGGGGGCCCAGGGGGGAGAGCCAAACCCGGACATGGATTTCAAGGGTGCGTCCTAGAGAAAGTGATGTTTTAGCTAAGCTTTTAAAGGCAAGTAGGGGCTATCTAGGTTAAGTGGGAAAAGCATGGGTAACAGCATTCAAGAAGGAGAGGACTGCTTGTGCAAATGTCCGGGGGTAGGAGAAGATGTGGTCCATCCAAAGAACTGTGATTTGAGGGGTATGCCAGCTTGTCAAGGGGAAGGGGGATGGTGAGGGTTGGGGTGCACAGCAGCTCACACTGTAGTTAGCCAGGGCCTAGATATCTTCCTTAGAGGGACGGGGAATCATGGGAAGATATTTGGCATGGGTAGGGCATGGTCAGAACTGACCTTTAATGACCCTGTGGAGACATCTGCCTCCTCTTTTCCGTAGATCTTGGAGTCTGAAGGACTTCACGATCTTGGGGACATTTTGGTGTTGCATCGCCTTGGCTCAAAACCCTGCAATCCTGGGCTTCTAGCCCAGTTTGGGATGGTCTTCAAGTCCCTGTAACTGAGAAGATTCTAGCCACATATTTACCAAATTCTGTTCCACTAGTGTGACCTGCTGTAAGTTCTACCTCACACTCTTGTCCCAGGGCTGCCCTCTACGTACACACTCCCTCCACCCACAAAAGGGATCCCCTCATGCCACATGCCTCAGACTCCATGACCGGAACTGTGCATATCCTTGATGGTGATGCTGTTAACTCCTTGCCAGACTCAGTCCAAGATTCGATTCATGGGCTTCATCTCGTTCATTCTTCATAATAAGCTCATCAAATATGGATATGAATATCATCCCCATTTTACAGATGTGAAAACTGAGGCCAGGAACAATCAAGTCATTCCCTTCATCACTTTATTGCTGAATGACTTGTGATCTTGTGGGTCAACAGTTTGGACTGGGTTAGCTGGGGTTCCTCTGCCCTTACTTGGGGCCTGGCAGGTTGGCTAGGGGCTGGATTGTCCTACAAGGCCTCACTCACAGGTCAGTGCTTGATTCTGGCTGCTGTCCGGCCTTTTCTCTTGACATGTTCTCTTAGCTTCAGGGAGGCTGGCCTGAGCTCCTTCACGCTGTGGTACCACATTCCATGAAGGTGAGAAAAGAAGCTTCAAGGCTCCTTGAGACCTGAATTCAGAAGTTGCACTGTCTCCCTTCTATAGCATTATATGAGTCAAAGCATCCCAAGGAGAGTCCCGTGTTCACAAGACGGAGAAGCTTGACTCTTCCTCTGGATGAGAGCAGTGGCAACGTCACATTGCAAAGGAGGTCTGTATAGGATCTTAGCTGCTGCCATAGCTTTGCAATCACTCTCTCTCATGGGTCAAGATTCCAGAGTGTTCGAGTGGTGGTCTATCTCCTCTCTCTCCTGTGATAGTACCTGCAGGAGGATACCCTTGTCTCACCCCTGGATACCCACCATAGCTGTAGAGGGGTGGATGAAGAATTGGGGGTTCAGAAAGCCTGGCTCCAAGCTTTGCTTTTCTTAGCTGTGTGTCCTTGGGCCAGTTACTTGCCTCTCTGAGCTTCATTTGGTATTCATATGGGTAACATGAAGGTATGATAGGGTTATACAGTGTTGGCAAGGATGGCTAGGTACCAAGAATGCACTCAGGTTATAGTAGGGATGATGGTGGTGGTGATCACTGGCATGGGGAGAAAGCAGCCACGTTCCATCGCTGGCTTTCAATGACTCATGAGCTTCCCTGATTCAGCAAATTGCAGGGCCCTCCCTTCAAGGCACTGGGAGGGGGCTCCTGAAGGTTTCTTGATCAGGTTCAGGCTGGGGAAGCAGAGGGTGGGGAGTCGGAGGATGGGCTTAGCCTCAGCTCAGACATGCCGAGTCCTCCCCCATCCATGGGAAACTCTGCGGAATGCGTTCCCATGTCTTAGGAGAGACTATGACATGAGCAGGGTGGGGACTTACCTCCTCTTTACGGAGCAGGAGTCTGAGGCTGGAAAGAGCAGCCCAGACTTCGGAATCTGAGGCACACCTTTCGCCCCACTTCACTTCCTGTGGGTAGCAAACTGTGTCCCCCTGGGCAAGCTGCTGAGCTTCCTCTGAGCCTCAGTCTTCTTGTCCACAAAGTGGGCATAAGAAGATTTTCTAACTCACAGCCCAGATTTATCAGCAACTGCTCCCATTTATTAAGCCCATAATAGTTCTACTTATATTATTTTGTTTGAGCTCTCAGCATCTGACACAAAGAAGGGTTTCTATCACTATTTTATAGGAGCAAGAGAAGCTTCAGCAGATCACATATGTTTCCCAATCTATAGAGCTGGTAAGAAGCAAAGCCAGGTCTCTCGGCCCCCCAGGGTTGCTGGAAAGAGAAGAAGGGAAAGTTAGGCACGCTAGAAATCTAACATTTTGTTCCAGACCCAGAGTCACTTGTGCTAGGTTTCACGTTGAGCCCATCTCCGAAGTCTCATTCTTGTGCCATGGGAGAGCCCTGGGCTGGGGGGTGGGTGGGGGGTGGGGGGGGTGGGTGGGGGGTGGGTGTCAGGCAAAGTTTCCCTTTGCGCGTGCACCAGAGCCGGGAGAATCCTGGACCTGGGTTTTAGGCAGGGTGCCCCAGCAAAACTTCCAATGTCTGGACTCTGGTCCCATGCTGGCCACCGCTTTACTGTGTGACTTTGGGCACATTCCTTTCCTTCTCTGGGCTTCACTCCCTGACACATGCGCCTCCGTTTGGAAGGGGTCACACGGGGAAGTGAGGCTGATTTTCTGCAGAGCAATGTCTTTGTCCCAGGAAATAGTGTCAAGGTGGAGGAGAACAGGACTTCAAGACCTGATGTTTGGAATAGAAGAAATGCAAATGAAAGCTGGCCCAGGCTGCGTGGGCCCCGCAGACCTGCGAGGTAGGGAAAGCTTCTCTTTGGCCCATCTCCCTCCAGGACACACCCGCACGCTCACACCATCCTCAGGTGCCTCACCCGCACGGGGTGGGGGCGGGGAGGGGAGGAAAAAAACTGTGAGCGGTGGAATCAGAAACACCTGCACTGTCTTAGACAAGTTTCTGAGCTTTCATTTCCTCGTCTGTAGAGAGGGCAGACAGTATCCACTGAGCAGGGGTTTGGGGAGGATGACCGGGCCAAGTGCTTGCGTGGTGTCAGGCATGCGGGGTAACCACTCCATAAATGGAAGCCATTATATTATTATCTCCCTCCACTAGCTCTCCTGTCTGCCCTGGAGAGAGAAGCCTGATCGATTATTTAGTGGCAGATAATTCATTAGTTAATCCTAGATGCTGCTCAGCGCACGGTCTCGGGAGTCCGAGTGTTCCGCTAGAAGACACTGCAAAGGGCCTCCTCCCTGCCCCCGCCGCCCCCGCAGTCTCTGCGGAGGCATTTCTGGCATCGCCCCGTGGATTTCCTTTCCGAGGGCCTCTCCGACTCTCACGATTCAGGCTGTGCATGGGGCCTGTCTGCTCGGCCTCTTTCATTCCACATTTCCCGGATGCCTCCGAGCGCCAGGCCTTTGGTGGGGTGCAGAGAAGAGGAAGACCCTCTCCTGCCGGCAGCAGCTCCGTGTGTGCAAGGGGCTCGGCCTCGCGGTGCAGTTTCAGGGCGAACTGGGGCGGGGTGGGGGGGGTGGAGAAGACTCAACCCTGGCTTCCCCGGGAGAGCCCCCGAGAGCTGGCAGAGAAACCGCACTCCAAGCACGTTTTCAGCGAGGAGTGTAAACCACTTGAATCCGGGTCCGAAAACCAAGAAACCAGTTCTGAGTGTTTTCACCCCTCCCACCGCTTCCTCCTAAATTTCATTAGGGCTGACAATTTGTATATCCACTTACAGGGTAATGTGATTTAAATGGCTGACCGTAACTGCTAGAACCGCGTTTTCCCGGGGCGCGGTGAGCAGAGGAGGCAGCCGGGGACGCTTTCCAGGGCGGTGGGGCCCCGTCCCCATCCGTGCGGTGGCCCGAATGTGACCTGTCAGACGTGGTGTTCCCCCTGGGAGCTGCGGCACTGCCTCTGGGCCCCCTTCCCCGCGCCCCCGGCCATCACGTTTGTGCCGGGAGGCCCAGCTATCTTGGAGTTTTGGGCACGCAGTAAAACATGCTCGACCACAAGGCCGCTCTCGAGCCAGCACTGGCGGCGGAGACAGCCAAATCCCCTGGCCGGACTGTCTACATGGTGAGGCGGATTGATAGTGTGTGTCCTGCTTCGTGGCTTTCCTTTTTGTTTTGGCTTTGTAACTAAAACAGAGCTGATATCTCAGAAGCGGGATGTTCAGCTTTATTTGATCCCCTATCAGCATTTTACACACTTTGTATGTGCGTGTGTGTGTGTGTGTGTGTATGTGTGTGGCAAAGCAGTTCACGTATCATGGATTGAATTTGGGTTTGAATCCTCGCCCTGTCTCAGTCGGTGACCTCAGGCATGTCATTTTCCCCTCTCTGAGTACCGGTCTGTAAAGCAAAGCTGGTGTTCCCTGCCCGCCTTAGTGGGCGCTGTCCAAAACAGGAGCTCCTAGCTGTCTGTGGCTATTTAAATGTAAATTAATTAAAATAAAATAACCCAGTTCCTCCACGAGCCACATTTCAAGTACTCAATAGCCACATATGCAAAATGACAGCGGGGCCATAGGACTTCCTACCATGGAGGAAAGGTCTCTTAGAAGCCCTGGTCCAGAGTCACAAACGCACTCCCCAGAGCCTCCAGGTGCCCTTGCAGGAGAAAGAGTGGCCCCCACTGTCTTTAGCACAAGCCCTTGTCGCCAACAGGAGTGTGATTTAAGTCAGAAAAATCATCTTACAGAGAACAGTCTCCCTAGAATTTAGAGAGATCAGCCGCTTTGTCCTGTGGACCTTTTTCCTTGTATGTATAATGCCCAGACGTGGGAAAAGATGCCAGAGAGAGGCAGATGCTGATGCAGAACATTAAAACGGAGGGCCGTAATGCGGCAGGTGCTCAGAGCGCTGGCTTCGGCTCTGGGCCGTGTCAGTTAAAGGTCTCTGCAGTGCAATCACCTAATCCAACAACCCGACACAAGCTTGACGGAAGAGGTTGAGATGTCTCCTGGAATCCAAGAAAGTCATGACTTGGCCCTCTGGTGTGCTTTCCAAATTTGACAAAGCTCCGACATCAGCTAGGATATTCATAAAATACAGATTCTAGGCCTGGCCTTTGGATATTCAGATGCATTAGGCTCAGAGTGAGTCTGGAGAAGCTGTATTTTTCTAGGCTCCTCAAGTGACCTGGAGTAGCCATCTGGAAACCCGTGCTCCCAGCTTTCCCAGCGATCTGTCCTGCTGGGAATCTGTCCGATTGGATTCAGGGTTTGGAGCTGGAGGATCTGATGGGCCCACCTGGCAGCCCATTGTCCCACCAGCCCGGCAGCAACTCTGTGGCTCAAGCCTGATTTGTGGAAGTTCCTAGAATTGTCATATGATCCAGCAAACCCACTTCTGGGTTTATTTCTAAAATAATTGAAATCAGGACCTCGAAGAGATATCTGCACTCACAACAGCCAAGACAGGACACCACCTCAATGTCCATCAACAGAAGAATGGATGCAGGCAATGAGGCATATATACATATATAGCGGAATATTATCCAGCCTTAGAAAAGGGACATCCTGCCAGGCGTGACAGGAAGGATGAAACGGAAGGATGTGATTCTAAGTGAAATAAGCCAGTCACGGAAGGACAAATAGTGCACGATCCCACTTCCGTGAGGGATCCAAAGTAGTCAAATTCATAGAAACCAAGAGTAGAAGAGCGGTTGCCAGAGGATGAAGGAAGGGGAGGCAGGGGGTTGTTCAACCACTATAAAGTCTCAGTCATGCAGGATGAGTACATCCGAGCTCCCCTGTAGAACATTATGGCTATCGTTCACAACGCTGCGCTGCATACACAAAACATCGTGAAGAGGGTATATCTCTTGTTAAGGGTCCGTGCCACAATTTTTAAAAAGACGGGGAGGATTTGGAGGTGTTCAGAGAGTACAGACTCGTCTCCTGCAAGAGGTGTGCCATTGTCAGTGTTTTCTCTTGTGTTGCCTAGCAGGTGCCGAGGCTGTCCGTCCTGGGTTTATAGAAAACTAATACGAAGATCTCAATTTTCTACTTTTGCGGGGGGCACTGCTCAAAGGTATTTCTCTTATTATTTGGTGTGCTGTTGATTTTGTCAATTATCAATGAAGAACATGTAGTTAATCCTGGGAACGTGTGATTATTAAGGGCATCGTGATTTGCAACGGTCTTCACTGTCTTTTTGCCCTGAGACGAAATATTCCTTCGTAATGGAAATCAGTGGGCAAAAAGATGTGTGTGTGTGTGTGTGTGTGTGTGTGTGAGAGAGAGAGAGAGAGAGAGAGAGAAGACAGTCTGAACAGAGTACACACACCAAAGATCATTCACAGTAATTATGCCTAAATGGCAGAATGAGTTTTTTAATTTTATTAATCTTTAGGTTCTAATTTTTCTGATGGACATTAATTTTTGGCAATTAATTAAACAAATAAATACATTTTGGCAATAATTAAATAATTTTTAAAATCATTCTAAAAAAGATTTTATGCATTTGAGAGAGAGAGAGAGAGAATGCACACAAGGAGGGAAGAGGGGCAGAAAGGGAGGGGGAAGCAGGCTCCCCGCCGAGCAGGGAGCCGATGCGGGGGCTCCATCCCAGGACCCTGGGATCATGACCTGAACTGAAAGCAGAGGCTTAACTGACTGAGCCACCCAGGTGCCCCTAAAGGTCGTTTAAAAGAGCAATGGAGAGGTGAAGTAAGGATTGACATGTTTGGAATGACCTCTCGGGAACTGAGGGAAAGGGTAACTGAGGGCCACCTGTGTGCTTGAAGCTGGGACAGTTTCGGTTTCCAAAGGTAGAAGATGGCCTGGCAATCTGGTACATGGTATCACACACCTCCCTCCCTAGGCGGTGATAGGAGCAGGATTTTCTAGGCCAGCTACTGAGTCAGACGGGAACTCTCCAGAATTTCTCCTGTGTACCTCAGACACTGCCCGGCACATGGTATGTGTGCAAACGTGTAGGATGAATGAATGAATGACGAAAAAATTCAGCTCAGACTTACATGGTAAAGTCTGGAGGTGAGGGAGAATCAGAAGGGAGTTCTCTGGCACAGAGCACTTGGGTCCCTTCTCCTGCCCTGGGGCTGGGAGAAGGAGGGGTGACCACTGACACGTAAGCTACGTAGCATTTAGGTATGTGGAATTCAGCGGGACACTTGAGGACCTGTGCTGGACAGTAGCAGGAGTCGGATCACTTGGCCAGTGGTGGAGGGAAATTTAGCCCTGGTGAGCTTGGGGAGGTCTCTCTGCTTAAAGCAGGTGGTATGGGGGTTCCCATGCCCCTAGCATAGTGATGCATCCTTGGCCAATGGATGGGTGTCCCCTTGTTTGGAGAGAGTGCCCCCTTTCAATGACTGCATTTTCCCAGCGACTTGAAGGTGTAAATTTCATTTACGTTTCTTCACGTAGTATCTTTCTGCAAAAAGGAGGCTTTCCTTATTATATAGTATCTTTGAAGCTAGCAATGCTTTGAACCTCCAGATCTCCTGGGTTGGACATGAATATGGCTACCATGGTCTTTTTGGGGGTTGGTATTTTGCTCTTTCGTTCCTTCTATTCAACTACTCGATTTCTTTAGGTTGTGAATGTTTCTTTTAAACATCTAGAGTTGGGACTTTTTTTAGTCTTTTAATTTTTTTCACTTTCTTATATCCTAACTTTTAATTAAAAAGTTTTATTCATTATTTGCTTCTGATCCTTGATAGATTTTGAGCTTTGTATGTGCCCTACTTTTTATTTCTTTTATCTTCCTTTCTCTTCTTTTGGACACTTTTTGTTTCCTTTTCCTCATTCCATTTTTCTTCCTTTTTTTTTTTTTTTTGTTTTGGAAGCTATATTGTCCATCTAATATTAAAGTGTGGATACCCTAGATGCGTCAACATTTATACTTAATAGAACTTAATGTTAATCAGTGCCTCCATTCTCTTCTCAAACAAGGAGAGGTTCCTGGCTTATTTTAATTCCAGTTGCGTTCCTCCTAATGTAAATGCTCGTTTGACCAGTATATTGGTTGTTTTAATATCCCAAAGTAGACATTCGTAATTATTATTTTACATGGTCAATGTGTATGTAGATTTTTTTTTAAAAGTATCTATTTATTTTAGAGAGAGGAGAGAGAGAGAGAGAAAGAGAGAGAGAGCACATGAGCCAGGGGAGGGCAGGGCAGAGGAGAGAGAGGGAGAAAATCTCAAGCAAACTCCCTACTGAGTGTGAAGCCCAGTGTGGGGCCGATCCCACGACCCCAAGATCATTACCTGAGCTGAAACCAAGAGCTGGGCTGCTAAATGACCAAGCCATCCAGGTGGCCCATAGATTTCCTAACTTATTTGCCAACATCCTGTCCCTTAGACCTTCCGTGATCTGAACTCATTTTCCTTAGTGACTGACTTAGTGACTCATTTTCCTTAGTGTTGGAAGCCTTTAGAAGTTCCACAGTGAGATGCTGAGAATTGCCTCAGTTTTCATTTTGTTGAAAACGTCTTCACTTGATCAGCAATCTTGAATGCAAGTTTTCCTGAGTATAAAATCACAATTCTTTATCCATCCCTCGTATTTGGCAAAATGCATACAGACAAGCTCAGTGCTAGATACCGAGACATCAGGGACGAGCCAGGGTAGACTCTGTCTTACAGCATTCACCAGATAGTCAGAACAAGGAAACTATCCCACAAATAAATGCGGAAGTGCAGTTAGTAACTGACACGGAGGACTTCAGGTGCTCTGAGAGTTTATAATGAAGAGCTGGAACCAGTCTAGGAAATCAGGGAAGCTTTCCTTCAAAGAAATGGAAATTGAGCTGAAGATTAAACTGAGGCTTGATTAGTGAGTAGGAAAGACATTGGCAAAGGCAGGGCTGAGAGGAGTGGAGTCAGGGGAGAACATACCAGGCATTTAAAAAAACCACACATGCAAAGGTCCTGTGGTGGAATAGCATCTCTGAAAACCAGAAAGATGGCCCATGTGACAAGAAGACCAAAAATGCGGTGATGGTGGTCGACTGGATTGAAAAGGTCAGCTGGCAGTCATGAAGAGCTTATAAATTGTGTTGAAGATTTGGGGCTTTGTACAGAAATGCTGTATTTCTATTTGTAATTCATAATAAAGAAGTCAAAGGAAGGAGTGAAGGAAGGAAGGGGAAAAGTCTGGCAGACAGACAGACTTGGTTCATAATGAAAAGGCAAGACCCAGCCTGAAATCCAAGGCACTTGCTTTCCAAGTCCCCCGGCTAACCGTTTATGGCCAGGAATAGATCTCGGCTCCCCGTCTGGTATTCTTGAAAGGGATATAGCTTGAGAAAGCTCACTTTATCAAGAGAAAGATGGATCATCAATTCTTTTCTTGCCCAGTTTTTCAAAATTGTTGGCAAAAAGCATCAGTGCCAGCAGACTCTTGTTCTGTTTTCCTTGGGATCTGCACTGCCCCTTCTAGAAAACCACCATTAAGCTCCTCTTCCCAACACTAAAAGTCAGAGTTTTCCATCTTTTTTTTTTTTTTAAAAGATTTATTTATTTATTTATTTATTTGAGAACAAGAGAGTGGGGGTGGGGGAGGGTTAGGCTGGGGAAGTGGGGAAGACAGAGGGAGAAGGTGAAGCAGATTCTCTGCTGAACTAGATCCAGGTGCCCTGAGTTTTCCATCATCTGAATGCAACTTCAGAATACACTCAGGTGTGCCAGTACATGATTATTTCAGAGAAATGGATTTTTATTTCCGGCGACCTAGTGTCTTGTATGTGTTGGTGTATTGGCAGTAAGCATGCCCACATCTAAGACTGACGCGGGTGACTCTTGTAAGCCACTCACAGCCCCGGACTATGGATTTTGGTTTTGTTTTTAGCTCTCCTTGAATATAATCCCTTGATAAGACATATACTTGCTTTGTTGGAGTCTCTTTCTCTCTTTTTTTTTTACATTCTACTTTCATATACATTTTTAGGAATGCAATACAGACCAATGTATAAGGTTGTTTGTGATTCATGGCTGTTTTCAGTCAATGATAATTTGGGTAATGATAAACGAGGCATTCCCTCCTACTCTATGGGAAACAGTTTGCTGGAGAATCTAGTAAAATAAGCAGGTGGTATGGGTATTTTTCATCCTAAATGAGAGAGCTGACCTTCAGATTAAGCTGCCCATGGGTTGTACCGCAGCCCAAATGGGTGAGTGGAAAGAAAGAGGTTGCCTGGAGGGCGAACAGGCTTGCGTTGGGCTCCCCAGACCCCGCTGCTGCTTGAGTCATCTGGGTCACCCACAAACGCTCTCTGGGTCTCAGTCTCTCCCTGTCTTTAGAGCTAGAAATAATGTTGCTTCATAGAATTTAAGTTTTAGTATTGCATTGCATGTTTTTTTTTAAATTTATTTTATTTTTTTAATATATTTTTTTTATTTATTTGACAGAAATCACAAGTAGGCAGAGAGGCAGAGAGAAAGGAGGAAGCAGGCTCCCGACAGAGCAGAGAGCCCGATGCGGGGCTCGATCCCAGGACTTTGAGACCATGACCTGAGCCAAAGGCAGAGGCTTAACCCACTGAGCCACCCAGGCGCCCCTCGCATTGCATGTTAACAACAGGTTCCTGGAAAGCGCTCCATAAATATTGGTATTTGTCTCCCCATTTGCTTGTCTGGTCCCAAAGCCAGGCTGTTCCAACCTCCGCTTTGGTTATTTTGCTACCCATGAGTCAGAATCACAAAGTGTGGTTAAATATTGTAATACTGCGTTTCATTTTTATTTACTTAAAAGATTTTATTTATTTACCTGACAGAGAGATCGCAAGTAGGCAAAGAGTCAGACAGAGGGAGAGGGGGAAGCAGGCTCCCTGCTGAGCAGAGAGCCTGATGCTGGGCTCGATCCCAGGACCCTGAGATCATGACCTGAGCTGAAGGTAGAGGCTTTAACCCACTGAGCTACCCAGGTGCCCCTAATATTTAGCATTTCTTGAAACAAACGTCTAATTCCAGCTGGTGTCAAATTCAGTAGAACATTCCTGGACCTGTTTTCTTTTTCCTCTAGAGCCAAATTATCAAAACCTGTGCTGATTCTTTCTCACTAATATTTAAAGAACTACACAAAAAGATATTCGAGTACGTGATCGAAATATTGAAAAGGGATAATACTCAATGCTGGTGAGGATGTGGTGGGGCAGACTCTCTCATACTTCTGCCACACAGGGTGGGTCACGAGTCATAAAGCAGCTCATGTGGGCGATCTCCGCCATCTTGCGTCCAGCAATCCATCATAAGGATGTGGTCAGGGTAGGTTAGTGAATAAAAATTTATGTAGTGGCTTGTGCCTCAAGGCATTGTTTATGGTGGCGTGCTGTTAGAAACCACCTCAACGCCTAACAATAGGGAAATGGTTACATAAATTATGGTTCTACCCAATGATGAAATGGTCTACAAAGAAATTTTGGTGAGAAGGGAAAATAGTTCTGATCTAAGATTGAAGGGGAAAGGAAGGTTATGGAAGCATATCTGTAGCCCGAGCTCAGCTGTGGGAGAATCTTAGAGGTCTCCCTCTTTATACAGGCCCAAAAAGATTGGGGGGGATGCATAAAATATTAATAGTGTATTTTCTCTGGATAGTAGGATTGACACCCATTTTCTTTTTGACACCTAAAAACTTGCCTGCAATGTGCACTGTTCCTTTTGAGATCAGGAGAAGGAATTGTATCATGGTGGTTACATTTTATTTATTTATTCATTTATTTATTAAAAGACTTCATTTATTTATTTGACAAGCAGAGATAAAAAATGGGCAGAGAGGCAGGCAGAGAAAGAGCAGCAGGCTTCCTGCTGAGCAGAGAGCCCTATGCGGGGCTCGATCCCATGACCCCAAGATCATGACCTGAGCCGAAGGCAGATGCTTAACCCACTGAGCCACACAGCACCCTGGTGGTTGCATTTTAATGTGTGGTCTGGACCCACGATGTGAAGAGCTCTGAGAAAACACCCCACCTGGCCGGTGTCCAGATGAAAGCCCCTGGGCTTGTTTCTCACACTTGGGCTATTCTAGCCCAGTTCTTTTCTTGGTTGAAAGGTCCAAGAGATGTGGAGAGAAGACTGTCTTCCTGTGCTGGCTATGGGGGCCTCTGTGTCATGAAGCACTGAGCTCTGGAGGTTCCTGTGAGGCTGGGCTGTGTCATTTCTCATCTTCTGGGCTTTTCGAAACATGGAGTGAAAGCGGACTGACCTCCTGTCTCAGTCTGCTCAGGCTGCCACGACAAAATAACAGAGACCTGTGGCTGGAACAACAGGAGTTTATTTTCTCATAATTCTGGAGGCTGAATGGGCGAGATCAGGGTGTCCACATGGTCATTTTCTGGGGAGGGCTCTCTTCCCGACTTGTAGACCACCACCTTCTCACTGTGTCCTCACAGGACAGGGACCCTGAGATCATGACCTGAGCTGTAGGAAGAGGTTTAACCCACTGAGCCACCTAGGTGCCCTCATTTTTTTAATTTTTTAGAAAAGATTTTATATCTAAGTCATCTCTACACCTAATGTGGGGCTTGAACTCACAACCCTGAGATCAAGAATCATGTGCTCTACCAACTGAGCCCCCCAAATTCCTCACTAGGATTGTTTTAAATGCAACCCCTCCTCAACTTAATCCTCACTGCAGCTCTGAGATAATCCCTGCTGTTTTACAAATGAGGAAACTGATGCAGAGAGGGACTAAGAAGCTTGCACAACACCATGAACCTTGAAAATGATAAAGTTGGGGTTCAAACCTTGGTCTGTCTGTGCTCTTCTGACAACATCAGAGAACACAGAAGTTTCAGCCTGACTTCTTCTTCTTCTTTTTTTTTTTAAGATTTTATTTGACAGAGAGAGATCACAAGTAGGGAGAGAAGCAGGCAGAGAGGGGCAGAAGCAGGCTCCCTGCTGAGCAGAGAGCCCGATGCAGGACTCCATCCCAGAATCCTGAGATCTGACCTGAGCCAAAGGCAGAGGCTTAACCCACTGAGCCACCCAGGCACCCCAGCCTGATTTCTTGGCTTCAGATCCCGGCTGGGCCAGATCCTGAGCAATCTCCTCTATCACTCCCAATATCCCTCTATCACTCGGTTTTCTCATCTGTAAATTGGGCTGGTTATTGTGGCAAGGAATTGCTGCAAGGATTAAATGCTACAGGTGCAGGGGCTTGATGAACGTCTGACCGCCGACAGTAGGGGTTTCCTTCTGCCCGGGGGGTGAGTGCTTCCGGAGTTGCTAAAAGCGGGAAGAGTGGGCATTGCTGGGCTGAATTCAGAGAAGGACACCTGGGGTGGTGGGAAGAGAGAGAGGAAGAGGAGGAGCCTGAATACTTGAAGAAAGGGCAAGCGGGGAAATGGTCGCCAGCAAAGGAGCTCCGAGGAGAAGCTGTGGGAGCAGGGAGCATCCAGTCCCTGTCCCTCTGCCTGGTGTCAGTGCCCGACAGGTGTGCAGCGTGAGTGACGGGCTGGGCTCAGGAGGCCCCCACCTGTTGGGCATTAGTCCTAGGGCCAAGTGGGTGTGGCTGGGCCGCGACCAGCCACAGAAGGAGGGCAAGTCTGGGCCCATGTTCCTTGTTGCACCCCGGGAGCCAGGAGCTCATTAAAGAGGAGGGAGGGAGTAATTATGTGCAAACTTCTAAGGTAAAAGACCATGAGGAGTGGGGGCAGGAGGGGGTGGTTCTCGGCCCTGTGCGGGCAGCATGCCAGGAAGGTGGAAGGGATGAAAGAGGGCGGAGATGGCTTCGGGGGCGCTCGCTGAGGCCAGCACTAGGCCAGTGCCTCCACCAGGGCTGCCTGGAAGGCTGGGGAGAGGGACTTTAGGTTGATGTGAGCCCTCATGGGGAGCCCTGGGGAGCTCCGGAGCAAGGGAGGGGCAGGCATTAGAGAGGAGAACGGTGCAGCCGGTGCAGCCGGTGACTGAGCCCGGGGGTGGGAGGGGGAGGAAGAAGCACCGGGCACGGTTGTGTCCAGGGTGTCTGTTCTGTGCTGTCAAATAGAAATCGGATGCCAACTGCCTATGTAATTTGAAATTGACCAATAGCCTATAAAAACAGCAAAAGGAGAGAGGTGAAATTAATTCTGATAATATATTTAACCCAATACGTCAAAAATATTTATCATTTCCACATGAAATCAGTCTGGCCGTTGTTACTGAGATCATTCGCCTTCATGAGAAGTCTTCAAGATCCAAAGCGTATTTCATGCAGGAAGTCTTGATTATTTGCCTTGGTCCCGGGAGCCACAGGGTAGGGCGGGGGATGGGGGGTGGAGGGCTTACACGGGACAGTGTCGCTCTGGACCTAGAACAGGTTTGTGTGACGTGGACTGCCGTTGTGGCTTTTCTCCAGGGTCCGTTTTGTTTCCGTTGCCACTGTCCCTGGAGGGAGCGCCCAGCGGCAGGGCTGTGGTGTCCTTGGCCCGGGAGCCGTGAGCAGGGGCTGTGCCCCGGCCAGCCTCCGTTCTCTCTGCTCTGTCGAGCCTGTGGACTGGACTCCACGGCAAGCCCAGAGTTAAACATTAACCCTGGATTTCTCAGGGAGAGCCCAAATGAAGAAGTGTTTTAGAAAGTTAACCTCTCAATTCTGAAGCAGTCTTGTCTTCTGAGAAGTGGGGTGGGCTGAGCAAGTGGGTTTCTGAGTTCGCTGTAGCAGCTGACGTGGGGTCAAGCTCGTGAGGCTCGTGCTGGGGATTGAATTTTTTTTTTCTTTTTTAAGATTTTATTTATTTATTTGACAGAGATCACAAGCAGGCAGAGAGAGAGGGGGAAACAGGCTCCCTGCCGAACAGAGAGCCTGATGCGGGGCTCGATCCCAGGACCCTGGGATCATGACCTGAGCTGAAGGCAGAGGCTTTAACTCACTGAGCCACCCAGGTGCCCCTGGGAATTGAATCTGACGGGAAGATTTGATTGGAGAGCTGCCGCGGAGGGTAGAGGAGGGTGAACTTAAGACAGGAGCTCGTCTTGTTGGTGCAGGTGAGCGGGTGCCATGGATGGGAACTTTGCCCCTGCTTTCAAACTCCTCTTAGCTCCTCTGCATCTCCTTGATTTGGGAGAAAAGGAATCGGTTTCTCCACAGATTCTTTTACGTTCCTGAAATATCGGTGGGCTGTGGGTATCGTGTGTGTTATGAAACAAGCTTTGGTGATGGATCATTCCGGGCTAGATTTTAAGCTTTATGCCCGTGGGGGAGTTCGGTCACCGTTCTGCCCCTCTGTTTCTTTCTCTATGAAGTAGGAACAGGAATACGTGTCACTTGAGGGTTTATTCAAAGGATAAAATGAGAGGATGTATGTAAAACTCTCTACCTGGAACACGAGGGCTCAGTAGACTGGAAATAATTTATGGGTTACTATTACTGTCACTGCTGTTATTATTCATGGAGCAGGGCCTGGGTTGAGTTTGTGGTTTGGGTCAGAAGAGGCAACAGGGGAAGGATGGTGGTGGGGGGCGTGGAGGGATGTCTCCTGACCAAAGCAAGTATGAAAGGGGGTCTCTGAACGGGTGGAATCCAAACCCTTCAGAAGTGTAGGGCAAGAGTCGGGGAGGCCCAGGGAGCTTGTCCTTGCCTGGCAGGCCCTAGCTCTCTGGCCATAGCCATGAACTCTGTCTGGGGGTCATGTTCTTTCCTACAGGTTTCCAGCTCCACCTCCCATGTCCAGAGTTACCCAAACATTTTCCAAACCAGTCTGACCCCTTTCTAATATGTTCCAGATGTGTTTGCAAGAAACTGGAAAAATGCAGAGCCAAGTGGGAAGTTATGCATTTATAGCACTGTGTCAGGCCCAAGGTTTTTGGCCAGTGGGCACCCAGTCCCTGGGGAAGGGCTGCCAGTATTCCTTCTCTCCTCCTTATCTCCCCAAGGAGGAGACTTCCGCAGCCCTCTCCCATGTGTGGCATTTAGAATTGGTGTTGGTATGGTGGGTTTTGTCTAAGGCATGAGCTCTGACCCTCAGACCCATCAGTAAGGGGTTTGCTCATTTTCTGAGTACTGAGCATCTACTATGATTTACTTTGTATCCTGTTTTTTGATTGAGATATAAGGGGCATGTAATATATTAGTTTCAGTTGTACTGTATTTACTAGTGCTTAGTAATTTACAAAAATAGTTTTGATCTCACAGACTTCCCAAAAGGGTCTTGGGAACCTCCTAGGGCTCAGGGATCACACTTGGGGAACTACTTCTTTAAAGGTAAAAAAGGGCCTGGGACTATGAGAGCTTAAAACAAGTCAAACTGACCTAGACTAGGAGACAGGAGACAAGATGAAAAAGGAGGGTATTAGAGAGTGTTTAGACCTAGGCATAGCGTGTGCAAAGGTCCAGTGGTGAGGGAGAGCATGGTACCCCAGAGGAGCTGAAAGAAGACTGAATGAATCCTCTGTCTAGGGTACGCTAGGACAGAGACAAGTTCCATCTGCCCCTTAAATTCTAGTTACCCTTGAGCTTGACTGAGATGTTGTGACATGGCAAGGACAGAGTTATCTCCTCCCTCCTGTAGCTGACAGTCTAGAAGGGGACAACATAGGCCTGTCCCCACCCAGCATTACCATGATATGTGCAGAGGCGAGGCGGGCTGAGTTTGATATGTGTACAAGCCGTAGGAGCACAAAGTCAGATGCGGAGTCAAGGGAGCAGGGAAGGTTCAGTTTAGTTTCAGAGGGAAAGTAGGGGTGATCCAGGCATAAGGGCAGGTATGTGTGTACCAAGCTTAAGAACAGGAGGGCTCCCAGGTCTGGAAGAAGAGATAGCATGCACTTTGGTGGCATTGGGAAGGGTGCAGTAGGGAAAGCTGGGGAGACCGGAAAGGGCATTTGCCATCTGGTGCAGCGCATGCATCAGGTCAGCGGACTCTGAGTGCTAAACCCAGTGTGCTTGGTTGGTAAGATCACAGGCTGGGTTCTGAGCCACGGCATCATATCTTGTGGGTAGGTCACTATCTTTCTGGACTACCTTAGAGAGGCTGCGCTGCTTGGAGCCTGTTGACCTAGGCTCTGCTATAATCTACCTGTGTGACCTCGGATCAGTCACTCGACCTCTCTGTGACTTAGCTCACTCAACCCTGTGATCGAAGCATACTAGCACCCGCCTCACATGATTGCTGTAGGGATTCAAGGACTTGTATGTACAGTTGCAGGGCCTGACTCTTGTTATTGGCAAGTTCCTTACCCACGAGAGGGATGCTTTTCCCATCCTACCCACATCAGATGATGTAGTGGTGGTGGGAAGAGCACCTTCGCACTGGCACCACCCCGGGGGGTTACTGGGTCCAAGCTCCTGTGTGTTCAGGTGATCTCCACCGTCTGTCGGCTTCCGTGCATTCTGCACGAGTGGGTACCTGGGTGGTTCTCGTGCACGCCCCGTGATGGTGAGATCGGAGTCGTGGGAGCAGTTACTCAAGTGGATTGCTTCACTCTCAGTAAGGACACTGGAAGGGAGAAATCAAGTCAGAAGAGTACAGAGCTACATTTGTGCCCCTTTCTTCCTTTTTAGGGAGATGGGCTGCAAGCGTGTTTCAGTGGGAAAGAGAAGACCCTCCCATGGTTCTCTTCTTTATTAGTTCTCTAAAGTGCACCGATGAGCCAAGAGCCTGAGCAAATCAGCAACAAGGGTGGAATGTCCTAGAAGAACCGCCATAGCATAATCTACTTCTGAAGAAGGGAAAAGCCACTAGAAGGAAGCCAAATGAAGAAGACATGGCGGACGAACTTGGTTGCTGTACATGATCTGGTTTGTAGTTTCCAGGCACTTAGCTGTCACTTTGGGTGAACAGGGTGGACCCCTCCTAACCTGGCCCACCACTGGGCAGAGGAAACCCAGCCTGGGCACAAGTCTTTCAATCCATGATCTGCCAAAGCAGGGATCTCCCCAGATATTGGCCATCCACAAAGTTTGGCCAACCAACTTTTTCGCTGGGTGGGATCCCCTGAATGCAGACTGTGGAATGGGGACCCAGGCCTTTTCTCCCTCTGGGCTGCTGAGACCTCCCGGGCTGGGATGCATTCGATCTCCTGTCAACCCTGAAAACACTGCCTCCTGCCTTCCTGAGCCCCGTTTTACTATAATAAGGAAAGTGGGTGCAGACAGGAGAACAGCTTAACGGGGAATTCCAGCCTCTGGAGCCAAACTGCACAGGCTTGAATCCTGGCTTCATCAGTTCAAAGGTAAGCAGTTGTGGTAAATGGCACGACATTTGCCCATCTGAAGAGGGGGATGATAAGACCTATGCAGTAGGTTGTTAGGAAAAATAAAAGTAGTTGGAATTGGGTCTGGTATGTAGTAGGTGCTCAATAAACATTTGCGAGGGCTGCTCTTTCCCAGGCACTGTGGTTAACCCTTTGTGTGTGTCAGTCTCGCTTATCCTCACAACACACTGATGAGGGGGGTCACTCTAATGAGGGGATGTCTGCTCAACTGCTTAAGTCACGTAGCTAGGAAGAGACAATCCCAATTCCCACCGCTTCTGAAGCCCCTGCTCTCAGCTGGTCTTCATGCTGCCTTCAGCAATAAATGGCTCGCAGTCCTCATGTTGCTACTTTCCGGCTGGGGGACCTCAGTTAAGCCAATTCTTTCATCTGAGCCCCAGTTGTCTCCCGCATTAAAGGGCAAGACAAAGCCTGAGAGTGGTAGCGGAGAAGAGAGTAACCATGACCCTGGGCTCCACAGAGATCCAGCCATGGCTCTCCTGCTCGTTCATGGAGAGACTTTGACCGAGTCATTCCAGGCTCCCTGCCCCAGTTTCTCCCGCCTGTAAGAAGGAGATGATTTGCCCTGATGGCATCTGAGGGTCCTCCTCTACTGGATATCATGAGCTACTTCTGGGGAAGCTGAGAGCCACAGATCCAAGAAGGCAGGAGAGCACAGCAGCTTGAGAACTGTTAGAGCAGCCGGGGGGCCTCCAGTCCCGGGCTGGCTGAACGCTGATGCTGAAATGGCGCTGAACCCTCCCTGGGAAGGCACATCTGACTGAGAAGCCCCCAAATGTTGAAGGAGCAAACACTGGAATCTCCCCTGCTTGGCATTGAGTCTTGGCTTTGCCTTTAACCTGCTGTGTATGTAACCTTGTTGGGCAAGTTCCTTCCTGGAGAGAAGGGGATAGGGTAGGAGTGTGCCCCCTTCATGGGATTGCTGAGGGAAATGAGGTCATTCAGGCCAGGCGCTTAGCACTGAGAGCACCAAGTGTAGCTTGTTAACTGCCGACTATGGCTGTGGTTTTGGCGTCCGTGCCGCCGGGAGCAAGGATCCGACCTAGACTCTAGTCTCCTTGACGGCGGGCACCTGTCTACCCACGTCCGTATCCCCAGGTCCCGGTGCTCATTAGATGTCTCTGAAATAGGGAATACACTCCTTCCTGTTACAGAGGAGGTGCCCGAGACCAGAGAGGGGATGCTCTGTGCTCAACCAGCCTGCTGCTAGAAGCAGCAATGCAGGAACCCCAGCTTCTTATTTTGAGCCAGTGGTGTTTCCCCGGCAATGCGTAAAACCGTGAATTTTGTCTAGACCAGCACTTGAAGGTTTTCCTGGTGCTTGGAATGTCTTCATTGAGTGCCACCGAGTGGGGGATGAGATTTAATGCCTTGGACCTGCACTGGACCTTGGGAGCCTGTAGTCACTGGTATAAAACTGACCTGGGGAGGCACTCCCAGCCTGAAATAGTGTGGAGGGGATCTCCAGGGTACAAATGGGGTAATTTTATGGTTGCACACTTACAAGATGGGGCTTGCCAAGGAGGTGGAGAGCCAGTGCCAGTGGTGCCTGAGACGTGACCTTGCTAATAGTTTTTTCAGTGACCCAAAGAAGTCCCAATGCTCCCAGAAGCCCAGAGCCTTGTCTGCCTAACTACCCAGGCATTTCCAAGCTGAGCCCTTCTGCTGAAAACAGGAGGTGAGTTTTCACAGGCTCGGAATTGCTTCCAGTGGAGTGGGAAACATTTTTCATGGGCCCTGGATAACAAGGTGTGGTGACCTCTTGTAATGAAAACTCATCCTCCCCCTCCAGGAATCCTGCCTCATGCCAGCGGACTATAGGGAGTGACGGACATGTGTGACTCGAGATAATGGGACTAAGAGGTGCTCATCAATGCTTGTCAGATGCTCAAATGGATCCGCACAGAGCATTCCTCTGGTTGGAAGGGAGGACATACTTAGACCATCTGGCCGCTGGTCGCCACAGAAGTCCCGTGGCCTGTGGGCAGGGATGTGGCCAGTTCATGGGTAGGCTCTTCAGGGTGAGTCTTGTAAAACACACAGCTTCAGTCAGATTCCCATCTCTATCGGCTGCCTCTTCCCAGACATCAAGATCCTTAATTTCAACCGCCGTGTGCCATCTTTCCTTGAACATTTGATTTGATTTGATTTTTTAAAAAAGATTTTATTTATTTATTTGAGAGAGAGAGAGAGACAGTGAGAGAGAGCGTGAGAGGGGAGAAGGTCAGAGGGAGAAGCAGACTCTCCATGGAGCTGGGAGCCCGATGCGGGACTCGATCCCAGGACTCCGGGATCATGACCTGCACTGAAGGCAGTTGCTTAACCAACTGAGCCACCCAGGCACGCTTTCCTTGAACATTTTATTTTATTTATTTATTTTTAAAAAGATTTTATTTTTATTTGTTTGACAGAAAATCAGGCGGTGGGGGGGGGGGGAAGCAGGCTCCCTGCAGAGCAGAGCCTGATATGAGGCTCGATCCTGAGATCATCACTGGAGCTGAAGGCAGAGGCTTTAATCCACTGAGCCACCCAGGTGCCCCTCCTTGAACATTTTAAGATGAGTTCTCGATGTCCCCCTCAACTCCTTGGCAAACTAACTCCCCCATCCCTCCCCTCTCAGGAATGGCACCATCGCCTGCCTGGTGCAAGACAGAGGTCCATCTGGACCCTCGCCTCTGCCCTTTCCCTACAACCAGGCCAGTCAGTGCTCAGTTCAATGCGCTCTGCCTCCAACAGGGGCCTTGATTCTATCCGGAATCTGCATTTCCATGCCACCACTCGGGGGTGAGCCCCCTTCATTCCTTTCCTGAGCCCCTGGGGTGGTCGAGGCTCCCCATGGTTCCAGCCCTGCTCCTGGGTGATGGGCGTTCTCCTACCCTGCCTCCCCCCTGCTCCCAGCCTGTACCCTGCACATTCCCGTGTGCCTCAGCTCACACCCTTCCAGGACCCTTCCCACCGCAGTGGCTCTGTACTTGCCATTTCTACAGCCTGGAACTCTGGTCCCCATGGCCCTTCATTAGCTGCTTGTTTGTCCCCCTCAGGGGGAGGAGTCCGTCTCTGCACGGTGCCTTCCCTGACCCCTACTGCAACGGCCTCCGTGAGTCTCACCCTGACCATGTCCTCCAGAGTCTTCCTTAGTCTGTAATCATCTTATTTTCCTGTTTAGTCTGCCTTCCAAAGAGCAAACCTCTTCAGTAAAGGGTGAGATAAAACATATTTTAAGCTCTGCGGCCATACGGTCTCTGTCACACTGATTCATCTCAGAGGGCCCGGGGAGGCACCATCAAAGGGAGTGGATGGAGCTGTGTTCCAGTGTGAACATAGACATTTGAAATTCATATCATTTTTATGTGTCAGGAAATATTCTCCTTTTGATGAGAAAAAAAAAAAAAAGGTGTTTAAAAACACAGAAACCATTCCTGGCTCTTGGACCTTACAGGAATATGCAGTGGGTTGGATTCTGGCCTACAGACTGAGGAGAACAGGAGACTTGCTGGCTCCTGTGCTAGGATGGAAGCCGTGTGAGGTCAGCGGCCGGTGTGCCTTGTCCTTCAGTGTCCCAACTCCATACCAGTTCGTGGGATGTAGAACATGCTCGCTAAATAGCGGAGGGAAAAAGGAAGGCAGAGAAGGCTGAATCTGGGGCTGATCAGACATACCTCAAACACAGAACCATCCCGTTTCTGGACACAAGGATTAGAGGAACGAGGAACAAAAAATGGACAACCACAGAGAGAAGCATCCGAAGACCTTTCAGCAGCAATTTCTGGACATCACATCCATCCTCCTGCCTCTAGCCAAGACAACAATGGACCACCCATGGTCTGTGTTTTCTAGGCTTGGAGAGTCTTCCAAGTCAGTCAAGCAAGAGTCATCCAAACTGACAACCGAGCCAGGCTGTCTGAATTCTAACCCATTGAGAGGTCATAGGCATTTTGTCCAGGCACAGGGAGTTAATAGCTCAACAAATTAACCTCTCTCTGCTTGGACGAAGAAAGTTCTTGATCTTTACAAAATGAGAATCCGTCTTCAATCCCATCTGGCATTGGTATCATTTGTCTCTCTTAGTCTTCACCTTGACCACTGGTTCAGAGTAAGTATTTCTCCGATTTTTTCCTAATAGCATTTGTCCCCCCTGCTATAGCTTTGAGACAAAATACTTTTCTTAATAATACTCTCAGAGGGAAAATATTTGGCTCTCTCCTCCATAATTTTTGATGGAACCTGTTTATTGCCTTGTGGTCATTCCATTGGCGGTCATTTGATGCTTTGGACGGCTGAACGAGGCCCCGTTTGGGCTGTGCCTCTGGACACCACTTGGAAACGTTTGGAAAGTATAAAGAAAAGTCAGGCAGCTGGTTGGATCTGGGGGAAAATATAACTACATTCTACCTCTCACCTCATATCAAAATCCTGGATGAGTTAAAGATTTAAACAAGGAGAAAAGATGGATGAACATTTAAAACACATAATTTTGGGTATGCGAATGTCTCTAAACATGTCACTGAAAGCAGAAACATAAATATAAAGACAATCACTAGGAGTTAAAAAAACCATCAGCCCAGTCCCCAACCCCAATCTGTTAGAATCATGAGAAACCTCAACTTTATAGAGTTATTTGCTGACAAAGGATTAATTTATTTAAATTTTTAATTTGCCTCTTTTTTCGGTGAGAACACTTAAATTCTTTTGTAGCATATTTGAATATTTGAATTATATAATACAGTATTGCCGACTGTAGGGGTCATGTTGTACATTTTATCCTCTGACCTTGTTCCTCTTATAATGAAAGTTTGTATCGTTTTACCAACCTCTCCTTATTTCTCCTACCGGCCAGCCCCTGGTGAGCAGTTTTCTACTCTGTTTCTGAGTTGAACCTTTTTTTAAAAATATTTATTTATTTGACAGAGAGAGAGAGATCACAAGTAGGCAGAGAGGCAGGCAGAGGGGGAGGGGGAAGCAGGCTTCCTTTCTGAGCAGAGAGCCCGATGCGGGACTCGATCCCAGGACCCTGAGATCATGACCTGAGCCGAAGGCAGAGGCTTAACCCACTGAGCCACCCAGGTGCTCCGAGTTGAACCTTTTTTGTTTATTATTATGATTAACACAGAGGTGAAATTTCACATGTAGCATTTGTCTTTGTCTGGCTTATTTCACTTAGCATAATGTCCTCCACGTTCATCTATGTGGTCACGAAGGCCAGGATTTCTCTATTTTTTAAAGGCTCAATAATACTCCATTGTATATACACACCACATTTTCTTGATCTGTTCATGCGTTGGTGAACATGTACCCTAAGTCTTGTGAATAACGCTTTAGTGAACACGAGATGACAGGTGTCTTCAATATAATCCTCCATGCTGTCTTCCAGAGTGGCTGTGCCCAGTGTATTTTCCCACCATCAGTGCTAGAGAGTTCCCTTCTCACCATATTCTCACCAGAGCTTCTCTCTTGTCTTTTTAAATTATTATTTTTTAAATTTTATTTATTTATTTATTTGACAGAGAGAGAGATCACAGTAGACAGAGAGGCAGGTAGAGAGAGAGAGAGGGAAACAGGCTCCCTGCCGAGCAGGGAGCCCGATGCGGGACTCGATTCTAGGACCCTGAGATCATGACCTGAGCCGAAGGCAGCAGCTTAACCCACTGAGCCACCCAGGTGCCCTCTCTTGTCTTTTTAATAAGAGCCCATCTGACAGGTGTGCGATGCTAGCTCTTTGAGGTTTTGATTTGCATTTCCTTGGTGATCAGTGATGTTAAGGAGGCTTCAAGTTCGTTAGTGTGTAAAATGATCTAATCACGGACAGAAAAACAATTGAAAACTTGGTAGAGAATATGTAGACTTGTCTATGTAAGGATATAAATAGAGAAACAGGTGAAGGAGATAAGCAGATGACTCACAAAATAAGTTCAACTAGCCAACACATGTCTGGAAATGATGTTCAATCTTTTTAGTAATAACCACCTCTCCCCCAGCAACTCTGAGATACCAGGTTCTACCTGCCAAATTGTGGAGAACAAAAAAGAATAAGGATACGTGTGCAGTCACCATTGGGGAGACAGCATAGCTGTATGTATCCAAAGTTCCAGACTCAATGGTTTTGCTTCTAACTGTTGAGATTTTCATACTGTTTCCTTGGTCACCATTAGGATGGGGACTCTGGGGCGCCTGGGTGGCTCAGTGGGTTAAGCCGCTGCCTTCGGCTCAGGTCATGATCTCAGGGTCCTGGGATCGAGTCCCGCATCAGGCTCTCTGCTCAGCAGGGAGCCTGCTTCCTCCTATCTCTCTCTCTCTGCCTGCCTCTCTGCCTACTTGTGATCTCTCTCTGTCAAATAAATAAATAAAATCTTTAAAAAAAAAAAAAAAAAAAGGATGGGGACTCTGGCTTAGACACCACTTGTGTGCTCCTCAGGGATGTTCTGTAGGAAGTAGCTGGATGAAT
The DNA here is from genome assembly GCF_009829155.1 of Mustela erminea. Taxonomy (NCBI): domain Eukaryota; kingdom Metazoa; phylum Chordata; class Mammalia; order Carnivora; family Mustelidae; genus Mustela; species Mustela erminea. The sequence goes on along the minus strand of NC_045614.1, from coordinate 24,328,689 downwards.
GGATCACTGGATAGACACCGAGGATGTTACAGTGTTTTGAGCAGCAACACTTTGGAGATGTGCTCCTTGTTTGTCAATGGTGTGTTGCTTATATACATCAACAGTCTAGTTGCCAAGCGACCACTAGTTTAACAAGCTGCCTACCAGCAGGTTGACTAAACTGACACGAATTCAGTCAAAATGATGCCTTGGGGGGAACGGTATCTTCTGTTCCATCAGGCATTCATGCCTAGTACATTCTTGGAGCTTCTCTGTTGAACGGGAGCCTAAGCATATGAAACTCTTTCTATGTAAAATGGTTCAGTATAGTCACGGTCACCCATTGCTGGGTTCTTAAAGGCCTAATACACCAGGTGTAAATGCGCCTTTCTTTCCCACCCCCTCTGCTGCTAGGATTTTGTAGAAACTACTGTCTTCCACGTTAGCAGGCACCGTACACACCCGCCCCTGAGCCTTCAGTCCCGGAGTTAACGCCAGTATCCAAAACCTCGGAGAATAACATTCCTGCTTGAGGCAATCTAATTAAACTTCTGCTGTCAACATGAAATGCCCCCCAATGGACAGATCAAACCTATTTTTAGGTTGCAAGTGTTATAAGAAGAAATATTTAATTAGAATGGGGGATGTTTAAAATAGCTTTCTCTCTTAACATGGGTGCCTGCTGGCTTGTTTTCCCTGATGTCATTAATCACCAACGGACAGATGTCAGAATTCACAGTCGGCTATCGCTCTTGTCGAAATCTGCCTTCTTCGGGTAATTTGTTGCATGACTCAAAATGCCAAGTCTCTCCAGATCCTGGCACTTTCCTGTGAGCCAATGGCACCGTGAGCTTTAGACAATTCTGTTGAGAGCCTTTCTTCAGGACGAGAGCCCAGGTGGATCATTTCTCCCACTGAGGTCTGTGGTTCTTGTTGTCTGTGGAAAGAAGGTCCTGTTCAGACTGAGGAGATAGAGAATGTTCTGTGGTCTCAGGCCCAAGAAGGGCTTGGTGATGCCTTGGGATCTGCATGAGGACCTGGGCTATAGAGAAATTGATAGAAGGAAAACCATAACTGGAGCTTTTTTGGGGTTCACACCTCATTTTTGATATTCCTTCACGATTTTTCTGGATCAACAAGTTAAAATCATCAGGAATTGGAGAACTAGCTTGACTGGGCTTTCCCTAATAGTTGTGCTATAGAGATTGCTATAGATTAGATTTTATGGGAAAAGATCGCACAAGTACTTAATTCACGGCAGGCAATATTCTAAGTGCTTTCTGTGTGTTTAACTCCTGTAATCACCTGGATGCCCCTTTGAGGCATGTGTTGTTTTTACTCCCATTTTAAAGATGAAGAAACTGAGGCATGGGAAGAAAACTGAGGCCCGGGAAGGCTAAGAACACCTTCCCAGAGCCACTCACTCATGGGTGGTAGAAATAGGATTAAAGTAGTCTGACTCTGGAGTTGGGTGCTTAGCCACATCTCCCATTTTAGTACTTTCTGACTAATAAGGAGTTTTTTCTTCATCTCTGGTAGATTTTAAGTGCATGCCTCCTAGAACTTCTCCTTCAGGCTTCCTACAAATAGTCACCCTTCTCCCGAGCTCAAAAGCTACTAGAAAGTCATTATTTGTGAGGAGAAAGCACTTTTCTGTTCCTCTTTTGGGAGCAAACATTCAGTTTGTATGATTCTTCAGTCCAGTGTTTCTGCTTCTAGAAGAGGACTGTATGGAAATAATCCAAGGTATCTATAGAAAAATCTATTTAAAGTAAACAGAAGCCTTTGTCAGTCATGTTCCTAGTATCATCAGAACCTGGAACCGTTTCTAGCACATGGTGGACATTTATTGGGCAAAGAATTATTAATGAGCAAACTGCAAATTACAAATAAAAAACAAAAGATACACATACCCAAGACCTCCATGTCTAGGCAGGGGATGAAATAAAATTATTTTTTATTTTAGTTCATTGATGGTATGCTATACAGACATAAGAAATCATATTTATAGAAGAAATTTCAATCATAGTGGCTTTCAAAGACTCTATTAAGGGGACAAATGTCCAAAGCATTAAGGACATTATTTTCTTGGTTTTCCTCATCAGCAAAATGGTGCGTTTGTAGTTTTAAATTGATTAGATGAACTTCCATGCCTCACTAATAGTTGTCCGTGGTCGGCAAATTGTATTTGATTTTATTCCATTCTCTGGCTTGAGGGTGTTTCTCACCTTTCTTACAATCTATGTTCTTTTGTGATTGGAAGAAATGTTCAAAATGGTATCTCCCATGGGGTCACAAAAAGAAGGAGCAAGATTTACACAAAAGGACGGAGCGAAGGTAACTAAGGACAGAAGAAAATGCTGATCAGAAAAACCACCAAAAGTTGACAGCGGTTGTATTTGCCTGACGGGATTGAATTTAAAATTGCTCCTCTCTTAACGGAGGTCATTTGCCAATTTTTTTAAACAATGAAAATACATTATTTAAACACATACCTATTTCTTCAATGGAAAAAGAAGATTCTGGGTGGGTTTGTTTTAAACTGGCTGCAGCATCAAGGAGTTGCACTGTGGTTCCCACACGCGTCTTTCCTCTTCTGCACCCCCCTCCCGTGTTCTTAGGCTCCTGGCCATCTTGCTGACTGGTTGGGGACTACCCCTCCCTGCCCCCACTTGGTGCATAATAGGCTTTCATATGTTTGTTTAATGACTGAATCGGATAGCTGTGGGGTACATTTTTAATGTAATATAGAAGAATAGGTTTGCTTTGTAATGTTCTGTGTCTTTCCAGTGTCCCTCACCCCTAATAATCCCTCGCTCTCCAGGATCAGATACCTGCTTCCTTCAGGTTGTGGTGCCTTGTGTCCTCTTGCTGGTCCAAAGATGGAGAATCAGCAGTCCTTGTTGAGAGAGAAGCCTTTGAACCAGATGGAGGAGAAAGTTCTCGTCTGGCAGATAGAACCTTTAGGTTCAGACCCCTACCTCTGATGAAGCCTAGCCGTTTTTGCTAGGTATTTTTGGTGGTGGAGCTGAGGGGTGACAGGTAAGGCCTGAGAAGAGTCACGAAGCTCAGAATGGCCACTGGGGGTCAGTCTTCTGCACGGGAGGTACAATGGCCCCCAGGCCCGCTCCTCCCCTAGCATCTTTCCAGCCCCCTTAACGGCTACCTGAGATTCTGCCACAGGAGAGAGAGGTTTTTAATTTAAGATTTCTGTCAGAGCTAATATTTAAATATTGTCAAACATTTACACCTCCTTGTGACTGAATTTCTCTGAAAGCACATTTGGGTTAAGGAAAGCCGGCCTGCCTCTTCCTGGCCAGGTTTTGTGTTAGGAACTTTATAGAAAGAGTGGCCAAAGAATTTATCATCCAAACGGGGATGTTATGAGAGTGCAAGGAGCTGCTTATTGGACGGGGAGCCGGAGCAACCGGCAAACATTGGGAGTAAACGGTCTCCCTCTGTATGGAGAGATCGTCCTTGTGTTTATAGAAATAAGCTAAGTATCCTCCCCATTTTATAGATAAGGAAGCTCAGGCTCAGAAAAGTAAAGAGACGGGCCCCAAGTCCCTGTTTTGGAAGTGTGTGCTCTGATCTCCCCTCAAGGCATTAGGTCAAGGAAGAGATGTTCCTGAGGGGAGAGTGGGAGAGTGGGGTTGAACGAGGAACAATCCGTCATCCTTTGTTAATGACTTGGCCAGGACCGGATGTGACTACAGCCCCCGAAGGTGTCTCGGGTTGGGCACTGGCTAACAAAGTCCCCTGACCCACTGTTGATTTGCCTCAAATGTGCCTCCCCGCCGGCGTTTAGGGCACATCTGCAGGTCCGGTGGGTTCCATGCTGTGGTACGTGTGTGTGGCCTGCTGCGAGGCCCTAGTGCTGGTCTGCTTTGCATTATTGTACCTCCCCGTGGCTGCCTTTCTGTCTCCCGGGTCAGAGCTATGAATGGGAGAGTCGCTCCCACAGCTGGTGTGGTGCTCCAGGACTTCTCCCCTATTGTCAGCTTTTGAAAATGTCCCTGGACTTTGTGCCCCATGAATGAGGGAAAGAGAGGGCCTTGCTTCATGTCCGGAAAGGCTTTCGTCACAGATAGCAAGATGAGGCAGCCCAGCTTCGTCTCAGGGCCTGAATGAGGGTTCTCGGCATATGTCTCACAAATGAGGAGACACATTTATCTCCCTGAAGGGAGGAAATACTTCCTTCCATGACGGGGAAGGAACCACCTTCAGACGTTCCCATACTGGTCCCCCATCCCGTGTCAGTCCCACTCCCTCGGCCATTGGCACCTTGCAGAATTCATTTCCCAAGGAGTAAAGCTAATCCTTTTCAGCTTCCATTTGTGTGTGTCTTTTCTCTTGTCATTTGTCTTCATGCGTTGGCCTCCTCCCCACGAAGTGGCCATCAGAGCTGAATCTGAACCCTTACCTGGGTATGTGGGGAAGTCCTGAGGAGACTTAAGCCCCAGAAGAGACAACCCTGTCCCTTACCACCCTTGGCGAGATCCTGACCGGACTAGACCAGATGGTAGCTCCCAGTGTGCATCTTTCAAGGAAGCCCAGAGCCCTCACAGGCCTCCCTGTTCTTCCTCAGGGACTACCCCTCTCATACCCTTCTAAGGCTCAGAAGAAGGCCTTAGCTCCTTCTTCTTTTCAATTTTGTTTTTAAAAGATTTCATCTTACCTTACCCCGCGCTGTTCCAGGGCAAACCAGTGTGGAATTCGCCCATGTCCTTGATTTCTACCCAAAACCCAAACCAAACCCAATTCTAGGTTCTGGGAACAGAGCATTGGATGCACCTTTTTAAAATCTCTCCAAATTGCCACATACAAAAAGGACAGCTGGGTCACAAAGCCATAAACAAACGGTCAACATTTGCCCACAAAGGAACTCCCCAACCCCTACCCCCAATCCAAGGTATTCCTACAAACTGCAGAATGGAAGGAGTAAGGATAAACCACCCAGATCTGGAAAGCCCTCAGGATATCAGGCTCTACACAGCAGAAAGCGGAAAATGGCTACAGGGCCTGTGACAGGCTTGATCTCGGGAGAACCTGAAAATCTCCCGCAGGTGGGTGTTGGGCAACAAGCTCGGCCACCTCAGGAGCAGTGTTTAAAAACTGGGGTCGGGCTTTCTCTCACTAACGGCAGGTGAGCGTGAGGGCGCTCAGGAAGGTTACCAGGGGCAGGAGCAGCCTAGCCCCTGTGAGCTCCAGAAACCGATCTGCTCAGAAACTTCAGTGGCCTCCAATAATTGGGTCGAGTGTGAACTCGAGACCTTTTTTTAAACTTGACATTCAAAACCTTTCCTTGTCTCACCCTAGCAGACCTTTCCAGTATAATTTCCAACCACAGCTTTCAGTTGGCCCTGTAGGCCAACTACTCTGTTCTCGGTGGTTCCATTTGGATCCCCCAACTTGTTTCTCACATTTTCCCCGGCCATTCTGGTATATGGTTTGGGTGAATTCTGGATAACATCGTGAAACAGGCAGGCTTAGGACACAGTTGATGGTGTTCAGTTAATTTTGGCACGATATATTTTTTTACAACCAAATTCCTTTATAAATTCCTAAACAAATTCCTTAAGGGAGGGAAAACTACGCTTGCCAGACAAAATTCACTCAGTTCCACAGAGAACAGGAGGACTCTGACCACGGCTTCAATATACTAGTCTCTCCTGACTTTCTATTCATTTAAAATAATTATGTTTGCCTTTAAAAATTCTATCCTATACTTGGAAAAAGGCTAAAAGGTATTTGCTTGATTTCTGAAGTGATGATAGAGCATGGATTTCCTTTTGTCCAGAGAGTACCAGCCAAGGTCAAGGTCCACACACGAGATGCTCTGGAGACATCTTTGGTAATGCCAAGGCTCTGGTGCTCTACCAGCACTGAAGGTTCCTGGGGGAAAGAAATGCCTTGGATAGGAAGCTCTCAACAGTAAATAGGATGTCAAGTGTCGTCCTGGTGATTCGGGCTATGCCCTGACCTCTGCCCCCATGGAAAGTGAACAAAACTGTCCTTTTCCAGAGAGAGCGTAGAGGTCACGTTTTCCTTTTCTTCCATTGAACGTGAATGTGTTGATTTCAGCGTGGGGGGGGGGATTTCGACACGTGGAACCCCCGACATCCTCAGTCAGAGAAACAGATGTACCATATGATTTTGAGTGTGGCACCCAGGATTTGGGTCTAGTTCAAGCACACAGCTCATAAAAGCCCAGACAATAAAAAGTGAAGATGTAAAAGATAAAAGGGTTGCTTTCAGATGCCATAAAATATTGTTTAAAACCACTCTTAGCCATAGTGTGCTAACCTTTACATTTCCATTTTGATGCATGGAAAAAAGGACTATTCTGTATACTAACCAAGCCTCAGGAAATGAACATCTTCTGGGCATCAAAAGCAGGTTCTACTAGTTCAGTAACAGCATCTGAATCACTCTCTTTGCGATATTGGGCTTGCCATTAGACATTGGAATGCACTCGTTTTCTTGTGCTCAGAGACCTTGCTAATGCTTTAATTCCTGCAGGTAAATCCTGTGGCAAAAAGCAATACTGAAGCTGAAATTTCTGACAAATAGACACCCAAGATTTCTGTAACTTTAGAGAGGTTTGCTGTGGCCGATTTAAGATAACAATACTTGTGGAGACCCCTGGAATATAATTATGGTTACACTTGAACCTCTAAACATTTCGCTAATGCTATCTTTCCAGGTATCATTCAAATTAGTTGCAAAATAATTAAAAAAAGAATAGCTTTCACATAGTGCACATTTTATGAGGATGAAGCTCTGTGCTTTCAAAATCTTAAAATCTTCCCGACATGTCCAGGGCAGGTACTAATGGGCAGCTCTGTTGTATGGTGAGTAAAGTGAGACCAGTGGAGAAAAAGCTGGCCCAATGTCAGACAGTGCTGGAATTATATTTTAGATCTATCTGGTTTGAAAACCCAATTTTTTTAAATAACTTTTTTCTTTGTTTTTAAGTCACTTTTGATACATTGTATTTTGGTCAATGAAAAATTTTATACAATGCGAAATCAATTCCCTTAAATCCATACACTGTGTTTAAAATGTAAAACAATAAAACAGTCCCCCTTCATTTGACCCCAAAGATGGGGGACCATGTTGCTCCGAGTATAAAGGCAGTATAGATTCCGTAAATGTGTCACCTTTGCAAAAGGAAGGAAGGAAGCTAAGCTTCCCTCAAAAGCACCTTTTCCTTCTGACATTCATTCATTCGCCTATTCAACAAATGTTTCTTTGAATCTTTTAAAAAAATTTTTTATTTATTTATTTACTTATTTGACAGAGAGATCACAAGTAGGCAGAGAGGCAGGCAGAGAGAGAGAGAGGAGGAAGCAGGCTACCTGTGGAGCAGAGCCCCCGATGCGGAACTCGATCCCAGGACCCTGAGATTATGACCTGAGCTGAAGGCAGAGGCTTAACCCACTGAGCCACCCAGATGCCCTGTTTCTTTGAATCTTGACAGAGGAAAGTACTGGGAGATCTAATCATAATGATAGAATAATGAGGTATGATCCCTGACTATAAAGAGCTCACCGTCTTATGGAAGAGAAAAATTCACCAACAAAACCTCAGAGCCCAGGGCAATCTGTGGTATAAAAGGCACATGTGTTGGTTCACATGTGTGTGTATGTGCACACACACACATAGATACAATCATATCTATGCATATTTACACACACATGTGCGCGTGTGTGTGCTTGTGGGTACAGAGCAGAGGCAGGAACTTACAAGTTGGGTGGCTTCACAGCGGAGTGACCATAAGTTCCATGAGAAGGAGGGGGTGAGTCTGTTTTCAATTCCCATAAGCATCCTGGGCCTGGCAGGCCAGTACATATTTGTTGAATGATCGCATGCATGAAAATGAGACATAATCTGGGTGATAAAGGATTAATGGGGGTGCACCAACTGGAGAAGAGGGCTTAGGACATTTATTTCAGGCAGTAGGAACAGTATGTTCAAAAGTAAGGAGCACATACAATCGTATGGTGGGTTGTGGGAGCCATTGGCGGCTGGACCCAGAAGGAGGCTACACATGGACCAGCAGCGGGAGGTAGATTTGGGCCAGGTTCATGGTAGCTCTAAAGGCACGGGGTTATGGATGAGTCTGTGGCTCTGCGGAGTTCTTTTAATGGGGGCTTTTGACATGGGAAGAACTTTAGTGCTACTTATTTAATGGAGTTCTGGATGCCTCCCTCATTCATAGTTATTAGACCCCATGAGGAAAATATATTGTGGGTAAGTCCCCATTTTAAAGGGAAAACAATGTTGCCAACCTAAATCAGAGGAGAACTAAGAATGGCTGGCGTTAAACAATAAGTAGATTGAACTTGAATATGGGAACCGGTGTGTTGGCAGCAAGTGCTTTGGCCTGGGCCCGTCTGTTAGTCTACCAGGAGAACTGTCAGGACACGTCAATGTGAGGCAGTCTTGGAAATGTGATTTTTTGGGGGGCTCCGCCCATTAAGGGGGAGGAGTCTGTTTCCGCCCTCCTTGAATCTGGTTGGCCTTCTGACTTATACTGGAATAGAAGTGATGGGACACCGCTCATGAGCCTGGGCCTTCAGCAGCCTGAAATGCTTGTATTCCTGCTTTTATAACACTCCTGCCACCATGTGCACAAGCCCAGGCAAGCTTGATGCTTGTCACCCCAAAGTGAATCCCAGCCAAGCTCTAAACCTATGACTGAGGCTGGCCCAGATCAGCCAGTCCCCATTTGACTCACACGCTAGCACAGGAGCAAGGTTAGCTGAGTCCAGCCTCATTCTGCGGAAGTGTCCAGGCAACCGGAAGACTCATGAGTAGGACTAGGTGGTAGCTGGAAGGAAGGAAAGAAGGACAAGTGTGATAGGCAATGGTGATGATAACTGACCTATCATCAGCTCTTACTCTGGGTTAGATCCTGGGCTACCCATTTTACATGACTAATTTTACTTAGTTCTTGGTTGCAGAAAATGGGCCCATAAATGCATCAAATCTATCTTCAAAGGGAAGTTTGATTCCGAAGACTTACAGCTTGATTTGCCAAGTTGCGTGCCGGGAGGATTTTAGGCAAAGGTTTGGAATCAGACAAATCTGGGTTTGAATTCCCAAATTCATCTGTTAACTGTCGAAATGACCTCGGGTTAATGTATTTAACAGAAACCCCAATGCCAATTTCTGCATCCGAAAATTGGGGTTCAATAATACCTACCCTTTGGAACACTACTTATCCATAAAAACAGAGAGCCCGCCATTTCCTATATCACTGGGGGACCTTGAGGGCATTATGCTGAATAAAAGAAGACAGGGAAAGGCAAACACCGTATGATCTAAGTTATATGTGGAAAAACAAACAAACAAACTCATAGAAAAAGAGATCAAATTTGTGGTTACCAGAGGCCACAGGTGGGGGGCGGGGAATAGAGGCAGGTGGTCTGAGAAAACTGGAGTGTAGACAACTGCGGGTGTTCTGCACAATGTGATGATAACCACTAACACTGCCCTGTGCTATGTTTAGAAGGCGATCAGAGGGTACATCCTGAAAATTCTCATCATGAAGAAATAGCATCTCTATGAGCTGATAGATGTGAATTTATGGTAATCATTTTTGCAATATATGTAAGTCACGTCGTTACGCTTTACACCTTAAACTTACACAATGGTGTGTGTTAATTACATTTCAATAAAACCGAAAGGAAAATTAATATCTACATCCCTTATTGTAGTCAAGATTAAGTGAATCAAATGAATCCAAGTGCCTATTACCGTGCCTGAGTGTCCCAGGGCCCGGCAGTAAGAGCTGTCATTAGCCACTCATTAATTTAAACCAGGTATAAGCTGAAGGAAAGAATTTTTTAACAGCGGTTCTTGGCTTGTTTCCCATCTGCACCTTCATGTTTCCTGTCTGCATCCTGCCATGACCTTGCGCGTGGTCTCCCCACTCCATGGACACCCTACACTTCCGTTTAGCTTCCTATACTGCATTTCTTCTCTGTTGAGGAACGTATCAGAGTGTGATGGTATCATCATAGGCATAACCTTCCAGGCACTCTCAATTCGAAGTAAAGACAAGATGACTGCAAATGTGAATAGTTTATTACCTACACATTCCTGGCAGCCACGTGACATCTGTCATGCCCATCGTGACTCTGTAGGTTGGATCAGACTGTGGAGAGGGTCACTTCCTCTCTGCTCTTGGGACCGTGAGCTTCACTTGGGCAAAGGCGATGCCGGATTCTTCTGTGTTCTTGGCACGTAGTTCACTGGTGCATAAACAGTGATTGATAAATATTTGCTGAATGAACAGCTGCTGTCCCCCTCCCTGAGGGGGTGGCAGAGTGGAGCGGGTGACAGAGTGAAGGCTTCCTTCCCTCCTCTCTCTTCCCCTCACCCCCGTGAATCATGGAGACCTCTGGAATTGGAAGGGAGGGATTGGGCAGAATGTCATGGTTTAAAGGAAAAACAGTAGTGTCTTGTCAGCAGCTTGACTGTCCCTCTGGCTTTATCAGCCCAATAAGAGGGAAAGAAAGGGGCTTTGTAACCCAAGTGGACCATGACCAATGGCACAGTTCCCACTCTGAAGCTAGAAGGGGGTGCGTGTCTTTTCAAGTTCGTGGGTCTCACAGTCTGCTTTGCTTACTGAGAAATCTCATGGTATAAAGAGGTGGGACAACCAACTCCCAATAAGGTAAGTTGATAAACAGATAGAATATTAGATTGTGATGAATGTTGAACAGGAAAGAAAGCAGGGCACAGGGATTGGGAGGATGGTGGGGAGTGTAAGTTTGCATGAAAAGGTGAGAGTAGGAGTTGTTGGTTAGGGAAAATTTAAATAAAGATTGAAGGGGTGAGGGAATAAGCCAGGGGTATCTACCAAAGAGTGTCCCAGGCAGAGGGAACAGCAAGTGCTAAGGCCCTGAGGCAGGAGCATGTTGAGGGCTGAAGATCATCAGTGAGACCTCTGAGACTGGGTCAGAGGGACTTGGGCAAGAACAATAGGAGGTGATATCAGGGAGGCAGTGAGCTGTCAGGTCAAGAGCAAGGGTATTGGCTTTTGTTCTACAGGAAATGGGAGGGTTTGAGCAGAGGAGTGCTAAGGTCTGACTTTGGGGGTTGACAGGAAACACTCTGGCTGCTGTGTTGACAACAAATTGGAGGAGGACAAAGGTAAAAGTGGAGAGATCAGTTAGGAGGCCACCAGGTGAGGGATGAGGGTGACTTGATGACTCAGAGGATGGTAAGAAGTGGTTGGATTACAGGTATACTTTGAAAGTGGAGCCATGGCTTTGCTGATAGCCCAGATGTGGGGCAGGAGAGGAACCCCAACCCCCACCCAGAATGGAGTTCCCTCCTCTCAAGTTCAGGCCTGTTACATGTAGGGGGTGGTGGGTCATCATAATCACCAGAGGTATAGATAGACATCTACCTACTTTCCTAAGTTTTGTAACCAAAGGACTTGATTCCACTTTTTTTCTTTGAAACCATTTTTGAGTTTAGTGTCATTCTTAGTATTCAGTGAGTATGCAGGCTCCTATCAGCAAGTTGCAGGTGGCCATCCAGGAAGGAACTCTTGAGATCAAATAAGCCAATGTGTCCCACAGTGTTGGGGGAGGCCCCTGGTGCTTAGCGGCAGAGTTTCAGATGATACATAGTAATGGATGTTACCATATCACGTTTTGAAAAAGCAATTTCCTTTTCAATCCTGTTTCATTATATATCAAGAGGCATCTCTGCTTGGTGGTAAATCTCAAGTACTTCTTGAACACATCCTTATTTACACATTTAACCAAGAGAGATCAGGCCTTGAGCTCAGCAAGCAACAGGGTCTCACTAGAATTTAATAATGTAGTTTTGAATTCACTAAATGTATTTATTTCTTCCAAAAGTGTATTTATTTGTGGACTCATACTAGTCCACTCATACTAGTGTAGTGCACCAAATGACTCTAACATTTGATTCAAATAATTCAGAAAAGCATTAGGTTGATTGTAGATATTATCTTATGGGTTTTATTTATTAAAAAAAACTTATTTATTGATATATACATTTGTACAGGAAAGGACACCTAAGAATACAGGTCGATGATCTTTGGCAAGGTGAACACATGTATGTAACCTCCACTCAGATTACGACACAAAGTAGTAGAAATATCATAAACGTCCCTTCTCCGTAAGTGTCTCCCCCGCACCAAACTCCAAGAAAGGAGACTGCTGTTTTGACTTCTAATAGCTTAGAGGAACTTTTCCAGTTTTGAAATTTATGTAACTGAAATTACTCAGTATACATTCTTTTGTGTTTTTTTTTTTTCCTTTGGGGCCTTATTATATTTCCAATTTTCATCTGTGTTGTTTATGTAACATGAATTCTTTTTCATAGCTGCATATTATTCCATTGTATTAATCCATTACAAGTTATTAGTCATTTTATGGTGCATGGACTATGTTTCCAGTTTGGGGGTTGGTAGTTATAGGTGGTTATGAACATTCTTTTGCAGAGATATTCCTTTCCTTTAGATACACAGTTTCAAGCATTCTTGTAGGTGGGTGGTTATATCTTACTATGGTTTGGGTTTGTGGATTTACATTTCTCTAATAATTAATGGGATGGAATACCTTTCTTCTGTTTATTGGTTACTTCTGCATTGTCTATTCTGCCATAAACCCAATCTAGCGAGTTCTTATTTTTTGGTGACTGTATATTTCAATTCTAGAGTTGCATTTTCTTTTTGTAAAGATTCTAGTTCTTGTGAAATTTTCCATCTTACCCTTTGGTTTCTCGAACTTACTAATTATGGATGTTTTGAAGTCTGTGTCTGATAACTCTCTGAGGCTCACACATAGGTCTGTCCACCCCCCCCACCCCACCTCGGTTTTAATTATTTGGTTATGTCTCCTGGCCTGCCTGGTAATTTTTGGTCAATGCCGGATATAGAACATGACACATTGGAGAACCCATTTGAAGCTTCGGCTTGTATTACCTTCTTCCAAAGAATTACAGTTTCTTTTGCTTCTGTCTGGTGTTTTGAGCCTTGGTAGGTTATCTTGTTTCATCTTGATTTGAGCTGGCTTGAAATGGGATGTTAGTCTTTGTAGGGACTGAGCTATTTCCATTTCACATCCACCTCTGAGTGTGAAACACTCGCATTGCTCCAGTTGGAAGTTTGGAATGTTTACCAGGGCTCTTCTCTTTGGTGGATCCTCTGCTTCAGTTTTTGTTTTCATGAGACTGACTGTTGACTTTTGAGCTTCTGGGGCCCATGCAATGTACAAATCTGCAAACGGCTGGAGGGCAGCAGGGGATGGGTAATATTGGATGGACTTCAATGTGTTTTCCTTCTCTCTGGGCTCTTGGCTCTTCAGGTCCTAGCTGCTTTAGTATCTCCCCAATGCCTTCAAACAGAAGTTCTTTGTTTTTATTTTTACATCTTATGTATTTTATCCAGATTTTTTAGTTGTTCTTGGCAAAGGGGCTGGTCTGAAGCAAACTAGCCTGTCCTGAGTAAAAGCAGGAGTCCATTGTACTTATTTTCACTATTAACCTTCTATTTTAAGACCAGTAATTCTAGCTTTCTTTTTATATTAGTGAAATAATTTTCTTTCCAAGTAAATATGTTTATTTTGAGATGCATACAAGTTGTGGCAAAATGCAACAAATAGCATAATAAATACTCATTTCCTTCCCCAGTGTGTGACCATATACACATAAAGGAGAGTTGACTTAAATGAAAGTCGTAAGTAAATAGCTGGGCATGGGGGTGCTTGGAGCTGCTTGTTCCAGATGGAGAGAAGTAGAAACCTCTGGAAGCCATTGTCTGGCCTAAAATTATCCAGAATGCACCTGGTGGAGCTGATAGGATGATTCGGGTCTCCTGGTTCCCAGTAGAATCCCTCTTCTGCTCTAACACAGAGCTCTGGTCCCAGCCTCTTCTTCCTCCCTGATGGGTTCTCAGATCAGTTCTATTCCATAGTTTATTTCCATTTTGGCCTCCTGCATTCTTCTATGTGTATCCTAAGCTTATTTTTATAATTGTCTTTTAGTTATTGAACTGCAAAAAAAAAAGAAAGAAGAAGAAAGTATGTCTAAGGCATGAGTGTGTTTCTGTGTGTCTGTGTACATGTGTGTGCTTGTGTGTGTCTGTGTGTGTGTGTGTGTGTCTGCTTTAAATCCTCATCAGCTTTTACTACCAGTTTCTATATAATATTTGAGCCCATGAGATTCAGGGTGATTGATCCTTCTAAATGCTCTGCTCCCTTTAAATCTGCATGCAAAAGAATGACCACTTCTATGGAATTTATTGTTACTAAATCTCCTCTCCATTTGCTTAATTGTATTATTTGCCTGGGGGATGCTGTTTAAATGTAGAGGGAAGTCAGCTAAATGAAACATGATCCCAGCACAAGAAAATAATGATGTGTCTCTTTTGCTAACTAACAGTCTCCCCCCTCTTCTCCAGATGCTTGGAACCACACCCTCATTTTTTTTGGAGGCCAGGGAAGGGGGTGCCAGGCTCAGTCTTGGCTGTGAAGGGCATGGACCAGGAAGCAGGGAGACCAGCACGGCAGAGCACCTTGCTGGGAGGCAGGGAGTGCCTGAGGACATTGTGAGTGGCCCAAGAGGGGGGAATCACAGGTCTTCCCTGTGCTCCTGGATTTAGGACATGTCTCAACCCTCACCCAACCAAGCAGCTGAAAACCAGAGTATAGATTAACCATTTCGTTGAGAAAATTATCAAGGTGGAGGGGACGTTGGAGAGGATTATCTGCTTCTGTCTTATCTCGAAAATCATTGCATCAGTACTTATAATTTCTAGAATGGTGTGTTTTCAACCATGTCATTATGCAACCTTACACAGATGAACGTTCTTGTACCTTTGACCTTCCCTTTTTGGGTCCTCTGAGCTCCAATGAGAATATGGGCTATAGGAGGAACTACTGTCCTAGTAGTTACAGAGTACTTGCTGTCAGTCAGCTGCTGGTCTCTGCTCTGGGGATGGGGCAGTGAACCCGAAGAGACCTGCCCTTGTGGAATTGACATTCAGGATGTGGGGAGCAGAGAGTAGGACAAGACAGATGAGGAAAATACATGAATGGCAAGATACATGGGAAGAGTTAGGGAGATGAAATGAGGGAGGGAGATGAGGAGGCCAGGGTGGAGGGTAGGGCCGCTGTGTTAAAGAATGTGGATAGGGAAGGCCCCCTCGGAAGGCACTCGGAGGTGGCGAGGATGAACCTTGTAGTTTGGGGCATAGGGGGAGTTTATAAGTGCCTCCTAAAATGTTGGTCTTGGGTGCTAGTGGGTGTCGGAATCATGATAACATACTCTCCCAGCTCTTACACCCAAAGATTCTGATTCATTAGGTCTATAGCCATATCTGGCAATCTGCTTTCCTTGGAATCTCCCTGTGTAATTCCAACGTCAAGGTCAAAACCAGCTTTAAAAAAAAAAAAATACTGTCTGTGAAATTTCTGTACTTTGAACACCTAAAAAGAATTTTTCTGAGGACAAGTGATTTTCATATTCAGAGAGAAAGAATTATTCTTTTTTTTTAAAGATTCGTTTTATTTATTTGGGAGTGAGAGAGAAAGAAAGCATGAGTTGGGGGTAGGGGCCAAGGGAGAGGGAGAAGCAGACTCCCCACTGAGCAAGGAGCCCGATGTGGGGCTCGATCCCATGACCTAAGGACCATGACCTGAGCCCAAGACAGATGCTTAACTGACCGAGCCACTCAGGCCTCCCTGGCAAGAAAGGATTTTTCTGTAGACTGCCATTTTGTGGGCAAATGCAATCTCCAGAGTAAGAAGTGGGGGAAATGGGTAATTACTGAGTGCCTGCTGTGTGATGAGTGCAACCTCCGTTTTCTGATCCTCCCGACGGTCTCTGGGGCTGAGTATCACAGAAGCACAGTGAGGCCCAGGGAGGCCGAGAGGCCCGGGATGCTCAACTTTAGAGAAGTAGACTCCACGTCCAGTCCTCTTCCCACTTCACTGTGAGTTTTCAGCCTGGAGAAGCAAGTGTGCAGGTCTGCTTAGTCTCCCTGCTGGGCCAGGGCTGGCCCCTTCGCCTCTCTGATCCTAGCTGGTTTTTGGCAAAGTGAGTTGAACTCAGAAAATGTTTCCTAAGAGGAGTTTCTGGAACAAGTCCTGGGTATCAAGCATTTTGAAAAACTGCTGACTTTCTGAATTAGAAACCACATCAGAGATCATGTCACTGCCCAGGACTTAGGACTAAGATGTTGGGTCTGCCACCATCCATCCTATACCAGGGATGACTATGAACAGCCATCACCTGCACTCAGTTTCTGAGTCAAACCACTTCTATTTTTGGTGGCAGCAACATAGTTTCCGATTCTCCCCTTGGAGCTGTGACAAGTTCTGGGGGCAACAGTGGGCAAGGCATGGGTAGTCCCATATGGTCTCTCCTTGCTCATGTCTCTGTGCTGGCATCTACTGGTGTCAGCCCATCTTCTGGTCTTCAACTGCCACCCTTCCACCGGCATCCTGGCACCCCAGTCGGTGTCCCTCATGGAGAGTCTGAGCGTGGGTCTATATCTGGAGAGCTTATGGCTGAGTCATCCCTATTTCCAGGTCCAAGACCCCTTCCCACCCAACTATTTCTTCTTGGGCCACTGGTTCCGTGTCCTCCTTGCTCTTCTCCAAGGATGGGGGCTCTGTCTGCTGGGAGTGTGTCCTTCTGGAGTAGAGGGTATTCTTTGAGGTTGTCTGAGCTTGCTTTGCTGACCCCATTGAGAAGTTACCTTTTCTTTGATGTCCTGTTATTTTTCTGGGCCTCTACCCACTCTCTGGGGCCCAGCATTCACCTATTCCCAGATGCTACACATCAGCCAGGGGGACCTGAGGTCTCTAGTCGCTCTGGGGCACTCAGGCTGGGATAGGGTGGAAATGCTAGTGCTTGGTGCCCTTTCTGATGACAGACTGCTAGCTACACACCCAAGTATCCATGCTTGGGCTTGTCCTCTGCCCTCACCGTCCACCACTGAGGCCTCTAATTGTGCTCAGGTGGGGAGCTTGCCACCGGGAGCCCCCTCCCCTCTTTGTCTCCATCTGTTGTTAAACAAGGGTCTTTCCCTCTCTCATCTCCCCATGTGGGGGAGAACTAAAGACAGGTTTTTGGACTTCAAAAGCCAGGAAGAGATCTTTGTTTATTTCTTATCTTGTCCTGAGGCAATGAACTCAGGGTGGCCGTACCTGAATAGAGAAAAGGCTGAGGGAAGAGTGGGGAGGGGGGGAAAAAAAAGAATAATGCACTATTTCAAAACATTATGCTACCCTATCAAGTTGCCTCAGAAGATCAGATTTTAAAACATGCCTATTAACTCACTTTGAGATTAGCAAACTACGACCCATGGGCCGAAGCAGGGAGCCTGATGTGGGGCTCAATCCCAGGATCCTGGACCTGAGCCGAAGGCAAATGTTTAACCCACTGAGCCACCCAGGTGCCCCTCAAATGATGCCATTTAAAATGGTTGTGAGGTAACTCTAGTGTATCCTCTATCTGGTTCTTGGCCTGTAAATACTAAAATACTAATTATCCAACCTTCTCAGAAAAAGCCCAGTGGCCATGGTTTAGAGCATTGGGTGGAGGGGGAGATATTCCTCTCCCCTCTCTGAGGCTCCTGGAGGAAGGGATTCCTGGTTTACCTTTGGTTATCCACATTCCAACTCTTAAGAATAAATATCATGGACGGCTCTGCCCTCACCAACTGGTCTCAGTTCCAGATCCTTTGAAGAGCATAAACCTTCAGAAAAGTTGACAAGGGAGAATCTTCTTAATAAAAATCCCCTTTGGCATTACTATGACCCTCAGTGATCCCCGGGAGCAGACGTTGCCTCTTTGGGGAGCTGCTTTCAACCAGCAGTGACATGTGGAAAATCTCCTCTGGATATGAAGTTTCCTACCCATAAGCTTGCTTCTTGGCTCCGTCCCATAGAATACATTGGGAAACAAATGTAATTCTTGCAATTTGGTTTTCCTGACCGGAAAATATGTCACTTGAGTCCATGAATAATATATGTTGCTATACATTTTTAATAAAATGAACAAATTGTTTCTGAGTATTTGGAGGACTTAATTCTTCATTTGCTAGTTCATTTTCAAACCATTACAGTTCTGTGCATCGCTCCGCAAAAAGACGTGAAATTAACCGTCATAGTTTCTGCTGCGGTCTGAAAGTTGAACAAGTTAATGTTTCACCCAAATTAGCTTCTTTCCCTTCACATTTGCTCTATCATTAACCTTCCCTATTTGAGCCTGCAATAAAAATTACATCATGATCAAATTCAAGGAAAGGTTCTGTGTAAGCGGTGCCCAGCACATATTTATTGCTGGGCTTGAGGGGCAGGAGTCAGATTTATTTGGATAATTTGTTCACAATTTATGCTGTGACTATTTTAGACACTTGAACACACAAACGCATGCTCTCATGTCAATCCATTGCCATAGCAATGGGCACACGGGCTACACCCTGAGTGTTGAGTTTTGCTGACATCTGTAAAGGGAGATCTTTGAGCAAATCTTTTTGGCATGGCCAATCTTTGCTATGAATTTGGAGAATTCATCGTCTTTGTTTTGGTTAAGCTGCTGGCCATACCAGTATGATTATTTCTACTTTCTCATTGTAGAGTTTGTAGCAATGGTAATAACGGAGATGACCCTTTATACGTGGTGAAGTCTTTACGTGTATTTTCTCTCTTGATCCTTGGAAAGCCTGTGGATGAAGAGCATAAGCACTGTTTGTGTTTAAGAGAAGGGAACACCAAGGCCCAGAGATGGGGAATGGATGAGTGGAGGCCATAGAGCTAGCAAGTGGCCAGTTCTTCAAAGCCAGTGCTGTAAACCCCTCTTGGATCATGCTACCTCTTGTTTGTTTGGTGGTCAACATTTGAGGGGTCCTGATGACCCCCATGAGGTTAGACAGTCTGAGTGCGTTCAAGTGCCTGAGACAAGAGTGTTTATGGAGTTTAGAATGGGCTTAAGTATCTTTAGTTCTGAATTTAGAAGCAATTTTACTTTTTTTTGCGGTTTTGGTCAAACCACTTGAGGCAAATAGAACTTCTTTGTTCAAAGGAAATAGATTTTTTTTAAAGTCTTGTAAAATAGACCCATAATGCTTTTTGGGACTCAAATAACCCTGGCCTGAAACGTTTTAATAAATTAAATGTAAGTGGATTAGAAACAGACAGATTGTCTTTCCATGAACTACACCCAGGCCAGACCCAGAAGGAGAAGCACTCAGGGAGATGTGTTTAGGGTTTCATGGATTCTGGCAGTCACATTTCTTGGCCTCACTCTCTTTCTGATAACAGAATAGAGGTGAAATCTGGTGTGATTCCTGAGACAATTTCTTCATGCCTTTTCAACACACTTCTCGGGAGTGTTTAGCCCTTCCCATATTGAAAGGTATTATCCCTGCCTCCCAGAGGTAGCTATTTAATGAGGCATGGCGTGGTGATGGTGTTTGAGTTGACCATGCTCGACGTCTTTGACATTCCAACTTAGGTTCCCCAGAACTAGATAATCACTTAGCCTATGGAACGAAGGAGTGTTAGCACGGATAGCAGGGCAATGATGGGAAGGTTTGACTGCATTATAAGTACAGTGGCTGAGAGTGTTGGATTCAGAGTTCATTGGATTGGGGCTAATTCTAACCCTCCCACTCACCTGTGTTACATAAATCAGCTATGCAATCTTTTCTAACCTCAGCTTCCTCAGCTGTAAGTCGAGAATAATCATGGAGTCTACCTATTATTATTAAGTACTGCAATCTATGCCAAGAATTTTTTTTAAGAGATTTTATTTATTTATTTGACACACACACACAGAGATCACAAGTAGGCAGAGCAGCAGGCAAAGAGAGAGGGGAAAGCAGGCTCCCTGCTGAGCAGAGAGCCTGATGCGGGACTCAATCCCAGGACCATGAGATCATGATCTGAGCTGAAGGCAGAGGCTTAAACCATTGAGCAACCCAGGTGCCCCTATGCCAAGAGTGTTTAGCTGGGTGGATGGTACCTACTATGTACCCAGTATACATTCAGCATCTTTGTTAAGATGAATGCTGGTTGTTTGTACTTCTTTGCTTCCATAGACCTTTCCTTTCCTAATAGCACCTCGTTTTTCTTTGGGGAGCTCCTCCTCCCCTACCATATGGAGTCATACTGGGACAGTCAGTTTAGGTGACCTTCAAGAGAGAAGGAAGTGATCATGTGGTCTAAGATAGATCCATAAATTGTCTCTCCCAGGATTTGATGCTGGAGCCAAGAGATTGAAAGGGACTGAAAGGGACTGAAGTGTTAAGTCATTTCTGCTGCCTAGATCCCTAAGCAGCTTCCAACCCTGGACTTTGTGAGGCCTTGTGGGTCAGCTTTTCCTTCAATCCTATGAGCTGCCATGGAGTTAGGCAATGCCATTATTCCCAAGTTTTTTATTGATTGTATTGCTCTATTAATGTCTAAGAAATTTTATCATTGTTTAATCATTATATGCCTTAATTGAAGAATTTATTTATTTATTTAAAATATTTATTTATTTATTTATATTTTGAGAGGAAGCAGGCTCCCTGCTGAGCAGAGAACCCGATGTGGGGCTCGATCCCAGGACCCTGAGATCATGACCTGAGCCGAAGGCAGAGACTTTAACCCACTGAGCCACCCAGGTGCCCCAAGAATTTATTTTTTAAAGTTATAAATGTGAAACATAGTTTAAGGTAGGGAAGGAGAAAGCACCATAAAAGGAAATAAAAATCATCCACAATCCTTTAACTTGGAGATATCTCCCCTTGACATTTTTAGAAATGTGCTTGCCTTTTTCACATACATGAGTTTTGTATGTTCTTGTGTGTTTCTGTGAAATGATTTTTTTATGAATACCCATAAACCTTTGAAGATGATATCAGAGAGAACAATGTGTGGGGAATTCTTTAGGGTCCCTGTAGGGTTACTTGTAGAAATTTTCATGAGTCAGTGACAGTTCTTACAGTAGGCATTTTTGTAGGAACTGAATCTCAGACTCTTCAGAATGGCTCTGATGGTCACCTGGGTCACTCTCCTTTCCTCTCTGCCCCCAAATTCCACTCCTTCTTTAGTCCATGGACCAAGCAATTTTCTAGTTTTGGGGGGCTTAAGTTCTAGGGAATTCAAGATGATCCATTCCCTTTTGTGAAGAACTCTGTCCACCAGTTGGATTACTCCTATAGCATAGAGGATGGGTAGATGGTCATGGGTGAGGTGCTGAACATACTGAGAGCCAGAAGATAGTGTGCTGTCATGGGAGCTGCCTCCTTGTTGCTGACTATTGGATAGGTTTTCTACACAAGTGAGTCATATCTGACATAGGAGTTAGGTCCTAAAAGATGCATGTAAGGCACAAATAAACCGTAGTCATCATTACCTTCAGTGTTGGGCAGATGACCGTTTCTTTGGTTGAGCACTGGAGGAAGACTAGCCTTGCCTCTAGAGACTAGTCTTTATGAAATATACATCTGAATGCTAGGATCATGCTCACTTCAATAAGTCCCTCCCTCTCTGCTTCTCTCCTTTTCTTTATACCCTCTCGGGTATAGAGCCTAGACCAGTCATACATAGAGCCATCTTGACCCTTTGTCACCCAGGACATGTACCCACTGGCAAGCTGGCAGGAAACATGAAGTAGCCCCCCCCCCTTTTTTTTTTAAAGGAATGGTGAAAACAAAACAAAACAAAAACACATTCTGCCATATACTCATACTTGCAGTATCTGAAGCTGAGTGTCTATGCATGTACGTCCCCGGGGTTATGCTCGGAGTTCCAAGTCTAAACTGTAGACCCAGAAGAGCTAGCCTCGGGGGCTCTAACCATGTTGAGGCGAGTGTGCTGAATGGTCCACACCGGCAGGGGTGCATCGGCTCGCAGATCTGGTCCCAGTGATGGCCGTCCCAACACCAGTACTGATTCCATTCCTTTCCTCCCTTACAGGGCTCTGTAGTTCCCTGGTACAATCTCTGGGCACATCTTTACAGGGAACATTAGATCTGATTTTATCAGACATCTATGTGGCTCTGTGTAAAAAGGCAATTGTGTTATGAAGGAGGCTTCTCATCTTTATTATTGGACCTTAGATTTAATACATGTCCTGGGCAGCACACATGGAAATAACAAACAGGACATTAGTGACATGGCCATTTACAGGAGAGTCATTATTGTATTTGCTGATGCAGTCTTTTAATAGGAGTTATCTTAAAATTAGCCCAAATCTCTATAATTCTGAAGTGTTTTAAAAGATAATTCCATCGAACTGACAACAATTATTGTAGTATCATTCTTTGGGATTATGGACGATCTACCTGTGGAGCGTGTAGAGAGATGCACCAGCCAGCACTTGAAGGATGCGGTCACAGCACAGGTTCATGGGTAGGCTGTCATTGTCAAGTCAGTGCAATGTAGAGACTGCAAACACCTTGGATCAGGCTGCTGGGGTTCAGGTCCTGGCTCTATTGCTGCGTAACCTTGTGACCTCACACAAGTCAGTGTTTCTGAGCTTTGGCTTTCTCATTTCTAGAGTGGGACTTGTCATGGGATAAGCTTATGACCTTGTGACAAAGATGGACTATAATATCACACCAGGGACTTCCCATAAACACAGAAAGTATCACCTGTTCATCATAGTTGGCATTGCTGTAGACGGAGGTTCTTGATAAAAATGACAAAGGATGTGGAGTCTATAAAAGAAAAAGAGTGCTCTAATCTTTTTTCCATTTGTGTGATAAGAAAGTATTCTTTTTAGTAAATGCCACTCTCTAGGTTCCAGAAATTCATTTGTATTAGCTTCATTAGTCGATTAAATACTTTCCAAGAATGCCTATGTATAAAGGAATTGAGCTAGGTTCTGGGAGGGTCTCTGTGGCCCCTGATATGATTCCAGCATAAGAGAGGATGTTGGGCATGCCATTTTGTAGGAAATGGGGGCAGTGGCCAGTGCTTGGCAACTCAGAGTGGGGAGCACTGGATAGGGCTGGAATGGTTGGGGGGAGACTTTGCTGAGACAGGATTCTTGGCCTTAAAAAAGATGTTTGGATTTGAGACAGATGAGGAGGAATAATGAAGGCATTCCACATAGGAAGCTCTACTGGAGGGAGGTGGCCCTGGCCCAGGTTAGGGGATAAGTGAGAAACAGATTTAAGGTCATATGTAAATGTATTCTATGACAGTGTCTAGCTGCGGGCACAGATAGATCCACATATTCTAATGATGCCACCAGGATCCTGTTTTTTCCCTCTTTCATCTCCTGCTCTCTGACCGAGGTCCAGTCTCAGAAGGGATGCCTCTCCTAGTGGCAAAGTAGCTAGGAGAATCATTGTCCCCATCCTTCTGCTTCCTGTGGAGTAGGGAAAAGACTTCTGGTTTCTATCTCAACAATGCTGACCCAGGTCTCATTGGGTCCCACTGACTGACTGGATTTTTTGTTGATCCTTGAGCTAGTCCTTCTGGCCAGAAGAATGAGATCTGATTGGTCATGTCTCAAGTAATAGTTGGCCTAAGGAGCTCCTCAAATGCAGAATGGAAGCTGCTGAGTGGCGGAGTGGTGGCCGATTCCTAAGGAGGTCGATGCCATGTTCTTCACCAACGATATATTTTCTTATGACCATGTTGGTTCTCTTGAATTGTCTCACTAACTTACAGCAACCTGAAAATTGGGAAATCTGTTACATACCTTGGAGATGCTGAGTTGAATTCTGTGTACCCTTTTACATTAAAAAAAATGTACATTTGGGAAGACTTGTCTTGGTCAAAATGAGTAATACTGGATTGACTTCACTGCAAACCAGAGCTCCTTAGTCCCCTAAGAGCACTTTGTTTTTTTATAATACAAGGGACAGGATATGACTGAACAGGCCATAATTGCTGCTTTAAAGTTTTTTCAAGACTGCAGCTAACTTATTTTTTTCTGATTCCCGTGGTTCTTTGAGTCATTTTGGAATTGGCTCTCTACGTTTGGGTGGCACTTAGTTTTCTCAAAGTTGAAGAAGTAGAGTGAGGGTTTTCAGAAAGCAGGCGCCCATGAAAAGGATGGGACTGCTTTTTAAAACTAGTATTTTATCTAGTAATTTTAAAACTAGTGAACATTCTCCATATTTCCTCCTCCCCACTTTATCCAGTTTGCATAGAGAGTTCTGACAACCTTCCCCAAGCAAGATGGATTGGGATCCCCTTTTGCCTGAAGATGTGGTCATCGTGGCAGTGATGAATATGACTGATGCAAAAGCTATACCATCTATTAAGCACCTGATTTAAGGATTTTATACTCATTGTTTGTCACCCCATTATGTCACTTTTGCAGATAAGATGAGGTGTGGAGAGGCCAAATAATTTGCCCAAGATGACCCAGCTCTGAAGAGATGTAGCCAACATACCAAGGCAGGTCTGCCTTCTGCATGTACCTATAAGCCTGACCCTGTGCCTTTGCACTTTCTATAAGATGCCATTTGATGGTGACCCTTTTGATGAGCACAAATTCTGTTGTGACTTGCCAAAGTCACCACAATATTATTCATTGTATGATTTTGAGATAACTCTCCTGACACACAGGGTTGTGTTGATGGGAGCATCAAACAGGTTAGCTTGGAGACAGCTACCTTGGGTAAATTTTCTTTTTCTTTTCTTTTTTTTTTCAGGGCAGACACATTGATTTATTTTTATTATTGGTCATTCATGTGGCTTAAAGATGCAGATTGACTGGACCAGTTAACTTGATCCTGTTCATTTATTTATTTCTTTTTCCTTAAAATATTTTTTATTATGTTATGTTATTCACAATAGAATACATCATTAGTTTTTGATGTAGTGTTCTGTGATTCATTGCTTTCCACATTGCTTTCTTGTTGCTGTCGCCCACAGCCCCATCTGCAGTTACCTTTTGCTACCACATGGTGCCGCTGTTGAGGACAGGTCCCGCATGGCCTAAGCGCCTCCCATGGCTTTGTGGCGCTCTTGCAGTGGTGGTGTCCTTGGGATTTGTTAAGGTCATAGCTCCGTGCTGAGCTAAACCATCCACCCTCAGGGGTGAGGCCAGGAGTTTAGATAAGAACCTAGTCCCAATTCCTAGTTCTTAGTCTGATCTTTCTATCACTTAAAATAGATAGCTATAGTATAATTTTGTGGTAGCAGGTGTGCTACGGTGAATCCATGACTGAAGAAACTATTCCTCACATGTAATCATCTCTGGGGGAGGCAGTAAAAGACACAGAGAAGAGCACGGGCATTGTACTCTTGCCAACTCGGTTCAAACCTTGTCTTTGCCACTGATAACATGAATAATTTGGAGCAAATAGTTTAATTTCTGACCTCCGGGTTTCCTTATTTGTAAATATTACCCTCTCTGTGAGCTAGCTATGATGCTGGACTAAGAAAATTTGCCTAAGATCTCACTAAGTTCTCAATCAGTGACAACTGTGACTAATTAGTCCCTTTGCACTCTGGGTGAGACTTTGAGTCTGTCAGTTCTAGATGATGCTTCTTTTATAAATTCACATGTGTTCCAATCAGATTGAAATATTAGCAGCAATTTGAGCATGATACAAATTTTATGTTTGAATATGTTGAATTTTGTCCAGGATGAACACTTGGTGAGCCCGGGAAGTGGAACAAAGACACGTAGAACACACAAGCGCACACACCTCAAACCCTCACCATCCTCCGAGGGTCACCACATGTGCTGTGAACCACACCATAGGAATCAACACGTGGTACCACAGGTCTTGGTTCAACTTCAACAAGCAACCTGCTTTCTCCACTGCACGATAACCACTCACAAGCTGTAACCCTTCCCCCTCCCACTTTCCACAAGGAAATGTCAGGTAGACTGGTGTATTTATTGCAGTACTATGTACTTCTCAACTGTTTAACACACTGTAGCAAATGTACTACCATTTTTATGTTGTTCCTCTCTTTAAAAAAAAAAGTGTCACTGATGAAGATTTTGAGTGTTGTGTTCCAACACCTTTTCCCCCAAAGGCCCTGTGGGTTTTTTTATTGCATAATTTTGCATCGTGTGGTGATTTTTAGGAATGCCTGTGCCGTGTTTTAGCGGAACTGATGGTATTAGCTGTGTCTCTGTAAAATGCTGCCCTTGTTCCAAAGGGGGTTTGCAGTTCCGTGGGGAGCTTGTGCCAGCCATTAAGGGTTGACTCAGATCATTGGTGCCCAAGCCCATGGTGTGGTTTCACTGCAGAATGGGCGTCTTGTGCCGAGAATGGCTGGGGTCTTGCCCACCGGATGCTTTCTTGGTATCTCAGAGAAGCTAAGTGGAAGCCATGTTGGCATAGCCTGGTATGTACTAACATTTCTTCACAGGAAACTGCGTGGTAAAGCTTGCGACTCTTTTATCTCTCCCTTTTCATCTCTCGTGTGCTTGAAATCCCTTAAAGTGAGTGTGTGGTACCATCTTCCCACTTGAATTGGCAGCTCCTTCTGGTAGTAATGATGCCTCAAGTTGACAGCATTTCTTAAGACGTTTTCCAATGTAGTTCAAGAATTAATTAATATAGTTTGTTACTGTAAATATCTGGGGAGGTTGGTGAGACTGTCTCCTTTTCATCATGGAACATCTAGTGTGGGAATACCACTTAAATATGTATGGCCATTTTCTATTTCATGCCCAATAAATATTATTAGTTAACCCTAAAATCTCATCTCGCTGAGCTTTTCTTCTTGAGACATTCCTTTAAATAGCTCCTACGAATGGGTTGGCAATAGGAAATGGTATTTACTTGCCTTCTAAGATCTAGACTTTCAAGCTCCTTAGGGCAGAATGATCTCTAGTCTCTCTCACAGCATGTGTTTAATGAGGTGAACTGAATGGGGAAATAGGCAAAGCATGTTAGGTGGTGTTCTCATGGTGGGGATGTCTGTATTTTAAATGCACGTTAGGCAGTGGGATCTTAAAAATGTGTTATTAACTGTCACACCCTCAGGCAGCCGATTGCCTAAATGGAAGTCGTACTCCAGGATAGGTGAACCAACATTCTGATCAGAAAGTCCATTTGGCTGTCTTTAGCTCCTCTATCCATGTCATGGGCTCCGAGGATTTTCATAAGGCATGCGAGAGATGGGTTTTCCTTGGTGAAATGAGGGGCTTGTCCACTAGCATCATGGGTGTTAGAAATGGGTTCTCACTGGTGAAATTAGTGTAGTCAGTATATATGGATTGGTTGTAAAATACTAGGGACAGCTTCTTATTGTCACATTAAACAGACTGTAAATACCCACCTGGAGCCTTTCCTTGTGGGGCTGGACCATGAGGCCTGACCTTCCATGAGATTGCTCATCATCGTCTGTCTGAGGCTGACTCTACAGGCAACACCAACTTGACTCTAGACTCTTGGAACATCTGCTTGGAGTCAACCTTTCATGCAAGCTCTGGTCATCGTGGCTGAAAAATCCCAGGGCTGGGATTGCATCAACCTTAGAGTGCAGGTTACTGAACTGTTTTGTGCAACCTTTCCTAATTAATGCTTATTTATAAAAGGTCTTCCAGTGGGGCAGAGGTAAGCTGAAATCGGTGCTCTGTAGTAAGGGCATGGGTCGGGCTAGCCCTCATCCACATTTAATTGATGGCAGTTATCTGCTGAAAAGCTAATACTTGAGCGTGATTAGCTTTGGTCAATTCAGAACTCCAGAATCACAGAGAAAATGAGGTCATATCTGGAACCAGCACCCATATCAGTGCTTTTCCCCTAGGACTATATGAATTTTTTTCATAAGGTCACTACATATGGCTGTGAAGATTGTGTACTGCACAGAAGTTCCGCTTCTAAGAGATGCCATTTATAGCATAAATGTATATTTGGATATTCATTATTTCCATTTTCTGGCAGCTATCCATGGAGTGCTATTCTAAAAAAAAAAAAAAAAAAAAAAAAAAAGGAATGATTATGAGCCTGGAGGGAAG
The DNA here is from genome assembly GCF_009829155.1 of Mustela erminea. Classification (NCBI taxonomy): domain Eukaryota; kingdom Metazoa; phylum Chordata; class Mammalia; order Carnivora; family Mustelidae; genus Mustela; species Mustela erminea. Next base: position 24,300,774 of record NC_045614.1, on the reverse strand, counting down.
GGTTGCTGCCTTCCAGTTTCACTAGTGGAGCCTATGGGGTGATTTCTAACATCTCATTTACTTTTTCAACCTCAGGTGAAGTAGCAGGAGGACTCAGATCCCCCCCCCCCGCCCCCCCCCCCCCCCCCCCCCCCCCGCTGTGGCAGCTCCCCATGGGACCTGTAGGAGGAGTTAAGTGAATAAGCAAGTGAAAGAGATAGAGGTTTCATGTTCTTAAACACTAGGAGAAGGCTGCTCTCATAAACCAAGAACTAAGGGCCATAATGCTCTGGGAGCTGGGCTTCTGGGCTGTGCGGTTGGGAAAAGAGGTGACAGATGAGAACACAAAGTGCCTTCACGTGCTCGAACCAAGAGAGTCTCTGACTCCCCAGCTTCGTCCGCTAAGGGGCATCCCTGCCACCAAGTCACACCGAAAACTTTCACTAGGTTCCCATGTGGGCGTTTTTCATGGTCTGAAGTTGTTGTGTTCATTTCTGTCTGCATCAGAACGTGCTTCCACGACAGCAGGAATCTCCAGCTCATTCGTTCCGTGTCGTATTCGTAGCACCTAGAACAGCGCCCAGCCCTCCAGAAAGAGGTGTGGGATAAGTGAATGCAAGTTTAGTATTAGTCAAGTGTGGGCAGAGATTTGAAAGGAAATGTCAGAAGATCCCATCTGCTATGGTCTGAATATTTGTGTCGCCCCCAAATTCCTATGTCAAAATCTCAGTTCCTAAGGTGATGATATTAGGAGACAGGTCTTTTGGGAGGTCATGAGCCTTCATGAAGGGGATTAGGGCCTTTATGCAGGAGGCCCCAGAGAGACCCCTCCAGCCCTTCCTCCCTTTGAGGATACAGCGGGGAAGTCTGTGACCCAGAAGAGGACCCTCAACCAATGAGGCTGGCACCCTGATCTCAGACGTCCTGACTCCGGAACTGTGAAATAAATTTCTCTTGCTTACAGATGACCCCATCTGTGTTCTTACGTTACAGCAGCCCAAATGTCCAAAGACACTCTTTAGGTTCCAGTGCATAGGTTATGCTCTGCACCGTGTAGGGGCTTACAAATGCTAACAGGTCCAAGATGACTGCTTTCAACATCTGGAGACGGATGAGGTTTTTTTTTTTTTTTAAAGATTTTATTTGACAGAGAGAGAGAGAGAGATCACAAGGAGGCAGAGAGTCAGGCAGAGAGAGAGGGGAAAGCAGGCTTCCTGCTGAGCAGAGAGCTCAATGCGGGGCTCGATCCCAGGACCCTGAGATTATGACCTGAACCGAAGGCAAAGGCTTAACCCATTGAGCCACCCAGGTGCCCCTAGATGGATGAGTTTTAATCTACATGTAATCTGTACTCCATGTAATCTACACTCCAAATAGAGATCTAGAAGAGCTCCCTAACCCCAGAAAATTTCCTTATCCTCCTGTGTATGCAATCCTTTTCCTCCCAGAAGTGACCACTGTTCTGATTTCTGTTCCACACATAAGTTCGCATACATGCAATCCTATCAACCCTACTCTTTTGTGTTTGCTTCTTTTGCAAAATTTAGTACGTCTGGGATCTTTGCACATTGTTGTATGCATGGAAGTTAGATCCTTTTTCTCGATGAGTAACATTTCATTGGGTGGATATATAACCATTATGGATATATATCCGGAGCTCTAGTTTTTCAACATTCTTGCCAAGAGTGAATATTATAAATTTAAAAATTTTTAGCCATTCTGGAGTAGGTAGTGATATCTTATTGTGGTTTTAATTTGAATTTCTATAGTGCCTATGGATTAAAAATTTTTTGAGTATAGTTGACACACAATGTTGATGACTTAAGATACTAATTTGCGTCCTAATTGGCTATTTGTATAAGTTATATGTTTTTACACTTTTATAAATTGTGTTTAAATTTTTTACCAATTTTTATTGGCTCGATAATCTTATTATTACTGAATGTTATTGTGTTCTCTTTGTTTTGGATACAAATACTTTGATAGATGTGTACATTGTGAATATTTTCCCCCAGTATGTTGTCTATTTTTTTGCTTGTCTCACTGAAAATTTTTAAAGAGCAGATGTTTCCGATTTTTATAAACTCCATTTTATCAGTTTTTCTCAGTCATTTCTTTTTACCTAATGAAGAAATCTTTACCTACCTTACACTTGTAAAAAGTTGTTTCCTAAATTAATTTTTATAGTTTCATCCCTTAGAATTAGATCTGTGAGCCATTGTGGATTAATTTTCTAAAAAGGTTTTATTTATTCATTTGACAGAGAGAGGGAGAGCGTGTGTGCGAGAAAGCACAAGCAGGTCGAGTGGCAGAGGGAGATGAGGGAGAAGTAGACTCCCTGCTGAGCAAGGAGCCTGATGCAGGGCTCAATCCCAGGACCCTGGGATTATGACCTGAGCTGAAAGCAGATGCTGAACTGACTCAGCCTCCCAGGCGCCCCAAATTAATTTTTGTTTGTGGTATGACATTGGGGTAGATGCTAATTAAAAAAAAGATACAGATATCCATCCAGATGTTTCAGTACCATTTGTTGAAAAGACTATCCTTTACCTGGTGATTCACTTTGACTCCTGTGGGGTGAATCCATATACCATAGGTATGCATGCCTATTTCTGTTCTATTTCCACGTCTGTGTAGACATGCCCTCATCACAGTGTCTTATTTGCTTTCACTTACTAGAAGGTATTGAAATCAGGTCGTGTACGTCTGCCAACTTTGCTCCTTTTTACCGGAGTTGTTTTGGCTCTTCTTTTATTTTATTTTATATTTTATTAAATTTATTTTTACTTTTTTAAATGAACATATAATGTATTATTAGCCCCAGGAGTATAGGTCTGTGAATCACCAGGTTTACACACTTCACAGCACTCACCATTTAGCTCTTTTAAATTTTAGAATCAGTTTATCAATTTCTACAAAAAAGCATGCTGAGTTTAGGTTGGGATTACATCAAATCAGCTGATCTATTTGGGCGAGAGATAACATCTTCATAATATAAGACTTCCAATCCATGAACATGGTGTATCTCTCCATTTAGTTTGGTGTTTTAAAAAAAATTTTTTGTGAGCTATATTGTTTTAGTTTTCCATAGGCCAGTTTTGTGTCTCCTCTGTTAATTTTTTTTAATAAGTGTTTTGTACTTTATAAATGGTTGGGTCTTTTTTCTTTTTTAAAAATAGCCTTTTTATTTTAGAATACTTTTAGATTTACAGAAAAGTTGGAAGGATCGTGCAAAGATCTCCAGCACATCCGTCACGCAGCTTTCTTGTGTAGTAACATTTTTTTTTTTTTAAAGATTTTATTTGTTCATTTGAGACAGAGAGAGACAGAAAGAGAGCATGAGCAGGGGGAGAGGGAGAGGAAGAAACAGACCCCCTGCTGAGCCGGGACTCCACCCCAGGACATAGAGATCATGACCTGAGCTGAAGGGAGATGTTTAACTGACTGAGCCACCCAGGCCCCCACTGTGTAGGAACATTTTACATTAGTGTTATGGATTTGCCACAACTGAGAAACCAGCACTGGTACATCACTATGACCTGAAGTCGACTTTACTCAGACAGCACCAGTTTTTCTGCTCACATCTTTTCTCAGATCCAGGATCCCATCTGAGATCCCACATAATGCTGCGAGTCGCCATGTCTCTTGTGTCTTCTATCATGTATGGCAGTTTCTCTGACATTGCCTGTTGAGAGGAGTACTGGTTGAGGACTGGTCAGGCTGTTGGTGGGATACCCCTCCTCTGGGACTTGTTTCATGTCTTTCTCATGATTAGATTGGAATCTGGGAGAGAGAAAGCCCAGAGGCAAATCATCCTTCTCATCATATCCATCACCCCCTTCATGAATTTTTGAGTCTTGAGGTAGGAGGAGGTTGGGCTGTCGTTTCACATTTTGTGTTTTTCATTTCACCTCCAGCAAGAGTGTTGAACTGTGTTCCTGTGTTCTCTTCTTCCTCCTGTATTGATGCTTTCTTGGCACAATTTGAGGGTAAGGAGAGGGGCAAGAGTTGTTGCAACGGGTCATTTGCTCTGCTTTGGGATCCAGCCTGCCAGTCAACGCTTGCATTTCAGGTTCAGCTCATGTCTTCTTATCTGCGCATGTCATCTGTGTTCATGGCGGAAGCCCACTCCTGTCCATTTGCATCAAAATGGACACTGATGCTCTCTCCACTTTTGAAGCCTCTTTTCTTTCTGCACTTGGGTGATTCAAGGCTTCTCACTGCTCTTTACTAGCTCCTTAGAATAGTATGCTTAAAATTTTTGTGCTTTCTTAACCAAGAGAAATGCTCCAACCACATCCTTCTATTCCCGAAACAGGAGTAGGACATCGGCATGTCTGGGTCTTTTCTTCACCTTGTTTATTCCTTCTGTTTTTCCCTCCTTTCCATTTTTTTTTTTTTTTTTTTGGTTTTGAATTGTTTGATTTCTTTCATTTACAGTCCTTCTTTTATCCTTTCTCCGGTTTGCATGTTGTGTGTATTTCTTTTCTTTCTTTTAAAGACCCCATAAAGTATTTTTCATTCCATAAGATATAGATTTCTTTTCTCTCTTTTAAAGACTCCATAAAATATTTTCATGATTGTAATTTTAACTTATAATCGAAGCATATGTAATGTGTTAGCTCTTGTCGCTCCTCTTTGATTATATATTCTTGTAGTCTCAGGTTTTCATCTCACCCTTTTTAGCCTACAAAATTAGTGATTCTTATTTCTGGATCCTAGTCTCGCTTGAGATTTTCCCAGTTTGCTCACCACCTCTGTCTCCTCCCTCTCCCCCAGGGGGTTCGGACCCCTTCTTTCTGATAGTTCTTTCCGCAAGGGACTTTTAGCGGCAAGTTCTCGCAGAATTTGTGTGGAAGTCCATTTATTTTATCCTTTGCTCTCACTGTTGAATGGTAATTTAGCAAGGGGAAAGTTCTCGGCTGTTTATTTTTACTCACTATTTACTCACATCTTCTCCTGACCGATACTGTTGTTTTTGAGAAGTTTCCTGCCCGCTAATGGACTGTCTTTTCATTCATAATATAGCCTTCTCCTTACCTGCTTCTAAGACTTTCTCTCTGTTCTGGTGTCCTGCAATTTAATGAGAAGTATCTAGAGGTAGATGAGCTTTTATTTAACTTTTTAATGTTTAGATTATATTTCAGTGTACTACTGTCACATAATTTATTAAATGGGCTTATGTCCACGGGCATTGGTATTGTTCCTATTCTTTTATACGTCCTGTTATGCTATCCTTGTATCTGAATAAATGTCGTATTGCTTTAGTCACCAAAGCTTTATGATGTATTTTAATATCCAGGAGTTTGATACATCTCTACTAGAGCATTACTGTTCTTTTAACAAATATTTTTCTTGCAATTTTCACCAATTATTCTTCAGACTAATCTTAGAACATGTTGTCAAGTCCCAGAACAATGAGATAGCATTTATTTATTAATTTATCAATTTTTAATTTTTTAAAAATTATTTTATGGGCTAGTTTTGAAGAAAATTGATGTATCATGTCTTCCCATCTGGGGTATCTATGGCATAGCTCTTCATTTATCTGTCTTTATTTTGTACTCCAGTAAAATTCTACTGTTTTAGTTAGGTAAGTCCTAAATACATCTCATTTATTTCTATGTATCTTGTGTTCTTAAGGATTTTTTTTTAAATTTTTAATTGACATATAATATATTATTAGCCCCAGGGATACAGGCTTACACACTAGGTTTACACACTTCACAGGACTCACCATAGCACATACCTTCCCCCAATGTCCATAACCCCACCACCCTCTAAGAATTTTTTTTAATCTGATATTTTCCTGATATTTAAAAAATACAACATTGCATAAAATTTATTTACTCTTATATGTTTATTTTGGCCAAGAGTAACTTATTCAATCCTCTTTCTGGTTTATTAGTTTTTTTAAAAAGATTTATTTATTTATTTGAGAGAGAAAGAGAGAGTGAGCGAGCGTGTGGGGGGGAGGGGAAGAGAGAACAGGGGAGAGAGTCCTAAGCAGACTCCAGGCTGAGTGTGGAGCCCCCCACATGGGTCTTGATCTCATGACTCTGATATCATGACCTGAGGAAACCAGAAGTTGGTCGCTCTACCGACTGCCCCACCAGCCACCCCGAGGTTTTGGTTTCCCTGTTAAAAAAATAACTTGCCAAATATAATAGCTATGCTCTTCCTCTCTTATCTGTTTACTTTTTGGTTAATGTTATCCTCCAGTTGCATTGGCTGTAGCATAAAGAATATTGCATACTAGTGGGGCGCCTGGATGGGGTAGTTGGTTAAGCGTCTGACTCTTGGTTTCAACTCAGGTCCTGGTCTCAGGGTTGTGAGATCCAGCCCTTAGTGGGATCCAGCCCCCCACTAGAGGGCTCTTAGTGCTTAGTGTGGGATCTGCTGGATATTTCCTCTCCCTCTGCCCCTTCCACTCATGCTCTCTCTCTCCCTCTCAAATAAATACATAAATCTTTTAAAAAAATTACATAAGAGTGATATAATCTCTATGCTGTTCTTTATTTCATTGGAAATTACAACATTTATTCAAAGAACACAGTACTGCTGGTGGATTTAAAACACTCCTTACAAAATATCTTGTTTCTTTTTAGAGTCTTTCTAAAGTTGAAAAAAAAAGACTAATGCTATTAAATGCTTTTTGAATTATAAAATATGTCATATATATAAACATTTTCAAAATGTTTTTACATTAAAAAAGATAATAAGGGGCACTTGGGTGGCTCAGTCAGTTAAGCGTCTGCCTTTGGCTCAGGTTGCAATTCCAGAGTCCTGGGATCAAGTCACCGCATCGGGCTCCCTGCTCAGCGGAGAGTCTGCTTCTCCCTCTTCCTCTGCCCCTCCCACCTCCTGCTTGTGCTCTCTCACTCTCTCTCTCTCTCTCAAATAAATAAATAAATAAATAAAATCTTTAAAAAAAGGTGTCTACCACCCACAGTAATTAAAAACAAACAAACATTTCGAGTACCTTCCAAGCTCTCTCTCTCTTTTTTTTTTTTTTAAAGATTTTATTTGTTTGACAGAGGGAGAGACACAGAAAGAAAGGGAACATAAGCAGGAGGAGCAGGAGAGGGAGAAGCAGGCTTCCTGTCAAGCAGGGAGCCCAATCTGGGGCTCGATCCCAGGACCCTGGGATCATGACTGAAGCTGAAGGCAGATGCCCAATGACTGAACCACATAGGCCCCTCCCCCCAAGCTCTCTCTTGATACTTCCCTGATTGCAGTTCTATACATCAGGCAAGACTTTGTTTTAAATGTTAGATGCCATCCATTGCAGAAATGAGCCCCATTTATCTGCTCATTCTATGGCACATGGGCATTTAGATAGCTCCCAGTCTTTCAGTTACACAGACAATCTTACCCTGTCATTTTTGTGTATGTTCCCTGGCACACATTTGTCAGAGATTTCTGAGGGAGAACTTTTTCCTAAGAGTTTTCCCACCAGCAATTGGAATTTCTGGGGCTCAGGTCTGTGCACAGTCGCCTTAACCGAGTAACGCCACTGGGACTTTTCAAAATGGCCATTCCAGTCCATATTCCCATTAACATGGTAACGACAGCCCCCGTAATCTCCACATCCTGGCCTACATCGGGTACTGTGAGACTTCGTAATTATTCCCAGTCTGAAATTATATCTCTGTGTGTTTTTAACTATTTTTTAATTGAGACATAATTAACGTACAATATGGTCTTAGTTTCAGGTATACAGCATAGTAATCTGACAATTCTATACATGACTCCGGGCTCACCAGAGTAAGTGTAGTCACCATCCGCCAGCATACGATGTTAGGAACTGTATTTTCTATGCTGTGCTTTTCATCTTCATGGCTGGCTTACTTTATACCTGGAAGTTTGTACCTCCTTTTTTTTTTTTTTTTTTAAAGATTTATTTATTTATTTATTTGACAGAGATCACAAGTAGGCAGAGAGGCAGGCAGAGAGAGAGAGAGGTGGAGGCAGGCTCCCTGCTGAGCAGACAGCCCGATGCGGGGCTTGATCCCAGGACCCTGAGATCATGACCTGAGCCGAAGGCAGAGGCTCAACCCACTGAGCCACCCAGGCACCCCTCTCTCAATATAGTTTTAACTCACATTTACACAATTGCTAATTGAGTTGGATCAACTTTTATTTTTTAATTTTTTTTTTATTTTTTAAAGATTTTATTTATTTATTTGACAGAGAGAGATCACAAGTAGACAGAGAGGCAGGCAGAGAGAGAGAGGAGGAAGCAGGCTCCCCACCGAGCAAAGAGCCCGATGCGGGACTCGATCCTAGGACCCTGAGATCATGACCTGAGCGGAAGGCAGAGGCCTAACCCACTGAGCCACCCAGGCGCCCCTGGATCAACTTTTAATATGTATATGGTCTGTTTACTTCCTACTTATTGCATATCTGTTTATGAATTGTTTTCTTTTGAGTAATGATGTTTTATCATGAATTTATAGGAATCGCTTATCCTTGCTACTAATCCTCTGTTGGTTACAGGTTCAAATATCTTCCCTCAGTTTGTTGCTTCTTATGAAAAAGATTTCTATTTTTAAATTGTCAGTTTTCAATCCTTCCTTTATTGTTTGTTATTATTATGTCTTATTTTATTTTTTAAAAGATTTTATTTATTCATCTGAGACAGATATACATAGAGAGGATGAGCAAGGTAAGGGGGAGAAGCAGGCTCCCTGCTGAAGTAGGAGCCCAACATGGGGCTCGATCCCAGGACCCTGAGATCATGACCTGAACCAAAGGCGGACACTTAACTCTCTGAGTCACCCACGTGCCCCTATTATGTCTTATTTTAAAAATGCTTTTCTTCCTGAAGTAATAAAGTTATTCTATATTTCTAAAAATATTCTTAGATAGAATACTTTCAACTTTTGTCACTACAAATCTTTTTTTTTTCTTTTTTAAGTTTTTATTTATTTAAGAGAGAGGAAGAGAGAGAGCAAACAGGGGGAGGGAGAGGGACAAGGTGACTGTGCTGACCACAGAGCCTGATGCGGAGGGGATCGCAGGACCCTGAGATCATGACCTGAACTGGAAGTAACAGTTGGATGCTTAACCAACAGAGCCATCCAGGAGCCCTTATAAATTTTATTTCTTCTGGTAATTTTGTTATAGTTTCATTTGGCTGAGTTGAATTTTATGGAAAGTCTTTTCTTTCTTTTTTTTTTGCATTTACTACAATAATTGTGCAATTTTTTTCGTAGGATGATTGAGTTCATTTATTTTCTGTATTAAACTAAGTTTATATATCTTGACCAAACCCAAGTTGGTAATTATGATCTTATTATTTTTACATGCTCATGAATTTGATTTGCCAATTTTCATTTATATTTTTCACATATGCTCATGAGAGAAATTGGTCTCTTGTACTGTCCTTGTCTTGTTTGGAATCAAAGTTAAGTTGGCTTAATAAAAATAATGCTCTGGAAGTGTTTGTGTAAATATGGAATTATCTGTTCCTATCTGTTTGGTAGAACATGCCTATAAAACCATCTGGGTCCAGGATTTTCTTTTTGGTGACATTTCAGGTTTTTTATATAATTTTTCAAAAAATTATAGGAATATTCCTACTTTCTTTTCTTTCTTGATTCAATTTTGATAGGACTTTTTCTAGCTATTTTGATAGGTATTTTTCTAGGAATATATCCATTCTACCAAAATTTATAAGTTTATTAGCATAAAGCTGTCCATAATAACCTATTACTTATTATTAATATCCCTGCAGCATCTTTAATAATATCTTTTCTTTCACTCTTAATTTTATTTGCATTTATCTCCATTTTTATTGATTAACATTGACAATAATATTTAGTTATTTTTATTTTAGTTAACACATTTCCCCTCCTCCAGAACAGTCTTCAAAATTTAGGGTACGTTCACTCCCAGATCACCCTCCTTCCAACTGTTTTTATCCGTAATTACTATTCCAGCTGGAGTTCTGTTACTACTATGGTCAGTGTTATTATTTCAGGTATTATTTTTGTTTGCTCCATCCCATTTGGCCTTTGTCTTATCACTTTATACAATCATTAGATTAGCCCACACCTTTCCCAATGCCTTTGCTCGCTTTTTACCAGTTATATCTCGTTTTTGTCTGGGATAATTTTTCTTGGGTCTGATGTACATCCTTTAGAATTAGAGTTTTAAAGATATTCTGGAGGTTACTGTTTTTTGGATAAATCCTCAGTTTTTGTTTGTGTTTTTATTTTAACACCATTATTGAGAATTTCGCTGGGTAATTCTCTGCATCCACTTAAGATACTCTGCTCCTCTGGGAACATTTGTGGGTGGGAAGTCAGCCGCCGTTCCAAAGGCTAATTCTTTATAGGTGATCTGTGTTTTATCATCACCTCCTTTTAAGATCGTTTGGTTTTCTCTAGTTTTCAGCAGTTTCACTATCATGCATCTATGGCGAATACTGAATCTGAAAATGGATAATGTTATCTCTTGACAGTACTTCACCTCTGTTTTATCACCTTCTAGAACTTGGATTAGATTTGTGTTAAACTTTTTTACATCATCTTCTGTGTGTCTTTTTTTTTTTTTTTTAAATAAGGCTATTTATTTATTTATTTTTACATACTTTATTTATTTATTTGAAAGCGAGAGAGCACAATCAGGGAGGAGGGAGAGGGAGAAGCAGACTTCCTGCTGAGCAGGGAGCCCGACACCAGGCTCAATTCCAGGACCTTGGGATCATGACCGAAGGCAGATGTTGAACCAACTGAGCCATCCTGGTACCCCATCTTCTGTGTGTCTTAACCTTTGTGCTTATTGTACATCTTTTTATCTCTTGACACTATTCAGAATATTTTCCTGTCTTCTGATTAATTCCTCTTCAGGTTAGAGGACCACGCAAATGTGGTGTTATGGCTTTTAACTATTGAGTTCTATGCCTCTGTTGGGAGAAATCATGGGCCTTACTGTTTTAAGCCCCGTCATTCTCCAGGGGAAGACCACGTCTTTTCAGCTGTAGACCTAGAGACAATAAGTTGGCTAAGAGAAACAGACTCTGTGTGGTAACACAATTACAGCCTCGATAGATCCCGTGCCATACCACTTCATGCTTATCCTACTTTCCTGATAGACACCCAGGTGCTTCCAGCCAGCTCTCTCCTAGGTGATGCCTACAGCCCAACTGAGTTACTACCCATATATGTTTCCATAATTGGCCACATCAGAGGATGAATTCAACAATCACGGGCTTCATGCTTGGAACAAAGAATATAATTTTATCATAATATTGATAACACTTCCACACTCTACTCAATTTGAGCACCAGTAAATGATTTTCCCTCTTGAGGGAAAGACAAGCCTTTCTAGCCTGGTAAGCATGTTAGTCTCTGTTCCTTCTTCCTATCTGTCTTTGTTAGATACCAAAGGACTTCTTCTTCAGCCTGCTTTCCATAGCATAGTACCCTTTTGGTGTTAAAGGGTATCAGTCACAATCTGCTCAGATGAACAGTTTATGCCACCATGAAATTTATAAACCAAGGGGATTATCCCAAGTGACTTGCTGGATTGTTTGTAACTACCAAAAAAGACATAAAGCCATAGTAAAATCCTGCTGGTCATTGTCCTATTTTTCTTCATTTGCTGTGTTTGGTGGAATATTTGGTCTCTAACTGGCTTGAAGTACATACCCTGAAGCAACCTTGGAAGGCATCCATACAGGAAAACATTCTGAAGTGGATGCGACTTTGGAGTCTCTTCAGATAGGACAGGTGCCCTGCTCAGAGACATTCTGGCAAGGCAGGGCCAAAATGTCACAGTAAGGACTCCTATCAGGTGCTTGATTCTTCAGGATCAAGCCTTATTGACTGGAAAATATTGATTTTGCTTTTAAGTGGTTAATGTGGTTTTGAATCGGCATTACCTACCTTCTTTTCCCCATCACCTGATCTGACAACACTGAGGGGCCCTAGCCAAGTGATGTGTCATGTTCCTGTGGCTTCAGTGAATTGAATGGACTTATGATTCAATCAGAAACACACAGGGACTTTCGTCTGGAATGCCAGAGAAGGGGCATATCCAATTTCCCACTGGACTAGAAACTACAAGGATATAGGAAGAAGCTGGAGTGGCTATTTTGCTACCATTAGGATAAAGTCTTTGTGAGAATGGAACCAACTCAGAGGAAGTAGGGCAGATAAATTGAGAGACAACAGATTCTGGTGATACCTCCTACCCAACCACCACTATGCTTTCCGAGCACCCGGATCCAGGCATATCTAAAGTCATTCCTCCTTGGTGCTTTCAGTTTCACGACTCAATCAAATGAGGATTTAGAGAGTTATGATATGTTTTGATCAAGGCATCTCTATATTGTAATCAAAGGTAGATATGACTCTCATTCTTAGGAATTTTGTCAGTGACTCATTGCAGGGATGGTTAATTTTATGTGCCAACTTCACTGGGTTAAGTGGTGCCCCAGTAGCTGGTAAAACATTATTCCTGGGTATGTTTGCAAGAGGTAAGCCTCTAAATCAGGGGACTGAATAAGGAAGATAAGATCACCCTTTATCAATGTGGGTGGGCATCATCTAATCCATGGAGGCATTCAGGGAGCAAACAGGTAGCGGAAAGGCAAATTTTCTCTTTGCTTGAGCTGGAATATCCACTTTCTTCTGCCCTTAGACATCTGCTTTCCTGGTTCTCTTGCCTTCAGACTCAGACTGGGATTCTTATCATTAGCCCCTGATTCTCAGGCCTTTGGATTTGGACCCAGTTATACCACCAGCTTTCCTGGTTGTCAAGCTGGCAGACAACAGGTCCCAGCACTTTTCAGCTTCCATAATCGTGTGACGCAATTCCTATAATAAATCTTCATCTCTATCTCTATGTCCATCTATCTCTATCCTATTCATTCTCCTTCTCTGAAGAACCCTGATAATAGAATTGTTTTACTTTTATCTAATATTAGCCTTAGATGATCTATAGACTTTATAGGGCTACTTAAACATCATTCTGGTTGGGAGAGAGTCCCCTGGTCTATGGTGAGTGTTCACATGCTTGGAAATTAATTGGAGAAAATGATTCAAAAAGGAAGGATACGTTTTGAGTAGCAAAAGGTGGATTATAATCCCTGAATGTTATTTTTCTTGGTTGGGATTAACATACTCTTTCAAAGTCAGTAGGCTTTGGGATGGGTATCAACAATGACTGAACTATGGAGACACTCATCCCAGCAAAGATTCTAGTTTTACCTTATAAAGAGAAAGAGAAAATACGTAATTACTTGAAAGATTTTCTTAACAGAAAATAAAGAAATAATATGGGTCTGCAAATTTATGGAGAATGCCAAAACTCAGAACAAAGTGACCAACCAATTATGGATGTGAGAGTGACTGTAAGCTGAGCCCAGCTAGGAGTTTGCACAGGAGAGCTCCGGACCTAACTTGCAGACAAGATGGCATCTGTCTGTCACTTTCTGTCACTGTCAGCACTAATGACGTTTGAGATGGAGTAATTCTCAGCCGTGGGCATCATAGGATGTTCAACACTGTCCCTGGCTTCTACTTACTAGATGTTGGTAGCATCTCCTGCCTTAGTTGGGACAAATAAAAATGCCTCCAAGTGTCTCCTAGAAGGCAAAATCACTCCCAGTCAAGAACCTCTGGTCCACCCAACATTCTCCTGCCTTTACCCTCCATCTGAAGCTAGACCACAAACCAGGCTTGAACTGGCAATTTTTAGTGGATTCTGAAAGGTAGCTAGGACAATGTGTGCTAAATATTTGTACAGAGACTGTGTCATGCGTAAGAGAGAGCATGAACTTCAGAAACAGGCAAAGCTGAGTTCAATTGGGGGCACATCATGCAGTTGCTTGATTTTACGGAGTTACAGTTTCTGCACGTGTAAAGTGGGGATAATTCCCTAATCAAAATGATGATTCAGTTGGAGATGAGTTGTTAAGTATTTTTGTGTTAAGTGTTTAGATTTGTGAGTTGTGTTTGTTTATGTGAATGTGTACATGCGTGTGTGTTGGTGTGAATATTTGTGCGTGTTGTCTGTGTGTGCATCTGCATGTGTGCGTGTCTCAGTGTGAGCGTTTATGTGAACGTTTGTTTCTATGTGTGTCTGACTGAGCGTGGTCCTCTGTGATTTATCTCTTGATGGGACAGATGCCTCCCACTGATCTCGGTTAAAGAGTCTGTGTGTCCTTGGTGCTGAAGTGAGGGCCAGGTCATACTTTGGAAGACAAGAGGAATATGACCATTAAAGATTTTGTTTTTATAGCCCGATCTCTCCCTGGCTTTGGGCTGGTGCCCATGTGCGTGGTTTATAGGCTCCATAAAGAAATGGCAGGCAATACAGTTGTACAAATTGCTTCTCCCCTTGAAGTCATTGAATAAAGGATAAAGTAATAAAATGGAGGATTCTGTTCACCATATTCCCAGGGGGACTGCTCTTGAGAAGAACTTGCAGAGATGGGGAGAGCCTGCAGGTTCCAGGCAGTGTGTGTGTGTGTGTGTGTGTGTGTGTGTGTATTAATGATATCAACTATAATGCTGGCAGCTGATATTTTTAGTGCCATTCATATGCCAAGAATGGCACGAAGGACTTGATAAGCTTTAGATCATTCGCTGTCTCTGTACCTAGATACACTTGGTACGGTCATTACCCCAGTTCACAGGTAAGTTAGGGCAGACGTGGAAACTTGCCCCAGCTCTCACAGGAAGAAGGGGGACTGATGTTAACCTCCCCTCCTTGAGTCTGGAGGTCCAGCCATGACCCCTGGTAGCGCCTCTCCCCCTTCTGCCCACCCCACCCCATCCCGAGCTGGTAGCCCTGCCCTGACTCTCGGGGGACAGATGGAGGGCGTCACCTGGGAGGGATGCACAGTGCCCTGGTTAGCCTATCACTGGGAAGCACTCCAGAGCCGCCCTGGGACTAGGCTCAGGCAGGCAGCCGGGCTGGCTTTGGCAGCGAAGGGATTTGGGCTCCAACATCAAGGCGCACCTTGAGTGGGGGGAGGTCCTGTGCGGCTGCCTCTGACTTTCCTCACAGTAACCGGTGACTGGCCCCTCCCTCCCAAATCCTTGGGATTTGTTTTATGTTTTCCTCAAAGAATCCAGGGTGAGCGTGACGCCAGCACATAAATCTCAGTCAAGTGGGAGGGCTGGTGGGAGGACAGGTCAGGAACGAGAAAGCCCAAACACAGATGGGAAGGGCGGCCGACTCACAGCACCCCCAGTCTGCGGCTGCCCCCGGGGCCAAGAAGGCCACCTCCCCCGGCTGCTCCGCAGGCTCAGGACACCGGGGTCAGTCAGTCTCGGGTCCTGGCAGAGGCAACATCTCCAGCTGTTGTGAAGGAGAAGAAAAATCCCTGTCAGGTGTTGCTGTGGCTCAGGCATTTGTCAGAGTCCTGACTCAGGTTCCCAGACATTTATGGAGTCGATGCCCCTCCTGAGGTTGGGGGGGTGGTGTGCGGGCAAACTGTGAGGTCTGACCACCTCCCACCAACATTACTCAACTTCTTGCTGCCAAAATCAGACAGCTCTCCACCCTTCACCACCCAAACACTTAAAATAAACAAAACAAAAAAAAGAGAAGCAAATTCAGTTGACTGTTTTGTGTAGAGATATAGCTCTGAGCTACCAACAAGTACTGTTGGTTGGAGACAGAGTAGGTAGCTCAGAAGTTGGATAGTTGGAAAGAACTTTAATAAACTGGTCACAGGACCCCTAGCTTTCTGGATGGGTCACCGCTGGCCTCCTTCAAGTCAGAGCCCAGTATCCCGTTGCCAGGCAGGCCCACCTTGACCACCATTTATGGTGGTAAAACCAAGCCTTTGGTCACTCTGAAACTACTCTGTTTTCTCCTGTGGTACTTGTCCTTTCCTAGTGGTCAGATTTATTGTGGATCCCTTGTCTTCTCTCTCTAGAATGTGAGCTCCACCTGGGATCGAGTCCCGCATGGGACTCCTTGATTAGCGGGGAGCCTGCTTCTCCCTGCATGTGTGTGCTCTCTCTCTGACAGATCACTAAATAAAATCTCTAGAATGTAAGCTCTGAGTCAGGGCTTCTTTCTGCTTTCTTCACTGCTTTCTCCCAACTGTGTGGACCTGTGCCTCATGTGTGCAAACTACTGAGAAATATTTACTGAATGTAGGAAGAGCTGAATGAGTGGACAAGTAAGTGGGCAAACAGTGTTTGTTGTAGGGTGTGGCTCAGAATGAAGAGTTCAAGGTTAGCACTCCTCTCGTCACCGAAAGTTCTAGTCACTGAAGAATTTTGAGTCATTAGAGCTGACAGATGTGGAAATGATACTTCAAGAAGATGGCGAGCATCCCAGGACTGGGGACATTAACATGGCAAGGAGGATGGAGAGAAAGTCCAAGCCCCAGATCTTCAGGCCCTGTAAGGCCCTATCTAGCTCTTTTATCAAGACTTTCGTTGCATTACTGGTGTTTGCTCCGGTTCCAGAGAAGTGATGGTATCTGTATATTTCCCTCAGCAGGACACGGCAAGGTTGGCCAAGTGGCAGTGGGGTTCTTTACTAGAGATCCACAAGGTTGAAGAGTTGGAGGAATGTATCAGGATGGGTGTGGCTTTAAGTCTGATTCTCTTGATTGCAAGTAGCAGAAAACCCAACTCTTCCTTATTTAACCCCAAACCAATTGCTGTGGCCAGGGGAATGGAGCAAACCACCTGGTCATGTGTGTGACCTGGATTCAAGGGTGGAGTCACGTGTCCCCGGATGCTGATAAATTAGAAGTAGAAGAAAGGCAGGTCCTCAAATGAAAATTAGGATGTTTTCAAAGGAGGAGGAGTGGGTGCTGGGGAGGGAAGCTAGCGAAGGGCTATCATCATGATGTCAAAGGAAACCCATGTAGAGCAGAGACAGAATGGGTCCACCTCGGAAGGCCAGCTCCGGTGACTGCCAGGGGCTCTCTGGAGTGCCACGTTGAGAAATAGCCTGAGACCAAGCCAAGGGAGAAAACCGTCATGATTGATTAGAAGTATCTGCTGCGTGCTCAGAAAACATTTGGGTGCCAGATATTTGTTCTCCTTTATTTAGGCATCAGCCAATGGAAATGATTGCAAGTGAAAACACACAGAGTGACAATTATGCTAGGTCATGGTCAGTTTTGAAACTGGCAGTGAGTTTATTTATTAAAGTCCTTGTTGCTTTATTTTTCACACACCCAGTCAGCACAAAGAAGAAGAATCTAATAAACAAGACCATTCATCGCCATCAGTGTCAACCCGCGATGCTGAATTAAGGTGACATTGAACCTTGCCTTTTCCACTGGTGGCATTGCCAAGACTACCCATGATGGGACCCTCACTTGCCAGTTGGCATTTGGTCAGTAACCACTTGCTTCTCCTTTCCCCGCTTTGTTCAACAAATCTTGACCAAGTCCTGTTTGTGCTACATTTTACGTTAGCCAACGCATAAACAGTGATGAGCAAAACAAATCTAGCCCCTGTCCTCACTGAGTTCATGGCCCATTGACAGCAGACTTGTTGGTTTATAACTCCTTACAATGTTTCTTTTTACTCCTGATTTGTTGTCTCCAGAGAACCCATGCTCAGGTCTGTTCTTTTCCAGCCCAATGAAGTATCACCAGGTCTTTTGCCTGGAAATGTCACCACTTCTAAATTTGGGGGAGAACATCAGGTGGCGAAGGCAAATCTGTTCTCCCCAGTGTCCGGAGGTTAGCATTTTCCAAGAAGAGGCTTCTCAACAAAGACACTGTTTGGAAGCTGAATTATAACTCTGGTCTTTCATAGACATTATCTCACTCAACACTGTCAGCGATCTTCATGGGCAGGTACTGTTCTTAATGACACCATTCTCTTGCCAGTAAGAAAGCCAAGACCCAGGGAAGTGAGGTGGCTTTCTAAACATCACATAGGTAACAAATGGTGGAGCTGGGATTCCAATCTGTGTTTGCTCATTTGAAGGGCTAGGTTCCTAACTGCAAGGCAGCACTGCCATTCCATGAGCTCCTGCGACTAGAGCTATGGTTTGAGTATACAAATGACCCCAGTGAGCTTCATGGGAGGAGGGGGAGGAAAACGAGAAGGAGGGATTAATTGTGGTGTCATTCATGATTTCACTGATGTATTCCCTCCTTTGTTAGTCTGATATAAGAAAATTACCAGACTGGGGAGATTAAACAACACAGTAATTTTCTCAGAGTCTTGGAGACTGGAAGCCCATGATCAAGGTGCTGGCAAATTCAGTTTCTAGTAAGAGTTCTCTTCCTGGTTTGTTGACCGCTGCCTTGTTCCTGAAGGCTCACATGGCCTTTCTTCCATGCATGCCTGCAAAGAGAGAGAGCATGACAGGGCAAACACCAGCAAGCTCTGATAGCTCCTTTTACAAGGACTCTAATCCTATTACATTGAACCTTAATGACTTTCTTAGAGGTGCCATCTCCAAATATGGCTACTGGGGGAGGGGTAGGGTTTCATGTAGGAATTTGGGCCGGGGGCACAGATAATCAGCCCATGGTACTTCCTTTCCTGGGATTAAAGTTATCTTATAGGTTAAGAGAAAATCATTATGCATACTGGGTATCTCCAGTGGTGGGACATTAACTTTGCCAATATGGAAGGTCAAGGTATTTTGTGGCATGCAAAATTGATTGAGAATTAATGAATTACATGGAATTAAGAATCTAATGATGTTTGTATTTCCTTTAAGTGGATAGGGCCCAAGCCCTGGCTCCATTTTTATGCTTTATCTCCTTCTCATGGTGGATACAGTACCAAGGGGTAGCAACCATCTGAGTAGCAGAAGGCCTTCTGGGAGGATACCTGGGTGGCTTAGTTGGTTAAGTGGCTGCCTTCCGCTCAGGTCATGATCCCAGGGTCCTGGGATCAAGTCCTACACTGGGCAACTTGCTCAGCAGGGAGCCTTGCTTCTCCCTCTGCCTCTGTCTGCCTGTGCTCTCTCTCTCTGACAAATAAATAAATAAAATTAGAAAAACAACAACAACAAAAAAGAAGGTCTTCTGGGACAGTACCAATTTCTTATAATTTTCTTCTTTTTAGTAAAGGTAACTCCTGATAAGTTTAATGGAATAGGATTTAATTTTTACATTTTTGTAAGACCTTTTGTGAAAATAACCAGATCAGAAAAACTCATCATTTTGTAATTTTCTACTCCTTGCTTGAGGGATTGTGTGTGTGTGTGTGTGTGTGTGTGTGTGTGTGTGTGTACCAAAGTGTGTCACTATATTTAAGAGGCCATTTTGGACTGAGCTAGGTTTTCATAAATTTCACAGACTATTGGAAAGTTTTCCTTTTTTAATTCCCCATGTAGGTGTCCTTCTGCCAAGTGGATCATTGTGGGTCTGAGGAATTAGAGGTGTGGTTATTTCCTTACTGAACTCTTCCCAGAGCTTCCCGTCCAAGTACAACATCCATGGTTCTAATGGAGGCAGCAGCCCTACCTGGAGGTGCTTAAGATCTCACTGATGGGCCAGCACTAGCCGTGAAGAATCAGCCTAGTGGGTCTGCATCCCAAGGATTTAAGAATTTGGGGATGAAATTAAAATTTTGTAAGCCTTATATTTCAGAACTGAAAGACTTTAAAAGCCTTGAAGGAAAGAGATTCTCCTGTTCCCTCCCTGACCAGGAATGTCTGGCAAAGGAGATTTTGTGATTTTGAAGGGGCCGCCTGTAAATTATTTCTTCATAGCAGAGTTGAAGATCATTATCCTGATACACAGTCGTGAGTTCTTAGAGAGGATAACCCTTTCCTTTTGGGTGAGTTCATATTTTTCATACCTTCTAGGCCTTGGTGTCAGGAGGGAAAGTCCAGATGATGGTGGAATTTCTTAGGGAGTGGGTCATTGTGAATCTAGTTGCCAAGTGATCAATTTCCATCTGGCTTTACAAGGAAGGAGCAATGGCAAAAGGGGAGCCTAGGGAGAATCTCTTGATATCTTAGGTACATTGACTACGCTATCTTCGATAAGCAAGAAGGTTTTGAAAATTTTTTCAACTTTATGGTTTTATTTATGGTGCTTTCATTTACTGATTCATAGAGCGGCTTTACTGATTGCCCACTGTGTAGATGCACCGTATAAAAACTCTAGTGATGGGCAAGAAAAGGATGATCCTTGTCTTCTTGGACAAGATGGGCCTTTCCCTGGCAGGGAAGACTGGAATGTGGTCCATTATAGTTAGTGTGGAAGGTGCCGATGGTGGACGGTACGTGGGAAAGAAGTCATTTCCATCTTAGATGGAGAGGACATTTTTTTGAGGCCTGAAAGTTAAACAGGACATTATCAGGTTCCACTGGGGCTGCAGTGAAGTTGGGGGTCAAGAAGATGAAGAGCATTTCCAACGGAAGGAACAGACTGTGCAAAAGCCTGGAAGCGAGGAGTTAGGCGTATGCTATATTTGGGGAACAGAAAGAAACTCAGAACGATGGAAACTGAAGACTTCTCTGTTTGCCCAGAGGAGCACTGGGACAGTAGTAGGTATACAAGTAGGAGAAGACTTGATGAAATGGATTTAAATTTGTAACCCATCGGCCTGTTTTGCTCCATTGTGAATGGAGACCTTTCCTTGGTATTGTAAAAGCAGATGGTGGAGCTCTGAATTCAGATTAGGCCCTGTGTAGTTTCATCACTACAGGTACATTGTGGTGCAGAGGAAAAAATTTACTTTGTTGGATTTTATCGCATGAAAATGTTCCTGATTGGAAAATTGAGGATATAAGAGAGTACCCGGAGGATAGTCACAACTGTGTTAAAATACAACCATGACAGAAGCAGTTTAAGCATTGAAAAAAGACAGAAACAAAATACACCCAATGTGTTAACTGTCTGTAGGCCATGGGATTCAGTGTTCATTTTTCATTTTTTACTTGTATTTATGACCCACATTTCCCATGGATGAACAGGTATTAAAAGGGGGGAAAACCAAGATAAAATCTCTGCCAGTTAACCACCACATGTTTATTCAGTCCTGAGAGAGGATCCCTAAAGGGGACAGCACAGAGTGTCTTGTCTCCCGGAGCTTGTCATTGGGCCTCCGCATAGGGGGACGAGTCCTCCAGTACTAATAGGAAGCCAGCACCCACTCAGTCAGGAGGGACTTTTCTCTGCAGCAGCCATTATCTTGAGTCAGTTCTTAGAGAGGATGAGGGGAGAGAATTTTCCAGAAGGAGACTTCTTGTTTTCTCTCTGTGGATTTCTCTATGGGATTGTTTCTATTTCTTATTCAACGTATCTTGGGTAGATGTGATCAAGTCAGAGGTAACGGGAGAGTTCAAATGTTCATCCTTTCTTGCCTGGGAGATGTCACATGCCTGTCATGAAAATTCAATGGGCAGCTGGCAAACACAGAGCTCAAAATAAATATAACACCTAAAACAGAGAGACTGTCTACACGTTTACTCTCGGTCTCTCGTGAGGAATGAAAAAAAAAAAAACACCACAAAACTTCTGATACACCTGTAGAAAATACTGAATGCCTTAAAATGGGATATCAAGGTGAAAGTAGAATTTTAAGCAACCTCAAGATTTAAAGATTAAAATTGGTTAAATATTATATCTAGGGTAAATGTTTGCACCAGACATTAAATAGAATTGCCGCTTATCCTTAATAGAATCCTTATCCTTAAATAGAATTGCCTCTGGCAGAACAATAAAGTATCTGCTTATAGATCAATAGGCTTTAAGATGAGGGCCACTGAGGATACAGAAAGGAAAGCTAAAGCATTGAGAGAAACTCAAGTAGTAAAAGTTTGTGAGAAAAAAGTATGTTTTAGTCAATGAATGAGAAAGCAGAGTTTTACTTACTAGGGTCAAGTTTACATGCATTAAAAAAAAAAAAATCCTCCCCGGAGACCTTAGCGATTTTTATAATTGTAGTATAGACGTTAAATGTTTTAGTTGACGGAAAAAAAAGTGAGTTGAGTTTTCCAGCTGTGTGTCTGCTCTGTTAGTCAGGGACGGTAGGAGAGGGGGTTGAGCGAAGTGCAAATCAGCAGTGTTATCTCTCAGGCCTGGGAAGCGTCTAGCGGCTGGTTGGGTGGTGGCGGTTACGCGTGATCTGTGGATGCAAGCGTCCGAAAAGGGGCAGCAGCATGTCAGTTTCCCTTCCCCCTGTGCCCTGGGAGTGTCTCCTGCGAAAGAAATGAATCTGAGACCAGGACCTGACAACAGGGGTGGGTGGAGAGGGGGATGAGAGGGTTTCATTTCACTATCTCCGAAATTGTCACCAGAAACCCAAACAGATGATCTCGGAGATTATCTTTTGTTTTGTTTTGTTTTCAAGCTGAAGTTCAGAATCGACTCCTGATCATTGGCTAGCTCTTCCTTCATGGGCTTTCAGGTCACTAGTCAGTGCAATCTAACAGCGTGATGGATTGCAAGGGTATCCTATATTATAATAATAAAAGATGTGTGACTGATACCGTAAGAGCTATTTTTATCTTGTTCTTCCCTTATTTTTCATCTGTATCAGTGTGGTTTATGTAAACCTGACACATTTGTGTATGTGAAACAGATGCAGGGTAAAACAGAGTTGTGTCTGTTCGAACCATATTTTTTTAATCATAGACATGATTTATGAAAATGTTCTTTGCATATGAGATTTTTCTTTCTCAAAAAAAAAAAACACAGTAATTATAAATCTCACATTCAATTTTTCTGGTACTTAAGAGAGATAGAAAAAGTTAAGTTTTTAAGTTGCTTTGCCTAATCTGTCTTCATTAGGTGTTGTAAGAGAAACAGTCTGTGACTTTTGGGCAGAGGCAGAGGAGAACTCACCATTCAAATGCATGATGTGGAAATGGCTCTTTCAACCATACTGAGCTGCAGCCCCTAAAACGCTCTCCTCCCCAAGGTCCTGACTCCTGCTTCCTCTGCGGTCTCACAGTGAATGGCAAAAAGAAAATTAGGCTCTTTCCATATAGATGAGCCTCCATCTCCCACGGAGTAACTCACAAAGTGAGTTTCTATGAAAGAAATGACGGAATCTGAGTTTTCTTTACCAGTGCAAATGGCCCCGTTGTCCATCAGATTTCTCAGACCTACAACCTAGTAGTTTTCTTGTTAACCCTCATGTTCAATCCATGACCATACGTTGGATGTGGTTAATCTCCTTAATGTTTTCATAACTGATCTACTTCTCTACACTACACCCTAGACCAAACCATCACCATCTCCCTCCTGGACTAATCTCCCCAAATCTGCTCATCCTTGAGCCCTGTGTCTTCTGTGGCTGGTCTGATCTGAAGGGTCAAGTAGAGGGGGCAGTTACCAGACCCCGGCAAGACCTGCAGGAAGGGACACATAATTCCAGGAGGGGTGGCCTTCAGTAGAATGAATGAATGCACAGTGAATAAATACCGTAACCTCTCTCTCCTTTTTCCATATCCTTCTGGCACCTTCCACTGACTGAACCCAGCTCAAATGTAGACAGCAGAAAGGCCCGGGGACAAATTCTGTAGAGGTCCCTCTCCAGGGGTACAGAACAAGATGGAGAGGAGGAGAGAGTGGTTCTGCAGGGCACACGGCACACAGAATATCCCCACGTGTACCTCCTCTGCTTAAAACCATTCCGATGGCATCCCACTGCACGCAGGCCTGATCCCTGCTATCCTGTCTCAGATAGTGGCAAGTCGAAGTGTTAGAATTAAAGAGAAAATACTTGGAGTTTTCTTGCTTTTTCCAGCTAGAGTAAAAGCTGATGCCAACACCTGCTTTCACGAGAAGATTTTCTGAGATTAGCACATTGTTCAAATGGATGATGTTGAATTAATGCAACTTGAGGAGCTTTTAGGTGGTCTCGGCAGTCTCGTTTATGTAGCTACTCCAACTTTACTTCCCCGCATCTCCTCCATCACGGCCTGTGCGGAATACCGATGTCACACCAGTGTGTCGGACTGATCACCCTTCTGAGTTCCTTCCGGTCAGCAGAGCTGTCCTGTCCCTGGGCTTCATGCAAAGACAGATCAGTGGGTTCACCCAAAAGCATTCGATGGTTTGTTCTAACCTGCCTTCTTACCCCTTCCCAAGGGCTGCGTATGTGTAATACTGCCTCTAAATGAATGTGTGCATTTCCCACACGGAGGCTGACATCACTTTGTTTATTTATTTATTTCATTCTCTCTCTCTTGCCTCTCTCCTCCCTTTCTTTCTTTGTTAGTTTCCTGCTTTCTCCCCGTTTTCTAGAATTTTTCCTCTTTTAATTTTACTTTCCTCTTTTATGATTTTCCTTTTGAAATTAATGTTTTAAAAATACAGAGAAACATAAGAAAAAATGTTATCCCTAGTGCCAGCCCCTGGAATGACACGGAGCATCGTTGCTTTTAGTCATTTTTTCTACAACACGGTGTTTTGAGAAATGTCTGTCTTACTCCGCGAAGAGCCCAGAAGTCTTTAATGCCTGTTGTCCTGGGGCCCCTGCAGACAATGGGCAAAGAGTTGCCTTTTAATATCTTATAATACTTAGGAAAAAAGTCTACCAAGTTGTCCATGTGGGACAGATGGATTGGGCAGGTGAGGATGGGTTTTGCAATCTTTAACCCCTCAGTGGAGGGTATAAAATTGGAGAAGCTGAGAGGGAAATTGGGGGGGAACATTCTTTGGAGAGGGTTTGAGCATGTTGTGATTCTTACCTACTCCCAGTCTCCACCCCTCGGTACGGGCAAGACAGGAGTGAGGTTGAAGACCACCACCCCATGGGTTTTCACAGCTCGTCTGGAGATTTTGGGGTATGGAGCCTGGACACCAGGGACCCGGGGAAGAGTGTGGAGCAGCCAGTGGGGAGACCTTGGCTTGTGTGAAGGAACTGGGGAAGAGAGTTCCAGCAATGGTGGGATCACCCAGCAAATCAGACCACCCAGTGGGGTCTGGCTTCCAACATCTGTCAAGGCCCGAGAAAACCAATGTCATATTGCGCTGATATCGATACAGAAGCGTCTTTCCTGCGTTTTCTCTCTCCTTATCGCCACCCAGGCTTGGAGGAGTCAAAAATCCAGCCACAGGGGGCACCTGGATGGCTCAATCGGTTAAAGCCTCTGCATTTGGCTCAGGTCATGATCCCAGGACCCTGGGATTGAGTCCCACGTTGGGCTCTTTGCTCAGCAGGAAGCCTGCTTCCTCCTCACTCTCTGCCTGCTTCTCTGCCTACTTGTGAACTCTGTCTGTCAAATAAATAAATAAACTCTTAAAAAAAAAAAAAAGAAAAAAGAAATCCAGCCAAGGGGGGACAGGAAGGTCTGAGCAGAACAAGGACATGAAGAATCTGCATGATTCTTCCCCCAGTAGAAGTCCAGCCTGAGGCCGCCTGAGCTCTAAGTGGAATTGTGAATGTACCATGGAACTGTACATTATTTATCTAAATGACACCATTTCTGAAACCGTAAGTGACAAGAGGACATTTTGGGCTCTCCAACCAGAAAACCGATGGGCCCATCTCTAGGCTTTTTCCAAGAGGTGGGAAAGAATTGACTCCACAACGTGGGTTTCAATGGGTAAATGGGGAAGAGAATAGGGTTGTGTGTTGGCATCTGAGCTGGAATTCTATCTGAATATAGGGATTTGTATCTATAGTACAGGTATGCATACCTTTGAAATATACAGAAAATATATATGAATCTGCTACCCCCACACAAAGTTAAAGCATTGTTCTTAAAGCCAAAGTCCCCTTTGATTCCTGCCACTGTCTTCAGCAGCCCAACCTATGCTCTAAGATTATACCTTAGATTCCTATAGGGAATTTACCTGTAAAGATTTTCTTCTTCTTCTTCTTTTTTTTCCCCCCTTTTCTCCTGTCTCCTATTATTTGATCCTTATGACAATTCCTTATAGTTATCAAGAGCAAAGTGTCTACAAATCCCATTTTATAGAGCATAAGGTGGAGGCTTATGGATGTTAAAGTTTTGTCCATGCACCTGCTTAGGGGCATCAAGGGCTCTTGCCTCGGGCCACATTGTCATCAGCATGGACTGGTTAAGCAGCCCATCCCCCCAAAACATCAAGGTTTGTCTTCTCTTTCTTCCACTCCTCCCTGTAATTCACCTTTCCCAAAGGAATCTTTGTTTGCTCCTTGGTATGCTGACTCTCTCTGCTGCCCCTGCATGCCTTCCCTGTTAATGGAAGGGCTGGCATCCATGCACCTTAGTCATACCCAATTCACTTTAGTGGACCAGGTCAGCCAAGCCAACATTTACTCAGGCCCAAAGCCATTGGGCAGAATCTTTTACAACATTAATAGCAGCAGCCAATAAGGAGCCTTATTTAGTTCAAGTTCATTGCCTTTTAGCATTGCTGCCCAAGGTCTTTGGGATGTGTCCATGGCATTCCTTTGTAAGGTACAATGACCAACCCTTGGACAGCTTGGGAATCCCACAGATTCAAACAAGGCCACTTGGTGTCATTTTATTTGGCACTTGAGGCTGGAAGTCCCTCCTGGGATTCTTATAGGATCTTCACCTTGTAGGTGAAGGATTTTGAATCTTCACCTTGTAGTTCAGAGTGGGAAATTCCTCATTAAACAACCAACTCCACCATGCTCTTCAGAGGAGAGAGGCATACAATAAACATTACGAAGATTCAGGAGAAATTTGTTCAGGTTGTTACCTTACCTTTCTTGCCTTTTAAAATTCAACTTAAAATTCTGACCAGTTGAGGAAATGTACTATCCAGAGTTAGAGCCACCATAAAATGTATCATCTAAACCAAACTATCTGGAGGAAAATCAGGGCAGAGCTCACCTCTTTTCTAGTGTACCATCCAGGCTACTCTTTAGCCGAATTCATTCATCTCTTCCATGCACCCAATTTATTAAAAAAAAAAAACAACAACTCAAAATTTGAATTTCCCCCACACTGAGTAACCAAGTTATTTAATTGATGGATTTGTGGTTGGGTATCCTAAGACTGTCAGAATGCTATTACCCTACCACCAAAGTTGTGGAATCAGATTTGAGTCCAAATTCTGGATTTGCCACTTACTCCAAGTGAAACCTTAGCCAAGATACTACTTACTTTTTCAGAAGAGGCAGTTGAGAGTAATGGTGAAGAGAAGGGGTTCTGGAAACAGAAGGGCTGGGTTGGAACCCTGGCTCCCTCACTTACTGGCTGTGTGACTTAGGCAGATTACTTAACCTCTTTGTGGTACAATTCCCCACTTATAAAATGGGGATGAAAATAGCACTTAATTTTAGCATAGTTAACACACAAACATCAATTGCACATCTGTACATTAACAGTGAACAATCTGAAAAGGGAATTAAGGAAACAGTCTATTTCTAATGGCATTGAAAATTACTTAAGGATAAACTTAATCAAGGAGGCCCAAGACAAACTTTATACTGAAAACTATAAAACACTGCTGAAAGAAATTAATACACAAGTAACTGGAAAGACATACTGTAACATGGATTAGGAGACTTACTATGTGTCAGATGTCAGTACTCCCTAAAGTGATCTATAGATTCGATGCGATCCTCATCAAAATCTCAATGATATTTTTTGAAAAATCAAAAAATCCATCCTAAAATTCAAATTGAATCTCAAGGGATTCCAAATAGCCAAAATAGTCTTTAAAAAAGAACAGAGTTAGAGGTCTCAGACTACCTGATTTCAAACCTTCCTACAAAGCTACAGTGATCGAAAGAGTATAGTACAGCATAAAGACATAAAGACTAACAGAATAGAATAGAGAGCCCCCCAATAAGCTCTTAGATATGGGTTTTCACAAGGTGCCAAGATCATTCAGTATGGGAAAGGATAGTTTTTCAACAAAAGATGTTGTGTACACTGGATCTCCATATGCAAAAGAATGGAGTTGGACACTTACTTTACATAAAACTTAAGACAACATGGATCAAAGACCCAAACTTGAAAACTAGAATTATAAAACTCTTTGAAGGGGCGCCTGTGTGGCTCAGTGGATTGGGCCACTGCCTTCAGCTCACTGCCATGATCTCAGGGTCCTGGGATGGAGCCCCGAGTTGGGCTTTCTGCTCAGCGGGGAGCCTGCTTCCCCCCCATCTCTGCCAGCCTCTCTGCCCTCTTGTGATCTCTCTCTCTGTCGAATAAAGAAATGAAATCTTTAAAAAGTCTCTTAACTATTACTAGGAGTACTGGGTAAATCATGGTGGTCATTAAAAAAAAAAAACTCTTTGAAGAAAAGCTTTATGATATTGGATTTGCTATGATTTCTTGGATATGAGACCAAAGCACAGGCAGTAGAAGAAAAAAAAATAGATAAATTGAATTTCATCAGAATAAAAAGCTCCTGTGCATCAAAGGACACAATCAACCAGTGAAAGGACAACTGATGGAATGGGGAAAATATCTGAAAATCAAACATCTGACAAAGAATTTATATCCAGAATATATAAAGAACTCCTACCACTCAACAACAAAAAATCATCAACCCAATTAATAAATGAATAATAGACTTGAACAAATTTTTCTCCAAAAAAGATATGCACATGGCCAATATGCACATGAAAAGATGTTCCTTACTGTGCATTAGGGAAATGTAAATCAGAACCACAATAGGATACCTATTAGGATGGCTATTGCTTTAAGCAAGTAAAAACAAAAAAACAATGAGTATTGTCAAGGCTTCGGAGAAATTGGAACACTTGTGCATCCCTGATGAGAGTGTGAAATGGTACTGCTGCTGTGGAAGACAGCATGGTGGTTCCTCATAAAATTACACATAGCATTATCATATGATCCAGCAATTCCACTTCTGGGTACAAACCCCAAAAAATCAAAAGCAGAGATTCAAACAGTTATTTGTACACCCAGGTTCAGAGCAGCTGTGTGAATGTTGAGAATACACAATAGCCAGAGGTGGAAATGACCCAGTGCCCATCAACAGATGAAGGGGTAAATGAAATGGGGTATACACATGATGGAACATTATTCAGCTGTAAAAAGGAATGAGATTAGGGCATGTACTACAACAGGGATAGATCTCCAAGACATACTAAGTAAAATAAACTAGGAGCAAAAAGATAAATACTGTAAGATTACACTTACAGGAAGCACCTGATATAGTCAAGATCACAGAGACAGAAAGTAGAGTGGTGGTTGCCATGGGCCTGGAGTGTGGGGGTGGAGGAAGTTATTGTTTAATGAGTCCAGAATTTCAATGTGGGAAGATGAAAAATGTTCTGGAGATGAGTGATGGTGATGGCTGCGTGTCAGTATAAATGTACTTAATGCCACTGAAATATACTCTTAAAAAGAGTTAAAATGGGGGATGCCTGGTGGCTCAGGGGGTTAAGTGTCTGACTCTTGGTTTTTGCTCAGGTCATGAGCTCAGGGTCCTGAGATCAAGTCTGGCATTGAGCTGTGTACTGGGTGTGGATCCTGCTTGGGATTCCCTCTCTCCCTCTGCCTCTGCCCCAACCCCCACCACCACTTGTGGATGCTCTCTCTCTCTCTCTTAAAAAGAAAAAAAAAAAGAGTTGAAATGGCAAATTTTATGTTACATGTATTTACCACAATAAAAAACCCAGCATTTATAGATAGTGTTGTCACAAGAATTAAGTAAGTTAATATATCTAGAGCCAGTTTAAACAAACTTCCCCTGTAAAGGGCCAGAGAGTAAATATGTTAGATTTTGTGGGATATGGTATCTGTTACAACTATTCAGTTCTATTTTGGCAGAAAAACACTCACGGACAATACGTAGACCAATGTGCATGGCTGTGTTCCAATAAAACTTTATTTATTAGAACAGATGATAGACCAGATTTGGTCCACAGGCAGCAGTTTGCTGACCCTGATCTAAAGCATTTAGAAGCATTTCCTGGCTTTAAATAGTGTTATTTAAATATTAGATATTACTGTTATTACTAGAGAGTGTTGCTGTGAGTAATTAAATAAAATAATGCATAAAAGTGCCTGCCACAAAGCATGTATGATTTAATTTATAGCTTTTAAATCAGGACATACTGGGAATATTTCCTGCCAAGTTTGAACCTTGAGATACAAACGAGCACCCGGGTATGATTAGCAGAAATGAGGCAGGGCACAAGAGGACCGAATGAAGTGTGAACTTCCTTTAGATGGAGTTGGTACCCCACAGCTTTGAGAGACCCTGCCTTTGAAACTGTGATGTTCTTTACATTGACTTCTGCCCCCTGCCCCCTGCAACACTTAGTGATGGATCACTGGACCCATCACTGGCCGCTGACCCAACCCAGCCTGCTGTCTCTGGAGTGATTCTCAGTGTCTCTTGGACCAGCAGCTTCAGCATTGCTGGGGAATTTGTCAGAAATGCAGCTTTCGGCACCCCCTTCCTCTATCCCTCCTGAAACAAAAATTCTGGGGGTGGGGGCACCAGCAGGTAGGAACAACCTCTGTCCCCTGCCCCTGAGACCTGTGTACCCAAGGGATGGTTTCCTCTTGCCTTGATAGGGTTAGAGTTTTTGGCTTGGCAAGGGGACAAGCTGCTTTTCCCAGCTCTGACCCGACACCTGTCCTTCAGCACCAGGCCCTGGGCAACTAAGATGTTAGAAACACATCCAAGGGTGAGCACTTAAAGGTGAAGGGTGGTTCATCCACATCTTTGATGTTGTTGCCTGGCAGATGCCTATATGAGTGATTGGGAGATAGTCCTTCTGGCTCCCCTGGAGCGTCCAATGGCATAAGGCAGCTGCTAAAACCATGCTGGGTGAGCTAGGCAAGGAGATTGCTGAGGTGGGGCCCCTGGAGGAACCCAGCAAACCTTCCAGTGGCACTGAAGTCTTAAACCACACCTGGCCATGGCATGAATTAGGCCGAAGCCTTTTGGGACCCTCACATGCACTGCTTATCTTGCCAGCATCTGGGGGAGGGCATCTTGCTCTCTGTGTTCTCTTTCTCTCTGAACCTGGACTGGTGGTGATATTGGCAGGGTCTTGTCAGTGTGGAGAATTCTTCAGTGGGCCACACTCCTCAATGAGTGTCAAACACATTGACAGACCCTTCTGTTCGCTGCAGTCCAGGAGCCCCTCAGGTGATGTGTCTAGTTCCTGTGTGCCACAGCCCTTTGCAGTCACGGGGTCGCCCCTACAGCCACCCTGAGCACAGGTCTCTCAGTTCTTTGCCAAGGCTTGTCCCTGCAGGGCCAAGGAGCCTGGAAACATCTGCTGAAATGAAGAGCACTCTGCTTTGAAGGAACTGGAACTGGGGCTCCAGGTGTATTGCAGAGGGAGAGCAAATATACACACATGTTACATACCCATGATAAAGTCAGGGGGTTTTCCTGATTTCTCCTCCTACTGAGTTTCTTGAACTTGGGTCTCACCTTGGTCTCTAATGGGTCTTCTAGATCTTTGCACTGGGATTCAATTGTGATTGTTTTTCATTTCTTATTATTAATAAGTTTGCTCTGGGCAGGGATGAATAATGTTGGTTATCTTTAAAAGAAAACTTACAAAGCAGGTATTGGTTCATTTCTGTCTTGGCTCAGGTCATCTCCAGTTCACTTTGGAGATTCTGGAAGGAAGGAGTGGGAGAGAGGAATGCAAATTTAAAAAAATAGATCCAAATAATTTGAGCCCCAATTTTGTGACATGTGAATGAGAAGGGAGTGGTTGCCGCTCTTAATGTTCCTAAATGCCAGTCACTTGTCCCACCCGCAGTAAGCAAGATGATGGTGATGGGATGGGGAGGGGGAAGTTGCTCAAAATGAATTCCATTAATAAGAGCTACCACTAGTCAAAAGGAGTGAGCACCCAACCCCCACCCGACCTACATTTAAGGACCTTCTGATTCACCAAATTTCCCTGTCTCTTGATGGTTGGTATTCCCAATGTATGGAGTGTGACATGATGCTTTTCATGTCAAAAAATAAATGAGACAAAGCTTTAACTACAAGAGAGACAATGTGACTAATAGCAATTCATACATAATTAACTAACAAAGCATCTTCTCCCCAGTGACTCTGGCTAATGGAGACCATACCAAGTCCTGACCACAAGACGAAGAGCATCAAGATGCTCAGAATTTTATTAGCACACTTTGGGCATTACTGACTTAACACTAGTCTCTGGGACTGATGTTAAATGCTCACCTCTGTGCTGAGTGTTCTCAGGGATTCAGGCTTAAATACACTATGGTCACTCTTTCCTTCTGGTCTTAACTTGCATAAAGTGTAGACTCAGAGGAAGCCTGGTGGATGTACATGCAAAGCACTGTGGGGCATTGGGATAGGAGGAAAAAGCCCTCCAGGAAGGGGCAATGTCTTGAGCAAAGGTTTGCTGTTGGGAGTGAGCTGGAGATGTTTCATGAGGGGAGGTGAGTCCCGTGTGGTTGGAGTGGGGATGTCAGAGGGCATCCTGTGGGGCAACATGGCAGGCTGGGGGCTGGGATTTTATTGCCTTTGAAATGGGGAGCCTTAGAAGTTTCAGAAGATGCTAAGGTGAGATGTGTGTTTTGGGAATGAAAAGCAATGTGACATGTGGAAGGTGGACTGGGAGAGGCTGGCAGCAAGCTGCGTATGCAGAGGAACAAATGTATTGACAGCATTGGAGGTGGGAGCATATTACGCAGGGTCTTTGTGGAGCAGGAGTTCTGGGTGGTGATAGGGAACAAGTGCTCATGGCCACACCATGGGTGAGAGCAGCTGGCTGTCCATCTCAAACCACGGTCTGTGAGGATGGACTCCAGAGGGCCGAGGGCCGTTAGAGCTCTAGAATATTCTCCCCATAACCTGCCCCGAGGGATGCGGACAGCTGAGACATCTGAGGAATGAGGCAGGATTGCACAATTGGGCTTTTCACCTGTGCCCAACCCAAGGTCTGGTACCTTCTGTGGGAGGGTCTAGATTCTCATTCCATCAAGGAGGAGATTTCTGAGCTGTTCTGGTTTATAGCTGGAGTCCTGGGGCCCTCCCAAAGGAGAATAGGCTACTTTGGTGGTATCCTGACCAAGCTGAGTTTTGATCAGGAATTAAAGGAGCTCCCTATCCATTGCTTTATTGAATCCTTGCTATGCTGTTTGCCCTTCATGGACATAATTTCCTTTCCTCTATGCTGTTTCATCACCAATTTACTGATGATGAAATTGGGCCACAGAGAGTTTCTGAAACCACTCAAAGTCACTGGTTTTACTTCCAGTTTTAGTAAAAGTAAATCCACGAGTATTCTATTCTATCAGTATTTGCCATTCGGTTTGCCTCTCTTTGTTAACATGAGCTGTCCATTTTTTTCTCTCTCTCTGACAGCTTTTAGGCCCTTCTCTTTATCTGAGTGTGAATGTTTCTTTCACTCAATGTTTTGGGCACTGGGTGACCCTTTCAATCTGGAAGCTCCTGCCATTCAATTCTGTCGACATCTCTTGTTTGTCTTCTATATCTTGTTCTCATGGTCCTGCAGGTTGGTGGCTGCTTGCATCCTTGATGGCCATTTTAGAAGGGTTCAGCTGGGAAGGAGGCCATGGAAATAAATGTGTGCATTCTCAGGCCCCTGTGTTAAACAGGATCTCCTTTGAGCTATTTTCAATATTTTTCCAAAACTCTATCAGAAATTGTTGGTTGTCCAAGGTAATGCCAACAAAGCTAATTAGAAGGCATCAGGTTTCAAACTGTGTAGTAAACCAACTCAAACTGGTTCAAGCCAAAAAGGGAGGATTTGCTGGCTCATATAACTAAAAAAGTACAGGAGTTTCTAGCTTCAGACTTTCAGGCATAGCTGGGTCCAAATGCTCGAAATATGTCTCTGAGATTCAAACTTTCCCTCAGCTCTGTTTTGCTCCGTGTTGATTTCATTCTCAGACAAGATGGCTGCCAGCAACTTCTGGCTACACCAAACTTTCTCACAGGCCCTGTGGAAACAATGCCTCTTTTCAACAATCCCCGTAGAAGTTTTAGAGTTGAACCTCTCATTGTCTCTGATGATCCCATTCCTAGGGCCTAGGGTTGCCAGTCTGGCCACATTAAATCATGTGAAACTGAAAGAAAAACCAAAGTAGTTTCCCCAAACACAATCAAAGCACTGAATCCGGAAGATGGGGAAGGGGATGCTGAGCAGTCAAAAAAAGAAAAGAAAGGTATCCCCACATGGGGCTCTGGGGAACCCCTTGAAAGGTTCTCAGAGATAGGGTGAAGCAGGATGGCAAGGATGCAGGGGAATCCAGGCACCCAAGTTAACCACTGAATCACACAACTTCCAGGGGGCACTCTTCATGTTGTGGAGTCTGTACAGACAGTCCACTCACCCAAACTCCATTTCAACTAGAGCAACTCAGTCCTTACCTGTTTCATGGGGGCCACCATGGGAAATCTGAATGCAGTCAAGTTTGAAAATCATTGTATTAATCAAAAGGGATTTCACGGGGAAGCATCAGGGATCCTGAGAAGTGGGCAGTGTGAGATCCATAAGCAATGGAAGAGAGCACCCGTCTTATGTCCCAAATGGTGGGTGGAGGGTAGAGGGTTTATACACAAAAGGCGAAGGGGCTGGGAGTGGTAGGGGAGGATCTGTATTGGAAGATAAGACAAAGCCGTGAATTGGACTCACCTGTGGTGCTAATCCTGGGTGTCACTAGCTGCTCGGGTGGGAATTCCTGCACAGGCCATGGGCTTCTTTTGTGGCTGTGTCAACATCAGGGTTTGTAAGGTCTGCATCACATAACGAGAGGCCTGCCATAGGGTCTTAGAGAAGTTATGTCTCCCCTCACCCCCTTGACAAAATAAAGAAAAGTAAAAGGATATCACTTGCCAAAGAAACACTAGGAGTGGTGTGAAGGGACCAGAAAGCATCACAGAAACATTTGGTGTCCTGTCTTGCCTTTACTCTGCCCCTTAATGAGCTCTTGAGCATCCGCTGAGCTCCTGGTCCTGTGGTCAGGGAAGAAAGGGGAAGACCTAAAACTACAGGAACATTTTCACTAGTAATGACCAAGGTAGCCTTTGCAGAACTAGCCCTTGGTCCAGTGCTGTGCTGGGAAATGTTTAACAACCAACTCTCTGGGGGTTAAGGGACGGTGTAGGGAGGGAGACCTGCTTTGTATCATTTGTTAATTTCTATGATATCAGTACCCTGACCACGGCTGATTTCAGGCTACCGGCAAGATATCACTGGACAGAGGGTTGGGAAAAGATGTTCAGTAGAATACTGATACGTGTACTTTCACTGTATAGATACCCCCAAACTGTTAAGAACCTCGAGTACGGATAATGGCAAAATGTAGTAAAATAACTAGGAAGTGATAGATCTTGAGTATTTATTATGTTTGTTTTAAATGTAAGTTGAGTATGTTTATAATTTAATTTTTAATCATTGAATGTGTTGACCCACTGGTTCACAGAATCCCAGAAAAGTTGATAATTGGTCCTTTTGGCCCAGCTCCAGCAAAAGACTGTCTCATTCTGTTAATTCTGGCAGGTCGCCGGGGTTCAGCCCATTTCTCTCTCATCTTGGAGAAGCCTCGCGCCTCGGCAGATGCATTGCCCAGACTAGTAAATGGTCAGTCTCTTGGCTGGGCCTTCCGTAACTAAGGTCGGAAGCTTTAGTTGTTCATCTCTGTCTCTGCAGGGTAATCCAGAAAGGCATATTGGACTTTTGATGAGTGAAGAAGTGAGTAGCAGCTGGATGCAGGGGGGTCGTGAAGGTTATGGAGGTGAGTCCTTGTGCCACACCTTCACTGCTCTGGATGCCTCTGAATCCTGGCAAGCATCACCTGTGTGACCATCTGTTTCATGGCTGTTTGCATGGCCGGACCATCCTTCCATGGGGACAGGGACTACGTGTGGTTTCTCACGGCTGCTCCCGTAATGTCGGGGGCATAACAAATGCCAATCAATACTTGTTCATTTTGGCTGACTCTACAAAGTTAATGATGCTTTTTTAAATTCCAAAAACAATACCCAAATGCGTACTGTTGGGGAAATACTCTAACGTTCCAGAAAAGGCTAAATAGCCATGTGAGCGGCCCTTAATCTAAAATAGGCTCGTTTTGGCAAAGTGACCACAGCAATCAGTATGATATATATCCTTTTAGTTTTTGGAGCATTTTTGTTGGTTTGTTTGTTTTCATTTGCTTCCAGATGTATCTATGGAAATATACGGTATTTTCTTGAGACTTCCCCCAGTTTTCTCCAGTGGGTACATCTGATGTAATTATACTACCATATCAAAACCAAGAAATTATGTTGGTAAAATGAGCGCGTATAGTTCTCTGCCATTTCATCACAGGTAGATGGGTGTAGCCACCACCCTAATCAAGATACAGAATTATTCCATCCATAAATTATTCTAATTGTTCCATCACCTCCCCATTTAAAGTCACACCTCCTCACCCTCTTCTGTTTCCTAATCCCTGCCAACCACTAAGCTTTTCTCCATCGCTATGATTCTGTCATTTGGAGAATGCTATATAAATAGAATCATGTAGTATTTGATCTTTTTAATGTATTTATTTATTTGACAAAGATCACAAGTAGGCAGAGAGAGAGGGAGAAGCAGGCTCCCTGCTGAGTAGAGAGCCTGATGCAGGGCTCGATCCCAGGACCCTGAGATCATGACCTGAGCCGAAGGCAGAGGTTTAACCCACTGGACCACCCAGGCGCCTGGTATTTGATCTTATTGATTTTGTTTTTTTCACTCAGCATATTGCCGTTGAAATTGAGGCTTTATGTTTTTGACATACGTGACACTGTGTTGCATGCGCTTTTCAACTGGGCAGTGTTCCCCTGACCTTCCCCTTTCAGGGTCTTCAGATGTATCCGACTCATGCTCACTCTCATCCCGCATGTCACAGACGAGTTTCCTCACACTGTCATTGTTTCCCTACTGATCGCTACCCCTGAGTTCTCTGGCTTCCCCTCAAGGCGCTGCTGGCGGGGCAAGACCTTTCCCCAGCCCCTTCGCACAGAGACCCTCAACCCTGAGTTGTTCTCAGTCATAGCCTGGAAGGTAGAAAGGAGGGTGTCAGGGAGAGGGTGGCCCACAGACTCTGTGGACGAGTCTCATATCTGTAAGAAAGTTCTCGTGGTTCTCAGGTCTCGCCTGCTTCAATCTTTTGCTAGGAGGTGACTTTTCCTACCATCCAGAAACATAAAGGAGCCAGAAGAGGAGGAGAAAGCTGGATGAGTGGATGAGTGTCTTTCCAATTGTTGCTCTTGTCAGTGGATAATTCCCATGGTGGTGATTTCTGCCTGGAGGGCTCCAGAAAGAAACCCCTTACACACACACACACACACACACACACACACACACGAGAGATGTGTGTCAGAATGCCAATATGCCTTCTTGAGCTGTCCCTGTAGGTAATAAGACCGTTTCCTGTGTGGCAAGTGGGTGGAGGCTTTGCACAAACACAAGGTGACGCGCTGACTTTCAGGGCCTTGGATATAAGGTAACAAGGGGAAAGTGAGACTCAGGGAACCCTCCTGTGAGCCCCACTGAGCCGACATGAGTTACCAGCTCTCAGCTCCGTCCTGAGAGAACCCTATCATGGTTTTCAGGCCAGAAAGCTTTGGCAAGCCTCAAGCCTCAAACTCCAGCACCCAGGCAAGCCTGATCTGTAGACTCCAGGCCTGGGCCTCCCACAAATTCCTTCTCTGCCTCCCCACCCTTCTCTTGCCACGCTCTGAGACTTTTGGACAAAATCTCGGGCCTTGTTATCCGTGTCTGGGAAGCTCAGAACTTTATTTAGAGTTTCCTTATTCTTTGGGAGAATAAAATGGAACTCATTTTAATAGACTAAACCAGGAATCTAAACTGAAAGCAGGGGCCACGTAAACAAAACCCTTTTATGTGGCGGCTCCAAATGAGTTTACTTTAACGAAAACAGGACAAGTAAATAAGTGAGGTTTACAAATATAAACTGCAAAGTTGCTGAAGTGTGAGATAAATTGTCTAAGGCCCTTCTGTTTAAATTCTATGGCCTGGCATTTCTCCTTTAGAGTTTCTATCAGAGGGAATCTGGGGAGGAGAGAATGTTCTGTACAAGAGAAAAGAATTTCCCGTTGTGGTCGGGCCAGCCAGTGCTCTGATCAGAGGACCTCCTGTAGGGGCCTGCCGGGATCAGCCCCTCCCCCTTCCCAGACTGTGGTGGGTGATATCACCTGAACGTCCCCACCCTGTGGAAGGGACTCCTAGAAACAGCCTGTTTGGAGATCCAGGAGAGTGCAGTGGCAGAGGAGGATAAGGAGTCGACCTTTAGAGGAACGATGAGAAAAATTCCATTAGGTATCATGGTTACTTGAGGGAAAATTGCCCTCCATGATCCACCAAGAAGCATAGGGCGTGCCCAGCAGGTGGAATTCATTACGAAGACACACATCCTTGCCAGTGGGATTGGTGACCTGGCACTCAACCACTCTCCAGGGAAAGACTCAAAACATGGCATAAGATTTCATCTGGGCGGTTCTGAGCCACTCAGTTACATCTGGAGGGGCAGGGATCAAACCAGTATAAGCACTGTGGGAGAAGGCGAAGGAAAGAGAAGCCATGGTAAGAGGACCAGCATGCAGTAGTGTGCTAGGAATCAGCCAACAACTGGCTTTTGGGGTCAGAGGGAGAGCCCTAATTTGTGACCTTACTGGATTTCCATGGCATCAGTACTTCCAACATGGGCAATTTTCAATGAGAGGTCACTGAGCTCACAAAATTAAAAAAAAAAAAAAATTAGCAGTGGGCTCTTCCTAGCTGGTATGAGCTGGCTGAACACACCAGTGTCTGTCCTCTAGGAAGGTGATCTTAAAAGATTGGGATGGGAGGCAGTGGGGGAAGAGAAATGTCTGAGTCATTTCCCCAGTAATTTATGGTGCCGCATGTTTCTCTTTTTGCGATACCTAGAATATTTGTCCAGTGTCTGTCTCCCCTTCTAGACTTGCTGGCAGGACAGTATCTCTCTGGGTTATTGATGCATTATAATACCTTCTGCAGTGCCTAGAACATCCAAGGGGCTCCACACATTTTTTGATTGGTTCAGAAGTCTGTTGAATGCTATAACTAATAATAAGAGCACCTACTGTGTGCAAAGCCCTGGACTGAGCCCTTGATAGGAAGCTTCTGATTCTCTCTTCACAGCCAGCTTCTAAAAATATGATAGTGCATCCCATGGAGGCTTGATTAAAGATAAGGTTATCTAGCTGTACCTCAGATCTTGCTCAGAAATCTTCTTTTAAATAAGCTTCCTGACGGGTTTTATACAAACTCAAATTTTAGAACCACTTCCTGATGGGGTAGGTCCTCTTTCTCCTATTTTTAGGTGAGGAAAGAGAGGGGGATATCAGTAATTTCAGTAACTTTCCCAAGGTTCTTCGTTAGATAACTGGCAGGACCAACACACCAAACTGGGTCTATCAGGTGCCAGAACTAACCGGTAGGCTAGATGCACTCCCGCAAAATAAGACTGAGTTACTGAATGGACGATGATGTGAATGAAAGATCTCTCCATCATGGAATTCAAGAGATGAGAGTAGAGGTAGGCAAAGCCAATAGGAGTCAATTATGTTAGGAGGCCAGGCTTAGAATGGAGATAGTAGACGTAGATCTTAGGACACTGTGGTGATAGCTGAATGTTTTACTGTGTGTCTGGTACTGTGTGAGTTTTATATCATAGTCTCATTTAATCAACAGGAGAGATGCCAACATCCATGTTTTACAAAGTGAGACTTGGGAAGAACAACTCACTGAGTTCACCATTAGGAAGCAGAACAGCTGAGGTTGAAACTCTAGTTTTTCTGAGTCTATGCTCCTTGGATCCTGATAAATCGGGATGCAAACCTATGCATTATAACTATAAATGGGAAGGTGAAAGCCATCTGGAGGTGGGGGTGGAGGCAAGTCATAGGTAGCAGGCCTCCTGCTGGTCCCCGTAAGGCGAGCTTTGGCAATGATTAGAAGAAACACATTGGAGGCCCACCAGTTGTCACAACCCTGGAAAACATAAGCCTATGTCTCTCTGGTTCCTGGAAAATGTCACTATGGTTAGGGCGTTCCCAGGGCTTGTGTGGATAGATAACTATCTGCTAGCAAAATCATTTTCTTATGGGTCTTCAGTAGCCCAGTTCCTGCCTATCTTCTCATGGCCATAAACAGGTCAAGTGAAGCTAGGAGCATCTCTTTTTGGAACTGAGACCATTTCGTTGGAGATAAAAGTTGTCAGCAGTGATTAAAACTTCAGAATGCAGAAGGAGGTGGCTTCTAAAGAATGTTGTCATCTTTCCCTCTTCTTCGTGTCATCTTCCCCACTCAGAGCTTTGCACAGAGCTAATGACAAAGCTATGAAAATAAATATCTTGCTGACTAGAAGAGGCAAACATTTGCTTGTTGGGGGGGATAAAGTTGGAGAGTCTGCATCCTGCCAGGAAGAGGGCCCTCCTGGGAATCATTCTTGACCTCAAGACTGGAAGCAACATGACACAATATAATTAGCAGACAGATTGGTGTCTGTGTAGAGGCTTTCTTTAGAGAAACGTCTGGAATTCTTTGGGTGGGAAGAAGGTAGGACATGAGGCTGAGGGTAAGGCATCAACTAAATGCCTTTGCCAAGTACATGCTTTTCATTGACCAGGTTTTTTGCTCTTCCTTTCTAAAGGATAGAAGTGTGGGGGAAATGGGTAGCTTTCCTGAATCACCTTTGGGGTTATAAATTACTATAATCTTTCTCAAGTTCATGTTGGTAAAATGTCACAATCTATGATTATTGACTCTTATAAACCACTAGCTCTTTGGAGTTGTTTGTTACTGCAGCATAATTTATACCCATCCTGACTAAAATGCTGGGTAGTAATTTACGTTGAGGTGAAAGTTACATGCATCCTACAATAAAACCTTATGCACCTCTAAAATGAGGAGATAGTTGCATCTTTCTTGATATACAAGCTCTCCAAAATATCTTCCTAGGTAGAAAAGATATGACACCAAAAAAGTAAGCATAGCACGATCCCAGTTTGGTAAAGCCAGACATGAAGATGTAAGGGGCCGTCTGCACCAAAACACTGGGCTGTGTCTTACTCATCTTTCCCTCTTGTGGTATTTCTAACAGATGCTGTCTCCATGGCAGTCCCAGGTGTCTGATTCTTAGGTGGACTGCATCATGATTTTAGCTTCTCAGCAGCTTCCATTTGTACAACACCATAAACAAGCGGGAAGCCAGCCTATAAAAGCCTGATATTTGCTCTTGTCTCATGACACACATCATCTGTGGATTCCCAGCACCATAAAGATCTCACCGGGTGCTGAGTTGTGTGAAAAGTACTTGTTGCTAACGCTTTTGGGAAGACACCTGCCCCCCACCCTGACCCCAAACCGCCAACTAACTCTCTGTGTGGCTCATTTTCACTCTGCCATTCATCACAATGCATGGTTGGCATGGGTGCATGAAGAGACATTTTCTGTGTTTGACTACTTCATACAACTCTGTTTCACGTTGTACTCTAATACTACCACTGCCAGACAGAAAGTGAAAACTTAACTCAGTCTTTGACAACCTCACTGCTTCCTACTGGTAGGGATTGCTGACATGACCGCCATGTGGTTTTTATGTGGCTTTCCCAGCTCTCAGGCAAAGTGTGGGATGGTTCACATCAGCATTTGCTTGTGCCGCCAAGCATCTGTTGGTAAGGTGGGTCTCCCTACACTTAGGAAGACCTGAATACTGACTTAGTACTAAAATGGTGACTGCTAATAATAGGAGCAGTGGTAGTTATCTGTCTCTTACTGAGTGTTGGCTGAGCCGGAATCCATGCTAAGCATTTCACGTGTGCTATCAAATTTGACCCTCGCCATAAATATCTCTTCGAGGTAGTGTGATGAGAAAATGCCCTTCACAGGTGGAGATGCTGAATTAAGATGGAGTCACTGGGCCAAGTTCACGGAGTTTGCAAGGGGTAACGCTGCCATGATAATCCAGATTTCCTGAACTCCAGAATTTGAGCTGGCATTTCTCACTCGTGGCCCAGGGCTTGGTAA
The DNA here is from genome assembly GCF_009829155.1 of Mustela erminea. Taxonomy (NCBI): domain Eukaryota; kingdom Metazoa; phylum Chordata; class Mammalia; order Carnivora; family Mustelidae; genus Mustela; species Mustela erminea. The sequence goes on along the minus strand of NC_045614.1, from coordinate 24,258,922 downwards.
TGGTGCAACACGTGTTGAAGATGAACTTGCTCTTCACCATGACCTCCTACTGAGTTTTTAGCATCCCCATGCTGAGCCAGTGAAGGGAATGGGAGGGAAGAGATTGAGCCCATCCATGCACACACGACCCTCAGCATTGCTCCCTGTTGGTACCTTCCAAAGTGAGATCACACAGAGCCTGCCTGGATACTTCCATCACTCCATTGATTAAACCCATCTTCAGCGGTGCCATCCTGGTATGCCACGATATTATTGCACAGGACGGCTTCCACATGGAATGCCTGGGGGCCCATTCTTCCTCTCTAGCATAAGTGCTTTCCTTTTCCCAAGAGGCTGCCAAATGAGATGGGGTGGGGGAAATGCACATGACCTCACAGCCCTGCAGGCTATTAGTCTGGTTCTCTTTGGCTTGAAGTTTCCAGTGTGAAAAAAACAAAAAAAACCCCCATGATTTTAGCTAATTCCATCTTCCCTCTAGCTTTGCTACCTTCTCTAGGGGGCCACTTAGGCAGCCCCGTTGGAACATCTCTGGTCTCTAGCCCACCAGTGAAGTGAGAGAAGTAGTTTCCTTCTCTTAGGACCAGACCCAAACACCTTACAATAGCTGATGGGGTCCTTCGTGACATGGCCTGTGCATTCGTCTCTTATGATTGCTACTGCCTCCTAAGTATCATCCCCTCTGCTGAACCACTGTCCGTTCCATCAATATACCGTCTCCTTCCCAGCCTCTGAGCCTTTGGCTGTGCCATTTCCCTTCCACCCAGAACAGTTCCCTGCTGTGTCAAAACTGCACACAGACCCTCTTTACTGGGTAAACCGAACTTATCCTTTAGGACTAAGATGCAGCACACTTCCCTGGGAACCCTTGGCTGACTACTACCCTCTCCAACACACTTGCCTGGGAGACACACACTTCTATGCCATGTTCCCAGCTCTTCTGTACTTTTTGCTGAAATTAGAGGGCTTATCACACCATCTGACAATCTGACCCTTTTCTGATGCTCCCTGGCCTTTTGATTCTTCCAAGTATATCCATACAAATTTGAGAAAGGCGTCTCTACGTGCTAGGAATTCTCTTCTCTCATGCCTCCCGACTTGTTGACTACCTGACTTTTCTATGAGATCCCTGGATCACCGGCAAGCTCTGGCAGTTTTCCATTGTCTGTGGTATGTGAATGGAGGAATCCTATTAAATTATTTATTTATTTGGTGCAGGCTGATAGTGCAATGGAAGGCCTAACTTGGGATTCTGGACGGCAGTTTCCTTTTTTCTTGTTTTGCATCCCCTGAAATGTATATGGACTTCAGTAAAGCTTCCTCATTGTCGAGAGGGAGAGGGAAGGAGGGAGAGAAAGAAAGAGGAGAGAGAGGACAGATGACATGTCTATGGGATTCTCTGAGTATCGCCAGCACCTTCAGTGAGAAGCAAGTGATGGACAGCACGGTAAAAGGGAGGTGTTCGGGCATACGGGTAACTGAGCCGTCATCAACATTCACAGCCATTTCAGTTCAGCCATCTTATCTCTGCCACTTCCCTCGCCTGCAGGGGAGATTTCTGCCCCTACCAGCCACGGCAAAACCTCACATGCTGGTTATCACTAGGCTTGCATGTTCTGATACTGACTTTTCCTCCCCATTCCTGCTGATGAAAACTGTTTTGCTTTTCTTCTGAGTTTCCAGCCTCCCTACTCCCACACCAGTTCTGTCCACTCCCTGGCCCCCCGCCACTCCCCCATATCCTCTCTCCTGCCTCCGTTCCTGGTTCTATGTGAATGCATCACTTTTGGCAAAAGCAGTGCTCCTTCTGGCCATCCTCACGTTCCCCTCACGCTGAAGCTCCCCTTGCTGGTGTTAGACACAGAGTCATTGTACCCACCGCTGTCCTTGGCCCCCATCTTCCACAAGTCCAGGCCGCTGAGGAACTGGGGGACCACCCCCAAACCTTCTCGGACGGCCTCGCTGGCCCTGCTCTGCTGGGCAGGACGACACAAAGAAGGCATTATCCAGGCTTTGTCTGAGTGTATCGCTCCCGCCATATTGCCGCTGTTGCCATAAAGACCAGCTAAGAAATGTTTATATTAATTCAAATGCTCATTGGGGGTGGGTGTGCAAAACCAAACAACACATGCTGTGGAAAAGTTGCAGGTGTGCTGTGTGCAGAGGATTACCTCTGCTGTGTGCAGCCTTGTTTCTGTCGTGACCACATGCACTGCTCTCCTTGGAAACGCCTGGGTTGGATTTCATTTGCTGTGCTGGGTTTGTCCGAGTGTGGGCCACTTCTGGAAAGGTCAGTGTGGTGGGTGTCCATCCTTCAGTGTGGTTTCTCTGCCTCTGTCTCTCTCCCTCTCATTCTCTCTCTCTCTCTCTCTCTCTCTCTCTCTCACACACACACACACACACACACACACAGAGTTATTTCTAAAGACGGTTTCAGCCTCTTAGATAGACAGGAACTTAGAGCTCCCACAACGATGAAGGGGGCTGCCTCTGAAGAGGCCGGCTAGGCACCCCATGTTGTCCCAGGGGTTAACTGAATCCAAGTGGACACATATTTGAGCTCGATTATGGGCTGAGGCATTTTCACAGAGAAACTTGGAGAACTGGTGGCCTTCTTGTCGGTTGGTGCCTGGCAGCTGGAACGTGGTCACTGGGGAGCTGGGGACACCTCTGGGCAAATCTACTCCCTCGTTAGGTTGTGCTACCAGATGCCCAAACCATGGTGTGGTCTCTGCCGGGTGACCGGGCGCTCGCTCCAGCCCCCCAACAAGCATCCCGTCTCACTTACGAGTCTGCATGTCCCTGTCTTCTTGTCCTGGGTACAGGGGGCCTGGGTCACGAGATGTGCCCCTTGAGGGCAGGGTGCGTGGGTGTGCCTGGGGGTACGTGTCCACGTGTCAGTGAGGAGCTGAAGGGGCTCTGGCTGGACGAGCTCTACCATTTGTGAGTTCTGTCCTAGCCAAGGGTCAATGTTTGCCCTTGGCCAAAGCCACAAAATGTTTCTTCTTTAAACCCGGATGTTCCCTCCTCACTTGGTGAGACTGAGAGAAGGTGGAGGTGAGGGTCTGCGGGTCCTGCTTCTCCCACCACCCCCCAGCCCAGGGAGGGAACTGTCCACCCTTCAACCTCTTGCCTTCAAAGACCTGAGGACCTCATGATGCCTCATGTCTGTTCCCCAGTGTCCGCACACTGGAGCCTAACAGCCGCTGGCTGTGGCCCCTCCCCTGCAAGGACCCACTATTCTATCCAAAGCCCTCAGCAAGGCAAGCAGGAGCAGAGCAAAGACAGCCCTGCTGTAGGAAGATGAAAGCCCACTCCCTTGTCGCCCTGAGTGCACCTCCTGCCTTCACACTACGGGTCACATGGTGGAGGTTCATTCCTTTGATGCAGCCGGTGGCACAAAGAACATTGTATGGGGCTCCCAGAGGCCGATCCGGGGCCAAGACCCTTCTAGCGTGAGAGCCTGGGAACAGGAAAATGCTGGAAACTAGGAGGCCCTGTCAGTAGGTTGCCTCTCTCAAAGGAAGTCTTCAGGACCACAGAAAACATTTGGGCCTCTCCTCCTGAGAAATGGAGTTCTGCTCTTTCTCCCACACCATGATGGTGGCTGCCCTCGACTGTGGCCAGGGAGGATGAGGGGAGCAGGGGTAACCTTCAGAGCCCCTAGCCCTGTCTCCATTCTTCTGTCTCCTGCTCCCTGAAACTGAACTCTGCTGCGTGTATGTGACCTTAGTTCTGAGAAGTCGGTGTCTTTGGCCTTTCTCTCTGTCCACAGATCCTTCCCCACCATCATCCTGCCTTCTAGCTGTGAAGCAGGTCTCTGAGGAGAGTCTTTATCTAACCTTGTCATGCCCAGGTGAACGTCCATTAGCCTGTTGGGTAAATGGGTCCTTCCAGACCTCTCCAGAGGTACTCTTGTCCGTCATCTGATTTTTTTTTTTTAACACAATTCTGGTAACTTCCATCTCTTGGATTCTTAGGAACCACGGATTGTCTCTGTTCTAACCAACCCACCCAGAATCTGTTCCTTCTCAAAACCAGAGTGTCTTTAATGATCATCAACGGGGCTTTTGAAATGCAGGTTTCCAGGCTCCGCACACGGCAGGCCGTGATTCCACATGTCTGGCGGGGGCCTGGGAATCTCCGGTCCGTCAGGCCCTTCAGTGACTCTCTGTACGTGCTCACCAAATCCTGCTGGGGTTGGGGGGCGTGTCTCTTCTGCTGCTCCAAAGCCAGGAGGTCTGGGTTTGGAAATGTCATGCTGCTTATTACATGTGTGATCTCGGGAGAGGTACTCAAATTATCTCCAAGTCTGTTTTCCCTTCTAGAAGCATCTTGAAAATCACAATACCTCTCTTCAAGGATTGTCATCAGCATGACATCATTTGATGTGTATGAAATCTTTAGTGTGGTACCTAGCACCTAGTACCTAGTAAAGGCTAAACAGATGCCACAGGCTGCCATTATGGATATCACAGCGACTGCTTTGATGAGAAAATCCTTGGATTACTTCCTCTCAGCCCTAGATCACCCTAATTTGAAATCCTACTGCCTCTTGCTCTTAACATCTCTCTCTCTCTCTCTTTTTTTTTTCCTGCTTCCATCATGTCTCCTCCTTCCTAACATAGCTTTACGATCTCTTCTTTTCTAGAAAGTTCATTGTCAATCTCTCTGCTTCCTCTCTAACAGGTTTATCTTCATTGAGCCCTTTCTAGAACACAGTTTGGATTTTGCAGTAAAGTTTTCATTAGGGGCACAGATTGTGCCCCTAACACACACACAGAAATACGAGCCCAACACAGAAATATAAGTCTAACAACCCTTCAGCCTCCCTTACCTGAGGCCAGGCCCTTGACTCAAGCCATTTTCACATTTCCCTGTCGTCTACCACTTCACTCCAACCCCACCATGCAGTGTATGACCACCTGCATGGCAAAACCAATTTAGGAAGCAAACTGGAAGAGCTTAAGAGGTTTGAGGACGTCCCCAAATTCCAAAGCTTCCACATGGCAGCACCCTCCTGCTGGGATCTGTCCATCTGTTGGCTTCTAGGGGGAGGTATTGGTTTACCACCTTAGGAAGGTGCCCAATAGCTGCTGTGCCCACTGTCCAGGCCTACAGCTGGGAAGGTTGGGAAGGGCCCCCTCTCACCATCCAGCAGCTTCCACATGGGGGAGGCCAATGATGTAGACATTCACACCCACACACCCTCTCTCATTCAGTTCCTTAGTCCTTTGTTTTTTGGAAACTGAGCTCTTTCTCTCCTTCAACTAAAAAGCCAACATCAGTGCCTGGGTTTTAATCTTTTCCAATAAAATGTTATTTGTCCAACCAGAGCAGCCCTGTTTAGAGAAAGGGTGTTTTCCCCAGAGCTTGGACTAACTCCCTAGGAGTCTTTATTGAGTTTGGGGACCAAAGATTCCAGAAGGTAGGGTTGGTTCTCCTTGCTTTGCTCTCTGGGATTATATGTAACCCCCTCCCAACCCACCCCTGCCCCTCTTCATCCTTCTACCTATGCCTTTCATGTTCAATGCCAGTAATATCTTCATGGGCTTGTTACTTTCCTGTATGATTATAATCATTTATTTGTGTTCTCACTTCGTGTTTCTCTCCCCTCACAAAGCTCTGAGCTCAAGGGGAACTTTATCTCATCCGTTCTTAGTGTTTTGTTTTTTTGCTGCTATTTTGTTATGCGAATGGGGCGTGGCACATGGAAGGCAGTCATTAATTTCGAATAGTAAATGAATGAAGGAAGAAAGTGGGCAGGATTCGATGTCTGTCTTGACTTTCCTGCCCAAAACCATGTTTAATATCCTCACTAAGATCCTAACATCTGTTTCCTAAAGGGATTTTGTGCAAACAGCATCCCAGGATGAACTGAGAAGACCAGAGTCTTCCCAGCTCCATATACTAACTTCATCTTACAGGAAAAACAAACAAACAAAACCCCAAAACGGTATGTCCGGGGGCAGAGCATGTAGAATTGGAGGGACACCAAGAATATCTGCCCCTCCGGGTAGCTGCCTGACCTTTCTGGGGAGGGCAAGACTTTCAAGTCAGACTGAGAGACAACCTCATCGGGAAGAAACATCCACTGGCGTTTCTGCCGAGGGTCAAGACACAGAGAGAGGTTTGAGAGTGGGATGTCCTGGTGAGCCAGATTTTCAGAGCCGTGAATGGAAGAGGAGAGGGCAGTGTGTCACAGGGTGGAGGCTGAAAACGGCATATATGCCCCTGACATTTTCTTGCTGACGAATGTCTGAGTTCATATTCCAAGGCAAGAAAGGGGGCCTACAGCCCGACCCTGGCTTGGGTCCAGAAGCCAGTCGGGCCCAGGCTCTGACTGTGGGAAATGGGACAAAGGGGAATCCTGGACATGTCCCGGGGAACCGAGGGATGGTTCTGGAATAAGTTCCAGGGGTGGGGGAGAGCACAGGAACAACCCAGACCTGGGGGTCAGCTGGGGGGTGTGGGCTCCATCCTGTGAGAGATAGAGCCCGGGGCTTGGGGAAGGCAGGGAGGAGGCATTCCCTGAGGTCCTGGTTGGAAGGGTCAGTTTATGGGGCGCCTGTGGCTTCGCCTGTGGGTGGAGAGGGAGCTGTTAATGGCACTGAGCAGATCTGGACAAATAAAGATTCCTTTCTGAGGCTCCTTGTGTGTTCCTCCCCCTGGGTGAAACTCCTCCTTGCCCCATGGTGAACAAGGCATAATTCCAAGTACAGATAAAATTGGTGTGGAGATGGGCACCCCATGGGCCCTTTTTCAGATCTCTCCTCAGCCCCAGGGTCCACCCCATGACACGGTTCCCGGGCGCAGAGATAAGCCACCTGAAAACATTTAGCTGAGCACAGTGGTTGTGAAGAACTCCAAGGCGGTTTCAACATGGAAAGAGAGAGACACATTCGCTAGTGTGTGCAGCCCCGAGATCCGTGTTTTACAAGATAGCAGGGCAGTGCCGAGAGGGGCCTCCGTGTTTTTCATAGTTTGCCTCTCCCACACTCCTGGCCTGGTGGGCGGCTTTCACTTTAAAGTCAGAAAACATTCCAGCCCTCGCCCGTTAGTGTGACTCCTGATACGGCTCATAAACTATTCATAAAACAAAACGATTCCAGCCCGAGTTGCTTCCCCGTCTTCCTCCTCCTCCAGGTTTATTTTCCCCAGCCTGTTCTGGCCCCCTCCACCTTCCTGGTAAACCCTTGGGGGCCTCCCTAAACGAGGCATCGCGGGCTGATGTGGAGAATGTGGACAGTCCCCCACGCCTTCCCATGAAGCCTCAGACTTCCGCTTCACGTCAGTCACCTTGTCCCCCTGTGGAACAAGGGGGCCCTGCCCTCTGGTTCTTCAGCATCGGGGCCATTCAGAAGGCTTGTGAGCAAGGTGGCCCTCTGCTGTGCCCTCTTGCCTCCAACACACAGGTCCTGGGAGGGCCCGAGGAGGTAGTTGGCTGTGTTTCCATGGCCTGGCCCAGGTTCTTCTGCCCACGGACACGTGGTGTGACTTTTAGAGAAAGGCCGCTGGTGGTGACTCATGGGACTAGAGATGAAGATGGCGGCTGCTGCTTTCTCCCTTTACCCAGCTGTACACTTGGTGAACGGGAGACTTTGCAGCAGACTTCGGTTCCAAGTCTGGTTTTGCCACTTCCTTGCTGCTTGACCTCCCTAAGTTTTAGCTTCCTGTCTGTCTACTTACCCATCCATCCATCCATCCGTCTGGTAATTAATGAGTACCCACTTTATGCCAGGCCCTGTTTTAGACATTGAGGACTTAGAAGTCAAGGAGCTGATGTGTTTCTGTCCTCATGGAACTGACCTTCTCAGGAACCACGGATAGTAAGACAGTCTGGCTCATAGACAGAAGTACAAAATGTCCATTAGCTGGAGCTACAAAAAAATCACCCTTTTGGGGGAGTTCCTTTGTGTGAATTAAGTTGACAGTAAAGCACCTATCACAGAGTAGGTCCTCAAGGAAGGGGCAGGAAAAGAATGTCTCACGCCCACGAGTTTATGGGCTCCTCACTGAGGACAGAACTGTCTCACAAACGTCTAGTTCATTTGATGAAAAATGCAGTTGAAATCATGTATTATTTACAGCTCATGTTTTTTTATTAAGTGTTATGAGCCCATGAAGTCTTGCGAAGCAGCTGACAGGAAGTAGCTTGTTGAGTTTTACCCTGTGTTTTAATGCTCCCGTCCGCCAGACCGTATGACCGATATTTCAAAATATGCTGATCCTTTTCTTGAGTAAATCAGCAGAGCTTAAAACAGACTTTGCATTATTCAAAGCATCCGCAGGGGAAGAGCGGGTGAGGAGGAAGACCCTGTGTTAAACATTTATGTCTCACCGCTGAATCACAAACGCAACCCATCTTTACGAAAACCTCCCCAAATGGTTGAAATAAATTTCATACAATGAGTCTATTTTTCCCCCCTCCAGAAAATATACAAAAGCAGGTGTCTAGACTTCCTGGTGTGTTAAAAAATAAAAAATTTTGAAAAAACCTCAGTTTTTAATGTTTTCTTGTTTTCATGTGCAGTTAGGGTTGTTAAGAAAATATTGATGAAGCTTCCCAGGGATTCCCGTTGCGATGGGGTTTGGCTTTCCAGGACGCTCAGGCAGTCACCAACCCAACTGCTGCTCCCATGACTCAGCGGCTGAGAGCAAGGGTCTTACAACCAGAGGACCTGACTTTACATCTCGACTCTCATACTTTCTAGGAATATGACTGTGGGCAAGGGGTGGGGAAATAAGATTCTGGTTCTTTAGAGAAACTGCAAATTCTCAAGGCAAATACACATATAGGAAGAAGAATAAAATTAGAGATAGTGATAGATGAATCGACTATCTCACTTCAAGCTGGTTTCATCTTAGAAGGTCATTTTTGGCTTTTAGAGTTCATAAGACTAAGAGTAGTCTAACTTCAGTCATGAGTAGATGGGGTGCTCAAAGTGGGTAGTAATCCTTCATAACCCGTTGGTTCTGCTTTCCACTGTGTTGGTTTCTTTCTCAAGCTATGTATCCTCTTTGATGGCAAAGATGATCCCAGAAAGGTCTAGACTCATCCCCTGGCTTCACAACCCAGCATAAATCGTCCTAGGATGGGTCTCATTGGCGTGGCTTGGGCCCTGTGCCCATCTATGAATCAGTCACTGCAGTTTGGGGGCCAGAATGTTCTTACTGGCCAGATGTGTGCAGGTCCATGGAGAATGAGAAGGAAAGGGACAGACGGAGAGACCAGAGAAAATATGGCTTCCTCAAGGAGAAGTGGTGTGCTCTTCCCAGAAAGGGGGTAATAGATGCCAGGAATGGAATGATAGATTTCTGCTGCAGGATGGCTTTGGGAAGAAGTTATGAGTGTGTTCCATGCCAAGATGCTACAAGTGAGGAAACACAGAACTGAGAGCTGGCACGGGACCCGGGAAGCTCTGAATGAAGTTTTCGTCTGCAGTAGACAGTGGTAGATTCATGGTAAGCTAGAGTAAGAAAGGGAGGGAAGGAGTACAATGAAGGGAAAGGAAAACAAAAACAAGGAGAAGGAGAGATGAGAGAATGGGGAAGGGGAAAAATAGTAAAAGGAGAAAGCACACAAGAGACAGAAGAGATGGGGAGAGAGAGAGGGAGAGGGAGAGAGAGAGAGGGAGAGAGCATGAGAACATGGGAGCTGCATCTGAATTGTTTGTCGTGATATTTTGGTTCCCATCTTTTGGTTTCTCCAAGTCAGGACAGTTCCCATACCCTTGCCAGTCTTTCCAGCAGCTTCCACAACTCTCTAATAGGCACTAAAAGACCTGTTCTGTCTGTTACTTAGGGCTGCCATTTCAAATGATCTAAGAGACAGGAATGGCCCTTCAAAAGCATTACATGAGAATGAAGTGCGTGATGATTTGTGGGAGAGAGAACGCATCCAGGTAAGACCCCCGCCCCCAGCACTGTACCTCCAATGCGTGAGTCCTACCCTGCTTATAAAGGGGTTTCCTCGGAAGACATTAAAATTAGGCCTTAAAATAGCATACCTCCTAATTTTCTCCTCCTTTAGTAGTAGATAGGCTCTAGTCATGTGCCTAGAGGCGTAACTCCATGAAATTTTACTGATGTATACATTTTTTACACCTTCATGATGACATACAGAGCAAATACAGGACACTTCCAGCACCCCGGAGTTCCTCTGGGCCCATTCCCAGTCAGTACTATTCCTAGGAATGTGGTACCTCTTTTAGCTCTGTCACCATTGATCAGTTTTGCTTGATCTTGAACATCACACAAATGGAATCATGCAATATGTATTCTTTTGTGCTTAGTTTTTGCCAACACAGTGTCTAAGATTTACTGATGTTGTTGTGTGTACGAGAAGCATTCTTTTTTTTTTTTAATCACTATGGAGCATTCTATTATATGAATATAGGACTATTTATCCATTCTCCTCTTGATAAATATTTAAGCTGTCTCCAGTTTGGGACAATTACAAATAAAGCAGCTGTGAATATTCTTTTATATGTCCTTTGGTGTACATAAGTTTTTATTTCTCTTGCATGTATACCCAGGAGTGGAATTGTCAGGTCCTAGATTAGTTTTAGATTTAGTAGGACTAGCTAAATATTTTTTCTTCTAAAATAGGTTATCAGTTTATATTTTCTCAGCAAGGTATAAATTTTATTTTTCTGTATCATCACTAACACTTGGTATTTTCAGGCTTTTATCTTAAGCCATTCTTGTAGGTTGGTAATAATATCTCCTAGGGGTTTTATTTTGCAATTTCCTAAAGAGTAATGATGGTGAACTCCATAGTATGCTTATTGGCCATTTGGGTGTGCTTTTCTGTGAAGTCCCTGTTCAACTGAAGCCCCCCCCCTTTTTTTCTATTATGTTCATGGACTTCTTCTTATTGATTTGTAGGCATTATTTTTACATTCTAGATATAAGTCCTCTGTTAGGTTTCTCTATTTTGTATATATTTCCCAGGCTCTTCACTGTTTTGATGGTGTCTTTGGATAAACAAAAGTTCTTCATTTCAATGAAATCCAGATTATCAATGTTTTTACTTTATGGCTAGTGCTTTTTGGGACTAGCTTAAGAAATCTTGGCGTATTCTAACAATTCAATTCATAACTCGCTCTCTTGCTGCCTCCCAGCACCATCACAACTGGAATGAAAATAGTTTCCTTAAAATTGGTGGATTCTAAAAGGATTTTATTTATTTATTTGACAGACAGAGATCACAAGTAGGCAGAGGCAGGCAGAGAGAGAGGGGGAAGCAGGCTCCCTGCTGAGCAGAGAGCCTGATTCGGGGCTTGATCCCAGGACCCTGAGATCATGACCTGAGACGAAGGCAGAGGCTTAACCCTTTGAGCCACCCAGGCACCCGAAACTTGGTGGATTCTAATATAGGCCCAGGTACTCTGGGGGCTTCCAGGGGTTAATTACTAGAAAGAATTCCATTGAGAGAAGATGTGAGACAGGCATGCCCACTGGCAGAGTGGAAGAGGAGTCTATTGGTCCAGGCACAGGAGACTCGCTGCGAATGGACGTGAATGGAGCTAGCTGGCCTCAGAGATTCCTGGAGCCAAGGGCACTTGGAACTATGTGATTCCTTTTTTCCCCCACTCTGTGAGTTGACTTCCTCCTTCGGGCAATTTGGAAGAAGGAGGGATGGGAAGATATGGTGCTTATTTTCCTGTGTTAACATCTTAACAGGTCTATGAGCAGGGAGGAAATCCTAGGCAAGGTCTCTAGCCTGACTTGGATCATGTGGCTGGAATGGTGGTATCATATGATTGGCTCAGCCTGAGACATTGGCTCAGTCACGTGGCCAAGGAGGTGGGTTCTGCTACCAGAGGAACAGGTGCTGAAGGGCTGGTGGACCTGCTGAAGGGCTGGTGGACCTGCCAACAAAGGGAAGATCAGCTCAGCGACTGAAATAATGAGTTATCCCACTTTGTTCTCTCTCTCTCTCTCTCTCTCTTTTTTTTTTTTTTTAAGATTTTATTTGACAGAATGAGAAAAACAGAGGGAGTGGCAGGCAGAGAGAGAGGGAGAAGTAGACTCCCCGCTGAGCAGGGAGCCTGATGCTGGACTCCATCCCAGGACTGTGGGATCATGACCTGAACCAAAGGCAGACTTTGTTTTTAATTGATCAACGACTTGGGTTTCTGGGCAAAGTCTCAGGTTTTCCTTAGAATGACCTGTCCATCCCTTCGTCTGTCCTTTTACCCATATAGTTATACTCTGGTTGGTTCTTCAAATTATTTATGGCTTAAGCCATAAACACATACAAGGTGATAATGATAAAATTGAAGAAAAAATAGGGAATCAGGTCCAGGAATAATATAAAGAGACATGAATGGTGATGCTTAAGAGTACAGACAAAGAGTACTTTGTCCTCAAAGACAAAGAAGGTCTGTTTTCATTTCAGTTTTAATGTAGAGCTTGGTACCATGTGGAAACTGAGGCTTTATTTCCAAATGAAAAAAAAAATCAAAATAATAACAATCTAATGTCTCCTTTTCTCCAGGTACCTTGCATGTATTGTTTTTCTTCATATCGTTTCTAATATTTTATTGAGGGAAAGCTTCCAATGGACAGAAATATTGAAGTGAAAGTGTAGGAAAGCGACCATCACATGCTCAGCACCTTGGATCGACAGCGGCTAAGCGTGGCACATTTGATTCGCTGGGTTTCTATTACACACGTCGTTTAAAACCATTCCACTAACTTGTTATGGGGTACAGACTAGTATTCCCATTTTCATATAGAGACATAGAGACTCAGCAAGGAGTTCATGCTGCTGTAAGCAAATCTGGATTCCACCCCTGGCCAGTGGTCCTCTTGCCCTATCTGTCCCGTGGCTCCATCGGTCCCCTCCCTCATATGCCATGCTCGTCTTCTCAGAAGAGAGATCTGGGTCCTGGAATGTTCTAGAGTCCAGAAAAAGGTCACCACTTAAGCTAGCTTAAGCCCGGAGGCCAGTTTCCTGCTTCTCCTGGTGCCTCTCACTCAGAAGGTCCTGTGAAGGTTCATATTCTGGATTGTACAAATCTGGCCAGACTGGAACACTAGGGAGGTGAGGTGGAAGTCCATATTTGAATCCCCACTGCGTGTTTGTTGACCTCCTGCCATGTCTCAGGCTCCATGGTATGCACCCCATGGCCTGAATCTTCATTCAGGACTTGGTTATCTGTCACCTCCTTGAATGGCCCGCACTTCCCTCTCATCAGTCAGTTCTCTCACCTCTCCTTATTTTTGTCACAACTTGAAATATTACACATATATATACGTGCATGCACTGCAGAGTACATGTTGGAGGGGGAGCTTTACCCATCTACCCCAAATGCCTGGAGTAGTATCTAGAAAGAATAGGTGCTCAGTAAGTATTTGTTGAATGAGCAACTGAATTGCTCACACTTTTGTAAACCTGTAACATGGACCCAAGTCTTCTACTAAGCCATTTTATTTGCTAGGTACTAAGCATTTACTGTTTGCAATGTACTAAGTCAATGCAGGTAAATTTGGTCTGCTGCTCTGTATCTCGTGATACTATATGAAAGTAGGGTGAATTGGGGGAAATGAGGCACAGAGAGGATAAGTAATGTGGTTGGTTACACAGCTAGTAAAATAGCAGAGGTAGAGCTTAAAACCAGGCCTGGCTCCACAGGTACAAGCACTCTGGCCCCTGTTTTTGAAAGCCCTTGGTCTTGTGAGCCAGATGTGGTCAGCTGGCTACCAAGGGAGGTATTGCCCGGCTGATGGGTGCCTCCTTTCCAGAGGTCCATGGAGAAGAGGGTGAAAGAGGAACTCCCGCTTGTGATCCTTCTGAGATTTCCCTGCAGGAGGCTCAAACCACCGGGATGGAATGAAGGAGAGCAGAGGCAAGGGTGCTAAGAACTAAAGGAAGGCTTTCGGGGACCTTCCCAGGTAGCCCTTGGAAAAAGATCCTCGGGGGAGCTGGAGAGCTTGGGCTCGATGTTGCCCTTTTCTCCCTGGGACCTTGAAGCAGGATCCCCACCATCCAAGCTTTGGTTTCTCCATCCATAAAATGCAATGTAATAATTCCTGGTGCATACATAATAATCACTCCACATCAGATCTTATTTTCAATGTTAACACCTTGTTTTAGCTATTGCTGCCATGAATATTATAGCTACCCATGCTAGTCATGTGCATTGGGTAGGAGACAAACTTAGATTCCTGATCTTGGTTCCGTGACTCTCTGCTAATACTTACATTCTCTTAAGTTTCAGTGGGTTCTCCTGAACTCTGGGCTTCCTAGCACTTGCTCCTGTATGCTGTTGCAGGGCTCAGTGTTAGAAGGAGCAGATGGGGGTTTAGAGAGGGCAGAGAGGGTGGTACACATGGAAAAGTCTGTCGTTTCACTAAAGTTGGTATGAGAGGGGGAGAAGGCAAGAGAAGGCAGGGCCTGGAAGCCCTGGGCCATAGAAGACGTGCCCTTGGCCACATCAAGACCTACCAAGACCTGTAGCGGTTAGGAAGGTGTAGGTAATGGTCCCGTGCAGGAACATCCACGTGAGGGACGTGGCTTTCATTTTTTGATCATCGTAGAGCCAGCTGGTTCTGAGAGGCTGCCTGCCAGACATAGATTACTTGTGGTGTGGCGGGGCCCGGGCCCAGTTTGATAAGGCAAACGACCAATGAGCCTTTGGACAAATTCCGAAAGAGCTTCTCGTTGGGAAGATGCCATGGAGTACAGCCCACGCCAATGGTGTGGAATTTTTTCTGTAACGTCCAGTGTACCTCATGTTCAAAATAGTAATTGAAATGTATGCTGTTTATTACACTGACATATGTTTGTAATCAAGGTACAACTCTGGTGGATGAGAAGCAAAAAGCTGTAATTTGCTGCTTACCATCATAGCTGTCGTGCATTCATTTATATTGCTTTATTTATCTTCTTCCCCATACAGAACCTTCCATATTGCAAATTTATTGAATGGTTAATGGCCTAAAAGTATGGGGTTCATTACAGAGCGATGTATTTATTGCAGTGTTAATTAAATAAAAGCATTGTAATCTTTCCAAATTGAACAATTATGTTCATTTAAACATCTTAAACAGAAAAAATCTTTTATATACTAATTGAGTTGCATAATGAAAAGCATGTGTAATGGAAATTTAAATCAAAACAAATACTGAAATAATTTGAACAATTTTTTGAAAAAAGAATAGAAAATGCCTACCTCCGTCTTTATTGGAGATCCTCTTAACGGCCAGCTCACTCTCAGAACTCATGACCTCCGAGCGGAGCATATGGCTTCAGAGAACCCATCGGCCAGGCTCCCATACCAGCTGGCCAACCCTTAGACATCAAAGTTCTGGTTGGCTACCAGCCGCAGCCCCTGACACTCTGGCTGTTAGCCTAGATCCTGACAGGCTGGCTTGAGGCCTGTAGGCCGAGCTGACAGCCTTTTCTACAGAGTCTGATGAATGGTTTCTGGCAACGGATGGCTCTGCTCTGACTGCCTGTGAGGGCAGTACCCCGTCTGAAAAATGTACACTGTCTCTCCCAGTTTGCCTGGGGTTGGGGCTTCAGAAGTGCCTGGGGATGCTGATTTTTTACACCCAAGAGGGGTCTTTATTTGCTCTGGGAGTTCCCACTCCCTCCCCATCTCTGTCAGGCTTTGAGAGGCTGGCGACAAAAAGGGGGCCATCGTCAGCATTAAAGAGATTAGCTTTGTTGGGGCACTCCAGTAAAGACTTTTTTTGCTGCCTATATTTTGTGGCTCTAGCCCATGCTTCACTTATTTAGGGCTAAATCTTAAAGTAACATTAAGATGGTAGGAAGGGGTGAGGAGGGAGAAAAACAGGCACATTTTTCAACTAGATGCTCATTTCCTGGTTCCACAGAAGGATTTATGTGGGATCCTTAGTTTGCCCACGTCTTATTCTCCTGTTTTGAAATGGTCTTTAGTCTAGCTAGACCCTATGAAAGCTATGTCTTGGATACAGGGCAAAATGAGGGAGGGTTGCCTTCTGTTTTCTGACACCTAGAGGTTGCTGGGATTATCAAGAGGCTTAAGGATAAACCACCACACTAAAACCTTCAGTTATTAAAAGGTAGCAACAGTAAGTTGCTTTGGAAGCAAATTCCTGCCTGCCTTATCCTTAGGATGAAGACTTAGACACATGAATATCTAATAAAAATCCCCAAATTGACTAAATACATTAATAAAAAGGGCTTATGGTGGCATAAGCCAAAAAAAAAAAACCAAAAAACCAAACATATATACTCTGATTAGTCAGGTGATTCGGGCACAGTTTTCCTCTGTCTCATTCATGAAAACCTGACGAGTGTCACTCAAGCCAAAGGGATTTAAAGGGATCCCAAAAGAATGGAGAAAAACCTCATAAGGTCAACTCACCTTGTCCGAGATTATAGGGGTGAGGTTGGCTGAGGAGAGGTGAACGTACAACATGGAAAGTATATCTTTAGCTCAGTCAGAATTTGGATAAGAGAGTCTCAAGCCTCGTTTCTCTTTCTCAAGAGACTCCGGTCACTGGCCTTTACTTTCCAGAGAAAAAGGAAAAGGCCACTCAAAGGAGAGCCCCTCCAATCCAGATACATTTTCTCCCTTACACACTCAGTGTTTCCGTCTTGAAAATAGGAAGAGTAATTCCTGCTTCGTTTTAGTGTTGTGTGCAGTCTTTGTGTCCAGCAATGTGCCGGGTGTCAGAGATAAGAAGGCAAGAGCCTGCCTACTGGGACTGACAGATGTTGAGAAAATAATAAATAAATAGAGAGAAAATAATTATATGTTAAATCTATGGACAAGGGGTCAACAAACTTCCACCAAGAACTTTTACTGAACTTTTATCAAGAATTTTTACCAAACTTTTACCAAGAACTAGGTAGTAAGTATTTTTGGCTCACAGGCCCTGTGGTCTCTGTCACAGCTGCCCGGCTCTGTCATTGCGGCATGAAACCAGCCACAGACTCTGTGTAAAGGAATGTGTGGCTAGGTACCAAGAAAACTTTAAGAAAAAAGGTGGCCCACTAGATTGGACACTCAGGCCATCCTTGGATGACTGCTCTAGAAGATGACAGGGTTGGAACTACTCAAGAGGGTCTCCACAGAACTGTTCTCCGTGGAGGTTGACTTACCAATGTAGAGCTGAGAGAAGAGTCGGTTATGCAAAACAGCATGCCAGGCGGGGAACAGCAAACACAAAGAGGTCAAGGCGGGTAAAGAGAGTAAGGTCTGGGAAGTGGTAGAAGGCTGAGCGACAGGTATACCAGAGATGTCAGAGGAAGAGGCGTGTGAAGTCGGCTGAGGAGATATGCAAGGACCCAAGGACAAGGAGCCTTGTAGGTTCTACATCAAAGACAGAGGCCACTTGCTTGTCTACTTAAATTGGGATATGGGCTGTGAGCATTTCCTTCTAGAATAGGGCTCCCACTTGACTCAAAGAAGCCAATCTGTCCATGGTTGGAATGGGCATCTTCTCTCTCTCTCTCTCTCTCTCTCTTTTTGCGAGAGTGATGATGGGGAAGAATATGCCCAGGGCCAACTGACTGAAGCTGATTTCACCATTGGGGTTGCAAAACCCCTGTCAGTGTCTTGGCCTCGTTCCCTTTCCACGATGGCTGCTATTTCGAGCTGATAATTGAGCACAGCTATTATTACCCAGGATGGGCAAACCTCAGCAGTTCACAAGTTCAGCTCAGATAAGCAGTTTAAGATTTGGTTGCTTAACCTTCCTTCACGAGCCAACATAATACTCCTACCTTCCCATTTTCCCTACTGGCCAAGTCCTGAGCTGCAAATCCTCCAGCCTTTGGGTATGTATGCGGCCATCTGGTTTTACAGTGTAGCTACAGTATGTTTTCCACCACACTACTTACCTGGAGGATTTCTCTAAGACCCTCTCATGGTTGGGTCCTCCCCCTGCCACCTTCACACACAAGCCTCCCTCTGACCTTGCCCTTCTGCAGATAGCTTTATGCTGGTAGGGAAATATTTCTAATCACTGGATCACTGGGAGGAAGTTATCAGAGCAACACAAAAGGTTTGGGACCCTTTGTGAACTTTATTCTACGTCCCCCACCCCAACCACCACTGCCCCCAGGCACTCCTGGGATCTCACTTTCCTGCTCTTTATGGGATTTCAGGGGATACTGAAAATGTGCCCTGCAAAAATTTTCCAACCTCATGTGTCCCATGTTCGTGACATGTCTTCTGTTGCCTGGGTATATTTTTTCTGGATTGGGTGAAATTTTGAACAAAGACTCCTGCTTTGATTTCCGGAAATTTTGTGCGTCACTGTAAATCATATGTAATTATGTGTATAAGAACCAAAAAAAGAAATATTTGGGTTGGAACTCTGAAGCTTTGATTTGGCTACTTTAACCAGTTAGATCCAATTGAATGGAGTCATTTTCAATATCCCCCTAAAGGTAGTGAAGTAATAGTAATGGGGCTTTCCCAAGGGGATTGAGTGAGAAGGTCAGGTTCATTATGGAAAGAAACTAATTATCTCTAGTGAATAGATTGGCCCATGACAACACGATGTGAAAACCACATCTTTGACAAAACAGAAGTAGCCGGTGTGTGTGTGAGTTGGTGGGGTATTTTCGTTTGAGTCAACCTTTCAACTGTTTGCAAGGAGACACCCCACAAAATAGGCAAGCGATGTCGAGGGACAGCTAGATCCAGGCTGGCCTGTGGGCACGTTTACACGGAAAGTACCTCTCGTCACCTGCAGAAATTGTTTTTTGTGACTCACAAGACTAGTGAACTGCCTGATGTTCTTGCCTGCAGTGGTGGCAGCTGGTGTGTGGAACCAGAGCATGTACAGAACATTACTTCCTGAAGCACCTTCTTGGTTGGAAGTAATGGTTGCTAGCAATGGAAACAGATTTTGGTGCTTTGAAGCCTTGGGGAATTTATTAGGGAGTACTGGGGAGCTCACGGGGAGCGCGATGAGAAGCTGGAAAGGTGGACAGATGCCAAGGACTGGTGGAAGTGCCAGAAAGATAGGAGCAGGAAGGAAAGCAAAACCAGGTCAGCCTGATCAAACAGGGTTCTATTCCACTGTCTGACCTTTTGCCCTTGAGTTCTGAGGCCAAGTTTGAAGGTGTCAGGGGAGAACCTTGCCCTGTCTATGATGGATCTGTGAAAGGTGGGT
The DNA here is from genome assembly GCF_009829155.1 of Mustela erminea. Lineage (NCBI taxonomy): Eukaryota > Metazoa > Chordata > Mammalia > Carnivora > Mustelidae > Mustela > Mustela erminea. The sequence continues at coordinate 24,239,794 of NC_045614.1, read as the reverse complement.
CTGACTCTGGCTCTTTGACTTCCATTATGGATGGTGGAACCAGAATTACACTCCCTCTATGGCACCACAGTGGGGCCATGGGATGAAGTTATTTCCTGATAAGATAGTAGAATAATTAGGAAATTAGTAAGTTAGGGAGAAACTAGATGGTGAGGAAGTGGGCAGAGAGGAAGACAGAGAAAGTAGGACATTTAGTATAGGCTTTTCTCTTAAGAGAAAAACTCATAGGTAGATGATGTCTTGACTCAACATCTCCCATCTCTCTGTCAAGATAGATCCCTAATTCCAAGTTCCCTAATTCCTTTGTCATTCAGTGGTTTTCTATTCTATCTTTCCTTTCAATAGTGGCAGCTGGGATTAGGAGATTAGAAAGAGAGACTGGGGGACACAGATAAGAGTGGTTTGGTCTCATTAAAGCTTCAGGAGGTCATATGTTTTATGCTAATATAATCGATGTTTTCACACTTAAATTCATTTTTGCCATGGTTCCCTCTGGTCCATATACATAAATGGAACCATTCATTAATATTTTATTGGCTAAGAAAGACTTATTGAACACTGACTTTGTAAAAGGCCACCCTCTAATGGTCTTGGAAAAGGGGTCACTAAGGATCCATGAGCTCATCTAGATGGGATATCAGATCTCTAATTACCTATTATAAAAGATGGAGTGGAAGAAATGGCAAAAGGATAGAAGTAAAAGGAAGGAGAGATAGTGCCCAGTTGGAGAGAAGCAAGGAAGCCTGCCTTAAAGCTAGGGAGTACCAGACATAAGGTCTAGGCCTTAGGGATGGAGATGCAAGGTCATGGAGGTACACGTGAATGTGTGGGGACATATATACTTTAAGAGAGGGTGAGTCAAAACTTCAAACTGGTAGAGCAAGGCACCCTAGGCACTGACCAGTTGGAACTTCCACCGGCCAGGCCAGCACACCAGTGTGTAATGTATAAGCACCAGCCTTGCCTATGAAGCTATCAGAGGAATCTCTCCTATACATGCATCACTTAGTCGAATGAAACCACGCCCACCCAAATCAATTCTGGGGCTTGTCCCCTTCAGTTGGGCTATGCCTTAGGTGGGCATGAGTTAGGAAATAAGAATCTGATGTTTCCTTTTTCTGTCTTGGGTCCATAGTACACCTTTTCATGTAAGCATCAGCCTATGATGAGGGTAATTCTGCTACTTAAAAATCTATATTGTTGGAACAACATGGCCCTTAAATTCAAGCCAGCTACTTTCTGGGGTGCTTCAAGGAAGGGTCACAAACCGCTTTCCTTACTGGTGGATAAACTGGCCACGTTGCCCTCATCGACAGAGCTATCTCTGTGTTCTACTCCATGAACAGTTTGAAGGATGCACAGGGAGAGGTCAACTCTCTGTGAGTTTTGCTTTGCTGACTATAGAAACAAGTCCCCCCTAATGTAAGCTTTACTGTATACAGTATGACACAGGCATGCAGACAGAATAACAATAGGTCATAAGTATGTACACAGGGACAGTCTCCAACTTGTTCCCCAGTGAACTGTAGACATGGGGTGTGAGCTATGCTGGATTTTTGGCTACAGCTCAGTGGAATCACGTGGCATTTCCCTTTCATCTTCTCGCTCTTATCCTTTGGAACTACCCCTTGACTTCCAAGCAGACCCTCCTCCTTATGTGACTCTGCAACTCCTTGCTAGGCTGGTGCTAGACAAAGAAGAGAGGTTGACTTTCCATGGCTTTCCTTCATAGCCGAGTCCATCGCACCTTCTCACTCTCCTCACCCCTACACCTCATAGCTTTCTTCTCAGACTCCATGTCCCATCACCTGAATGGGGTATGCCCAGTCTTCCTGACTACATGTTCACATCAGTAAAAAATAAATAAATAAAACATTGGTCAATAACCCTCATATATGTATGTTTATTTGTAAATGTGCACGTTTTCTTTCCTCATCGCTAAGTAGAGTCAAGTGGTCAGAACTTGGACCAAGAGCTGAGATTTGAGTCCTGGTTCCAACATTTCCTGGCTTTGATCATAAACAGACTAGAAAAGCCCTCTCTGCACCCAGGTTCCCCAGTGGTAAAAGTTGGAGGGTCATAGCACTTACCTAATAGGATTGTTGTAAGGATGAGCTAACTCAATATGTGTCAAGTGCCTGGCACAAAGTCAGTACTAATCGTTAGCTCTTCTTTTTATTATTTTAATTCATGGTGGGGTTCATTGTCAATGACAGGGAAATGGGGGAGTTACTCACTCCAGAGGTGTGGGACAGTGTGTTTCTGGTGTTACCATGGCAAGAAGAGATTCACATCCAAAGGAGTCACGGTGAATTGTCTCATGGAGTTTTTGGGATATGCGGAGGTAAAGGACTAACACTCTTGACCCACTAGGCATTGTGGAGCTATAAACTGGGAACCTAAACAACCCTATTTCCTCTTAGAAAAATAAAAGTATTTTACACTCTGCCCAATGAGCCCCCCAAACAAAACATAGTGCAGCCTTAACTATGGTCTTAGCTGGGAAGGTGAGGCTAGAGACCCAAAGTTAGCAGAGCAAGTAAGACCCTCTGGACTAGTTGGCAATGGTCAGTTCTGGATTCTCAGTCCCCTCCACAGACTCTCTTTGAGGTACACATGACCTGGGCTTGAGGGATAAGATCCTCCAAGGACTGTTATTTGAATCAAGTGAGAGAGACTGTAAATGAAGGTGCAAAGTGCAGAGCTGGGGTGGGACCTGGACTCCATAACTCAGCTCAGTGTCCAGCACTGGCATCAGTGCCTGGTCCATGGATCCCTACTGGGAAAGCAAGTATCAGAAAAAACAGAGCTAGGGTGGTAATTTAACTCCATAGCCTTGTACTGTGTCTAGCACTGGGCTTTAAATAGTCCATAGATGGGGGTGCCTGGGTGGGTCAGTCGGGTAAGCAACCAACTCTTGATTTCAGCTCAGGTCACCATCTCAGGGTCATGGGATTGAGTGTGGAGCCTGCATAAGATTCTCTCTCTCCCTCTCCCTCAGCTCCCCCTCTTGTGCATACGCCTCTCTCTAAAACAAACATATAAAGTGGTCTATAGATGTAAGCAATTATTTGTATGTTTGGGTTGTGGCTCTCAAAAATGGTTAGGATCCATTGTTATGAAGAGCTGTGAAAATTTAAGGTCCGGCTGTCTTTCAAGGCATGCTTTTTTAAAAGACAGGGAATAAAATTGTTAATTTGTTTTTAAGTTGTTAAATAACCTTTGACTCTTCTTACCAAACAGTGGAATTTTAATCAAAACTTTAGCTTCAGGGTGCCTGGGTGGCTCAGTGGGTGAAAGCCTCTGCCTTCGACTCAGGTCATGATCCCAGGGTCCTGGGATGGAGCCCCGCATTGGGCTCTCTGCTCAGCGGGGAGCCTGCTTCCTCCTTTCTTTCTGCCTGCCTCTCTGCCTACTTGTGATTTCTGTCTATCAAATAAATAAATAAAATCTTAAAAAAAAATCCTATAGCTTCAAAGTAAAACAAGAAGAAATGTAATGTTCTAGAAATTAAATAGAGCATCATTCCAATATTGTTCAGGCTTTCATCTACCCCTCTCCAGTGTGTTTTTCTGTCATAAAAAAATGTTATGTGAGTTCCCATGTTGCAATTTCTTCTGGAATTCAGCTTTAAAAGACAAGCATTTATCTTATTGAACTATTAACACCATTTATCTCCAATTTATAAAATGTCTTCCTTTCTCTACCTCCCTTCGGCAGTCATAGCTATCCACCCCCCCACGAACACACACACATCACAGGCTGAACTGCTGAATAAACTTCTACCAAAAATGTCTGGGAGTCATAGAGTATTTTCTCTGAAAGCTTGCCCTGTTGCTTATTGAGCATTTTTTACTATCTGGTTATTATATTTAGCGGTCATTTTAAATGACAGATCACTAGAATTGTAGTAATTGCCTACACAAGAAAAGATCAGAAATCACTAGGAGGATTCAGATTTCATTTGTAGCCATGTAATTGAGTGAAGTCATACAAAAACAGGGACTAACTGTAAGTTCTTGGCCCCTCAGTATGGACACAGCTCTCATCTCCAAATAGAAATCTCTTGCTGCAGAAACCAGTGAACGGTTTGATCGATACTTGGTTCAGAAGCTCAGTTTGGACCTCAAGGGTTGGAGTGCACAGGATCATTTTGATCTATCCCAAAGGCCTCCAGGTCACCCCAGGGACAAGCCATGTCCCCTCCCAGGGACAGGCAGTGTCCTCTCCTGGGAAGCTGACCACCAGGCTTTCCAAGAGCGGCTCTCATTTCCCTTTGTGAAAAAATCTGGCTCGACTGTTTCCCAAATAGTATTCCCTTTCTGAAATGCAAATTCACACTCTCATTTCAAATCCAAGCAAATACTCAGCACGTCGAATCACTTGTTTCAAGGCCAGGCATAGAGTAGCGACCTATCAAGTGATGACATCTTGAGATGTATTGGGTCCTGAAAAGGTGTTTGAAACAAGAATCAAATTAAAAAATGAGTGGTTACATATGTGTAACTGACTCTGTTGCAAGCCATTAAAATGGAATGTGTTGAGGCCGCCATTTGCCTCCGTTCCAGGGACCCTTTTCTCTGCAAGTGCGGAGGGAGGCTGGGCCATTTTCTTGGCTGTTTGGGTAAGGGATTGCCCGTTCTGTTTGAATTGGGGGCAGGACTCAACTTGGGATCCTGGTCCAGGGTTCCCATTTGTGAGAAACATGATCGCAGAGGGAATTATTTTGCTGCTGAAATATTGCTTTTCAAACATGAGCCCTCCCTTTTTTTCTTGTTTGTCTTTCTTCCTTCCTTTTTTTCTTTCTTTCTTTCTTTGTTTCTTTCTTTCTTTCTTTCCTTTTTTCTTTCTTTCTTTCTTCTTCCTCTCCTCTCTCTCTCTCTCTTTCTTTCTCTCCTTCTTTCCTTCTTTCTTTCTTCTTTTTTTTTCTTGAACAAGGTCTGTATCTATTTTATCTAACCCAGCAGTAGTGCTAGCAGCCATCTCTCTTCTAAGGGAGAAACGAGCCATCAGTTTTTCTCAGGCTTGAGCATTCTCCCACCTGTCCTCAATTTAATGCACAAATGAAAGCACATAAATCTTTGTGACATTTTGGCATAAAGCGCCTACTTCAGATGACTCCTTTAGGAAACTCTGAACCCAGGTGTTTGGTTTTTGCATAAACTTTGCAAAATGAGAATTGTAACGCGACTGTGTGTACACACACACACACACACACACACACACACACACACACACACCTCCCCCCAAAAGGTGGTTGCATATGAAATGTGGGGAGCCAAAGGGATGTGGGCGGGTGTAGGGGAATAACATGTGTGCAACCTTAATATATCTTTTCCTCACCTTAGGTTGGACCCAGACAGTTAAATTATAATTACAGCCCCATCTGGAGGGGGAGAAAGTACAGCACTCGAGCACGCCAAGCCTTAGCTATGGGTACTTTGTCAGGTAAAATAAACACACATCCCATTTTCAGCCTGGGGTCAAACTCAACAAAAGCCATGAAAGACGGGACAGTCATCAAGGACCAGATTGTGAAATGGTCAGAATGACAGCAACAACAGGAAGAGAGAATAAAATGGTTGGTTACTTCTCTCAAGCCAGATGGCTCAGGAAGTCTGCTCCCGGCTTACCTGAAGGGGATATAAATCCTCAGCAAGATGCATGGTGGGTCGGTACTGCTGTTGAGTATGGTGGGTGGAATGGGAAGGAGGACTTGGTTCTTTTTTATTTTATTTTATTTTATTTTTTCGATTTTATTCATTTATTTGACAGAGATCACAAGTAGGCAGAGACGCAGGCAGAGAGAGAGGAGGAAGCAGGCTCCCCGCCAAGCAGAGATCCCGATGTGGGGCTCCATCCCAGGACCCTGGGATCATGACCTGAGCCGAAGGCAGAGGCTTTAACCCACTGAGCCACCCAGGTGCCCCAGGACTTGGTTCTGAGAAGGCTAATGACCCAGGCTGGGTCATGGTCATCCCCTTGGAGTGCTTGAGCCCGATCATCTCTGGTCACAAAATGGTGAGGCTAGGAAGCACTTGGTGACAGCGTTCCCTGCCCTGGGAAAGAAGGCGGTGTTGAGAAGGAAGGTGAGACACAGAGAAGCAGAGAGGGGAGGGAGACAGACAGGGTCCTGGCTGAATCGGGGTTCCTGGGTGCAGGCATCCTTGGGGCCAACTCATGCCACAGTTTCCATGATGTTCACAAACCAGTACATTCTCTCTTTTTGCCGAATCTAGCTCTGAGTTTCTATCCCCTGCTGTCCAAAGAGCTCAGTCTGATGCATCAATCAAAATGAGATTTATGCAAGGATCACTTTGGTTTGATCTAATAGTGTCAGCGCTCACCGTGACTACTAGCCTTTACTGAGGACTTGCTTTGTGCTGAGCCCTATCCTAAGATACATAGTTTCTCATTTAATCCTCGCAACCCCATGCGATAGAAACAATTATTATCTGTGTTTTCCAGGTAAGGACATGGAGGCACAAAAAGGCTAAGAGACGTCCCCAAGGTTTCACAACCAATAGGAGGAGGTGAATTTCAGGCCCCAGAGCCCACCCAGTCTTGCAACCACCCTCTGTTCTCCCCGTCTGCAGATCGTCAAGGTGGACCCCGCTGTCCCTCACACCAACTTGCTATTCAGATACGTGCTCTTGAGTGAGAGAGGGATGGAATTAATGCCAGAGAGATCGTGCCTAAATCCATACACAATTTTATCTATGCCATCCCCAAAATGGCACAGTTACTGATCTCCTATCAACAGAGACATCAAGGTACTGTACGCTTTTTTTTCCCCATGAACTTTTCCCTTTTGTTTCTTTGAAAACAGTGTCTTGGGGAAGGTGTTGTGTATGAATAGGAAGATAGGAAGGGACAACTTAAAGAAGTTAATGACTCTGGGGTCCCCAGTGGTTCTCTTAGTGGTCCTCAGACTTAAGGACGTGTCAGAAGCTTGTTAGAGCCCCGATGGCTGTGTTTCTGATTCGGTTTCTGATTTAATGGGTCCGAGCTGAGTTGGAGAATTTGTATTTTAATGAGCTCCCACATGATGCTTGTGTGGCTGATGGGGTACCATTGCCCTGTGGCCACCACAGCTGACGGGTTCATAAGCACGTATGAAACAGCTGGTCAAGTCAATAGACTAAATCTGCCAATTTGGTTATTTAAGGACACCGCTGAGAGTTTAGCCTGACTGGTTCACCCTCCAACATGGCCACATCAAGGGGAGCCTATTTCAGGGGTACCGAAAGTAATAAAATGGCATATGAAGATCTTCGGAATCTTTATAGGCAAGAAAACATTAAGCTATTATCTTTTCATCTACTAGTTTATTATACAGTAATGACTCGAGGTGGTTTGTTGCTCTATGTTGTCTAAGAAAAATCACAGCTCTTCCTCACTATGATTGGTGCCAAGTTTACAAAAGCCTTTCCTATGTGAGTACTTCCCGGTATGTGATTAGGTGCTTGTTTTCAAATGCAACTCATCAGAAACACACATGGGGGAGTGGGGGGGGTGAGCTCACCTTTAGCATCCTTTGCTAGCAGGTATCTGTCATGCAAATGAGTTTGGGTGAGCTGACCTGATGTCATTTTACTCTCTTAATTTGAATTGTTTTCTTTTTAAAAGGACCAAAAGATGGGTTTGATCTAGAAAGAAGAATTAGGATTCATTTTGTCCTAGGGACACAAATATATCTTTGGGGTTATCAGGTAAACTATAGGCACTTACTCTTTTTTTTTTTTTTAATTTATTTATTTGACACAGAGAGAGAGAGAGATCACAAGTAGGCAGAGAGGCAGGCAGAGAGAGAGAGGAGAAGCAGGCTCCCGGCTGAGCAGAGCGCCCCATATGGGGCTCGATCCCTGGACCCTGAGATCATGACCTGAGCCAAAGACAGAAGCTTAACCCACTGAGCCACCCAGGCGCTTTAGGCACCTACTTTTTTAATGCAAAACTCCAGTCTAAAGTGGTTCCTAGAGCCATCAAAGGTGTCTCAAATGTACTTACAAGTTAGTCTAACTGAACAAAAAAAATACATGAAACCAAGGAAGATGTTAAGAAAAATGTGCTTTTTAAAAGAAATTACTATTATTATTTGTTTATGAGAGAAATTGGTCTGTCCCTTTCTTTTGTAATGGCTTTGTCACGTCTTGGTGTCTGGGTTATGCTGACCTCATAAAATGAGTTTAAAAATGCTCCCTTTCTTGTAACTCTGAAAGGGTTTACACGAACTCGATATTATTTCTTCTTACGTGTTTGGAAGACTTCACCCATGCAAACATCTGAGCTGGGAGTTTTCTTCGTAGGACGGTTTTTAGTTAAAGCTTTGATTTCTTTAGCAGATTTCTTATTTCTTCTTGTGTTAGTTTCAATAAGTTGTTACAAGTGATTTATCCATTTCATTGCAGTTGTTTAATTGACTGGCATGATCTTTTAATGTCTGCATAATCTGCAGTAATGTGGCCTTTTAAAATCCTGGTATTGGTAATGTGTGTTTTTTTTCTCTTTTCTTTACTTGAGCAGTTTTGCCAGCGGAGCAAAGGCTTGTTTATCAAATTATCTTTTCAAAGGATACTGTTGGCTTTGTTAGTTTCCGTGTGTCTTTGTCTGTTTCTTTGTGTTCTGCTCTCCCTTGAATTGTTTCCTTTGAGTTTAAATTGTTAATATCTTTATTGAGTGGAAGCTTAGACAATCTATTTTCACTGTTCTTTTCCAATATATATTTCTGAGGCTACAAATTTGCTTCTACACACTTCTTGAGCTCTATCCCATACACTTTTGATATGTCATATTTCATTATTCAGTTCAAAATGTTTTCTAATTTTCATTTTAATTGCTTCCTCAACTCCGAGGTTGTACAGAATTGCATTGTTTAATTTCCAAGCATTTGGAGTTTTTCTAGCTATCTTTCCATTTTTTATTTCTGGTTTAATTTCACCAAGGTGGAAAACATACTCCTTTGAAATTTTTGGTCTGTTTTGGTGAATGTTCTATACATCCTTTAAAAGTATCTGTATTCAGTAGTTACGGACTGTATCATTTCTAGGTATATTCAATTAGTCAAGTCTGTAAGAAACTACTTCTTGAGAAAAAAAAAAATGAAGTTATTTCCCAAAGGTTAAGGGGTGAGAAAGCCATATTTGCTGAGTTTTTATTCCTGGAATTTTAACACTGAACCCGTCAGCAACAAATCATGGAGATTTCTCTCCCCTCTGTATGACTGCTCAGTGTCTCTATCTCGGCGTGTGAAGAGAATTTCAAATTCATATGTGCTAAAAGGAACTCCTGATTTCCTCTTCAGATCTCTCCTTTCCCCGGCTCCCCATCTCCATAAATGTACCCAGGTGCTCAGGCTGGAAACAACAGACATTGTCCCTGATAACTCTCTTTCCCTCACGCCCTTAGGTCTTTACTGGTAGGTTCTGTTCTCTCTGTTTTAAAAGAAATTTCAAAATCCCTAATGGGATTGCTCCTCATGACCCTCTAGTACTTCTCTGCCCTAAGTCCCTGATGTTTCTTTCAAGGGTACCAGAGCAGTAACTTCCTCATGGGTCACTCTGGGTTTTGTCTTTTCTCTTCTCTCGTCTCCCTTCTCCCTTCAGCATTCCTCTAGACCCTGCCACCTTCTGCAACAGGACACACAGAACACAGACTGTGTGTCTCCCGTAGTAAGAGAGGCATTTTCAAAAAGGAATTCTGATCAAATCCCTCCCTTATGAGAAAACAAAGAAACAAACATAGAAAATCCAAAGGTTTCCGCTCCTACTGAGAATCAATTATGAGATCCTTAGCATGACCTATGAGACCCTCAGGGACACGGTCCTGCCTCCCTCTTGAATCTCATTCCCCACCCTTTCCCCTTGCCCAGGGCTCCAGCCTCAACGGCTCTGTTGTACTTGGAAAATGTCTAGTTCGTTCTCTCCTCAGAGCCTTGGCTCTTGCTACTCCCTCTGCCCAGAATGAGCTTCCTCCAGATTTTTTTTTTTAAGATTTTATTTATTTATTTGACACAGAGAGATAGACGGAGAGAGGGAACAAAAGAAGCTGGGGAAGTGGGAGAGGGAGAAGCAGGTTTCCGTCTGAGCACAGAGCCGGATGCAGGTCTTGATCCCAGGATCCTGGGATCATGACCCAAGTCGAAGGCAGATCCTTAACAACTGAGCCACCTAGGTGCCCAGCTTCCTCCAGATCTTCCCTCATTCCCTTATAGCTCCTGGGCCTTGCCTCCCAGGGCAACAGGTCTATCCCAACCTACCTCCACTGGGCTTTCTCTTGTTCTCTCTTCTCCCGGATACGATTTCTTCATAACACTGATGAATACCTCAAATTGCTTGGAAATTTATTTCTTAATTGTGTTTATCTGTCTTCTGTGCTAGAACATTCTAGGCAGTCAGCAACGGAGAGATCTGGTTTATCACCAAAACCCAGCCATGTAAACCAGGGCCTGGCTAATGGCAAAACTTCAGGAAATACTGCTTGGTGGGATGGACATCGAGATGGACACATCGAGGATGAATGTTTTACTGAAAAAAACACTTGTTTTACACCCATTTATATGTGCTGATTAAGTGCATTCTCCTCTAGGTAGCATGAGGTTGGACTTGTTCTAATGATGAGCTTGGTGTATAAAAGGTTAAACTTCTTAAAATAACCTGTGGATGTTGATGTTATTAATTCAAGTTGGAATCAGTCTCCGGTTGGTTTGAGTTGGTTTTCTCTGACAATCCAGAAGCTCGACAGTGTCCAGAGGTTACGTGCACCGACGTTCATTTCTGAAATACAAGTAGAGAGGATATACCTAAAAGCAGCTGTACGATATACACCTAAGCCACAAGTAGACTGCATGGTGGGCGTCGTGTGGATGGATTAGGATTCAGAGGTTGTAATTTGGGGCAGGGTAAAGGAAATGTTCCTCAGGTGCTATTTCTGGGTTTTTAAGGGCAGTATTCTTGCTTTCCGATTTTCTGTATAATTTTGTGGGCATTGCTATCCGTCCACCACTACTAGCAGGATGGGCTAGGCCCTTATAAACAGGGCCACGACCCAACAAACCAAGCGTGGCTGTGCCCATTTTCCAAGTGTGCAGATTGGCTCATGAAATAATGGGGGAAGGCATGACTGGAAATTTACAGGATCACGGCTTTGCCTGTCATCTCTCTGCCCCGCCCAGTGTTGATGCTCTTCTCATTGAGACACCTAGTGTCTCTCTTTTTTATGTTGAGTATGAAAAATAACTCCAAAAATAATACTTAGGAGTTAAGGGTGGTAGAGACTTCCTGCAAATATATACTTGGGTCTCATGGAGTAACTTGTCCATCGCTTTTCATTATGACTAGGCAGGCACAGATCTGAGAATTTTCCTTACTTGTGTGTCCTCACACCCTTCCCTTTTCTGGGTACCTCACTAAATTTCTGCCAGCCTGGTGGAAGAAACAAGATGTTTCCAATTATTTTCAGCACTCAAGCATGGTTGCACAATGGACGGTTCTCATCTGATTGTCATTGTGTGATGCTGTCTCAGACCAAAAAGCCCTCTGGGATCTTGTCAGATGTCCGTGGCCCCTATTATCACATACCACATGCCTTTACTAAGTTCCAGAATTTGTTCAAATGCTCCCTTCCCAGAGAAGCCTTCCCTATCACCGGCACCTTTTCCTCATCTTACTGTGTTTTTCTTCATAGCTCCTGTCGCTTTCTGTTATACTCTTCAAAAAAGACTATCTTTGTCTTCTACAAGAAAGAAATAATTTCCGTGAGGGCAGGGACTTGATCTCATTCCCACTGTCTTCTCAGGGGCCAGGACAGAACCTGGAACACAGAAATGCCCTGAGAGACTATTTGTCAAATGAATGAACGATGCCTCCACCCTCTAAATACAAAGCTATGCCGAGCTCCATATGGAGACGGGGATGGATCATCTCTGGCTTTGGGACATTGCGTAACTATGTGGAATCACTTCATGGGATGCTTTCATTCTGTGTTTGGTCATTGACATGAATCAGTCAAGCTGGGGATCAGGTTTCCTAATCTGACCTGATAGATAAAATAACCCCATTCTTTTTTTTTTTTTTTTTAAATTTTCTAGAAATTTAAAAATTATTTTTTATTTTATTACATGATGTTAGTCATCATACAGTCCATCAGTTTCTGATATAGTGTTCCATGATTCATTCTTTGCATATAATACTCAGTGCTCCATACAGACTGTACCCCCCTTAATATCCATTACTGGGCTCACGCATCCCCTCATACCCCTCCCCTCTAAAACTCTCAGTTTGCTTCCCAGAGTCCATAGTCTCTCATGGTTCATTTCCCCCTCTGATCCCCCCCCTTCACTTCCCACTTCCTTCTCCTAATGTCCTCCATGCTATTCCTTATTTTCCACAAATAAAAATTTCTTTGTTTGACTTATTTCCTTTAGCATAATCTCTTCCAGTTCTATCCATGTTGATGCAAATATTGGGTATTCATCCTTTCTGATGGCTGAGAAATATTCCATTGTATATATGAACCACATCTTTTTTATCCATTCTTCTGTTGAAGGGCATCTTGGCTCCTTCTACAGTTTGATTCTTGTGGACATTGCTGCTATGAACATCAGGGCATATATGGCCCTTCTTTTCACTACATCTGTATCTTTGAGGTAAATACCCAGTAGGCAATTGCTGGATCATGGTAACTCTATTTAAACCACCAAGACTAAAACAGGAGGAAATTGACAACCTGAGGCTGCCTGGGTGGCTCAGTCATTAAGCATCTGTCTTCAGCTCAGGTCATGATCCCAGAGTTCTGGGATTGAGCCCTGCATTGGGCTCCCTGCTCAGCGAGAAGCCTGCTTCTTCCTCTCTAACTCCCCCTACTTGTGTTCCCTCTCTTGCCGTGTCTCTCTCTGTCAAATAAATATAATCTTAAAAAAAGAAAGAAAGAAAGAAAGAAAGAAAGAAAGAAAGAAAGAAAGAAAGAAATTGACAACCTGAATAGACCAAATAACCTCATTCTAAAAACCCATGTTCTTAGCAATGTCAGAGGCTGATGATTCTCAAACTTTGCTTCTACCAGCTGGTGTTCAATACAGGTGGGAATACCTAAGAAATTACCACCCCTAAATATTTTGTTGGTTGTCTTCTCACAATGCAGAGGAGAAGATGCAGAGAAATGATATTGCTAAATAGGCTTTTCTTAATTAGTGAACATTGTCCTCTCCCACAAGTTCCTCTTAAAATCTACGGAGCTATCTATCTCACCTACCAGTTCAATAGTAACAAATAAAATTCCTGAACAAACTCTGAAAGGAGTAGGTACCTACACAAATTTTGACCACATGGTATTTCTGAGGATGGTTGTTCAGGCTCTGGGCAGTCAGAAATAAATGAGATCAGGTCCCTGCCCTCATAGAGATCCTTTCAATCTTCTTGGAGAGAGAGTCAATTTTTTAAAAAAAGTTTAATATTTAGGGTTGAGTTGTTAAATTGCATATCCATAATGTAGCCATAGTTTAAGCTAGAAAGATCGTTCCTAGGTCATGTGCTAGACAAAATGGTATCGGTGTTTCCTGGGGTTCTCTAGAGAGATCATAACTTCCAGATGTTCTTTTCCTGAGCATTTTGTGGGGAGCACTCGTGTTAGAAAAGGGGTCACTTCATCCCTACACCCTCGTGTTCTAAGTCAGTTGGGTGGGATTCATGAGCTTGACCCCACTGTGGGTACTTTCGCTACAAATTCCACGAAGCCCCTGTTGCATATATGTCTTTACTCCGCCTGCAATAAAAAGCTTCATCTACAGAGATTTCATCTGAACACAAACAATCCCAGCCTTTAGAAGGCTCTCCAGCAAAGCTTTGGGAATGCGTGTGTATTTGGAGGTAATCATCTCCAGGCAACCCTGGTCGGTCCTAGAACTTGTCATTGCTGTCATCTTCCTGAGAAATTCTCCATCCTTTTGAATGCTCATAAATGGGCATTTTCATGCAGAGTACATCATTTTGAATTGGATTTCAGTGACTCTTCCAGTGGCCGCCTGCCAACCTGACAACGTCCGTCCTTGTGAAATGAACCTCAGTGAATCTGTTTGGAAGCATGTTGCCTTTGGTTTTAGCAACAGATGAGGCTGAGTCCAGAAAATATTTTGTGATATTTATTTTTGTAACATGAATGAGCAAAACATTCAAGAAAGTGCTGATGGGTCTTTAATTCTCAAAGTCCAGCTTAGAAAATATAAATTCAGATTCTCTATGTTACCTCCAGCCCCACCCCATTCTTCTTCTTCTTTTCTTCTTTTTTCTTTCCAATGGGGGCTGATCCTGCTGGCTTTGGCAGAAGTAGGGATGTGTTGAAATGCTCTAAATTACAGTTAATGTGATATGATTCTGTTTATCCTTGTCCAACACTGTTGAACCTACCAATTTTTCCCTTCTTGGCGTCCCGTGAATTAAGGCAACCAAAGAATAGCCAGTTGGAAGACTGGGCCATTTTCTTTTTCAGTCAGAGCAAAAGACAAGCACAACTGATGAATGCTGGCCCTAAAAAAAAGGATTTTTTGCTTTGACAAGCCGTGCAGAAAAAGCCCTATTTACTTCTGAAGGGAAAGGATTATGTTCTGGGATGTAAGGAACTGAAAGCATGATTTAATTTCCAAGAGGGGATTCACACCAATAAAGTTTAAATGGAAAACGTTGATGGCTTCATGACTGTGAACTGAATACTAAAGAGACAGCTGCTGTTTTTGAATTTCTCACTCAGAACTAGAAGGATCACTCTGAGCAGATAGTCACTGATGGCTTCTCATTGCCTTATGCTTGACTCATTAAGGAGCATTGTACTGTCAAGGACAAGCATCTTGGACATAAGTGACTCAGGCACTGGCTGTCATGGTGCTAAATGGCCAGTGTGACAAACTTGTTCTACTGCCAGCCACTGGGTTTGTTGGTGATACGTGGAGTTTATCAGATTTTTATTAAAAGTCGGAGAATTAATAGAGTTTTGTTTTCACGTACATCGAGGTTTTGAGAAGGGGCTTTACTTAACGCTGTAGAATTCTTTTCAGAGAAGGCAAAAAAAAAAAAAAAATCCACTTACGTGGTTGAAACTAATAATCATAAATAACTGGGAGGAAAAGGTCCAAACAGAGTTTTCAGATGTGATTTGCTTTGATTTGCTTTGAATGTCTCACAGTTCAATTTAGGTTTGATTAAATGAACAGGAGTGAATGGCAATGGCTTTATAGAACAGTAGGAAACCAGGAAAAATTCATTCTATCTCATTCTATCCTAAAATTCATTCTATCTTAAAAATGTGTAAGAGAAAATGTGACGTGAGTTTAAGAAAAGAGGTCAAGGGATGAGCGTTTTAGGGTTTTCTTAAACAGAGACATACACTGTCTTATGTGTAGAGAGAGAAAAGTTCCCTCCTCAAACTCCCCTTTTCTCCACACAACTTTTCTGTGCTGGGTCTGATAACTCAAAATCTTTGCATTTGGCTGGTGCCTTGTGTGTTCACATATATTCCATTAACAAGCAGAGAACTTAAAAATTTGCCAAATATTGTTCAAGTACTTTGCAGATATCAACACAGCAAAATCCTCACGACTAACCCATGAGTTGGGTGCTTGTAGTTTCATCTTTCCCCATGGGAAAATAGAAGCATCTGGAGGTTAAACAACTTCATTCATCTATTTAACCTCTCACAGACTCACCACACACTTAGGAAGCCCTTCCTAAGCATAGATGCTGAACCAGGGGCTGGAGACACAAGAGGACTATGAATCAGTCCCCACCTTTTAGGCATTTTGGAATGGAAGAAAAGAACAGACATTGAAACAGGAATTCGGGCTAGAAAATGATAAGACAACAGCTCTACGCACAGCCAACACTGAGTGTTTTTTGCATATGTGGCTCTGTGTTTCGGCTGTGCCACATGTTATTTCCTTTACATCAACCCAACGGGGTATTCATTCTGTCAACGGATACCCATTGAGTGTCAATCTGAAGCGAGGCACAGTGCCTGTGATTATGAGATTTGATTCTAGTCAGGGAGATGAACATTCATCAAAAAAATACCACAAAATATCAATGAGATGGGATAGCGGTGGTAAGTGCTGTGAAGAACGTGACACAGAGCTAGAAGAGTGCACCCACTGTGCGGGGTGGGGTGAGGTTTGACCTCTTGGAGAAGTCGAAGGAAGCGTCTCTGGTGATGTAACCATCTGAAGGGTGAAGAGAACGAAGCGGGTGAGATGGGGAGAGTATTCCTGCAGAAGGGAGCAGGAGCGAATGCAGAGAGCTGCATGAGATCACTGAAAGCAAGTCAGGAGAAGGTGGAATGCCATGAGCCAAGGGAGGTCCCCCCAGAAGGCCCTTGCGAGCTGTGTGAAGTGATTGGAATGTGTAGCAGCTGGAGGGGCACAGTGCCATTGGCTACATTGTAGAGAATGCATTATCCATTATAATGCATTATCCTAGAATCCATTATAATGCATTATCCTAGAATGCATTATAATGGGAGATTAAATACCAATGTAGATACTATTGAAAAGAAGTACTAGAATGGTGGCTGTGGAAATGTACAGAAGGACAAAGATCTGAGAGATACTTTAAAGGTCAAGCTGACAGGATTGCATATGGTGGATGTGGGAATGGTTCCAGGGTGACCCATTTTACAGATGGGAAAACAATGGACAGAGAGAAGCTGGTTAGCTCTCCTGAGGATATGGAGCTGTCAAAAGAATCCATTCTTCACTAGAGCCCTCTTGCTGCCAAGGGAGCACTTTTCTTCTCTGTTCTATGAGACCAAAGAAGTGGGAATGAGGAATCTTCACTGGGGAAACTGAACAAAATTCTAAGAAGAAAAGACTATTTGATCTGGGTTTTGCAGAAAGGACAAGGGAGAGACAATGGGGCATTTGGGACAGAGGAAATTGTGTAAAAGCACGCAAGACAGGGGACTTTGAGGAATAAAGGAAACTATATCTTGGTTTTGGTGGTAGGTATGAAAGTTCATACATTCATCACAGCTCACCAAACTGCACTTAAAATGGGTCTACTGTAATGAGTGTTCTTGGTACCCTGACCTTGGTCTCTAAGACCTTTGCCCACTCAAAGAAACCAGGGTTGTTCAAAGACATGGCTACTTCTGAGGCTGGAGCAGGTTTGTGCAAGATGAGCCTGGATCATTTTGTAGTGCTGGAAAGTAAAGGAACAACAACAACGAAGAAAAAAGGCAGGCATATTGCAAGGGGATCATTGCCAACTTGAAGGGGTTCCATTGGCCAAATCTGGGAAAATTTGGGCACTAAAATAATTAAGGACAGTAATGAATTATAAACCATTGAGAAAAACAGGAAACTGTGGGTCTGTACTACAAATAAATAAATAAATGGGGGAGGAGAGGAGATCTTATCTACAAAAGAAGGCTGAATGGGGGCTGGTGGGAGTTGGGAAACCATTACTTTGCATCCACTATAATAAAGTTTTGTTCATTCAAGAGCCATCAAAGGACACCACTAAATCTATAGGGATATTTTGATGAGGAGCAGGATATTTGAACGATCTCAAAGAATCTTCCCAAGAATTGCTTATGAGTTAGTCACAAGGGGCAGAGTAGTGACCATGCAGTGAAGACACCAGATTTGGGTGATTGGCACGAACATCCACAGTGAGGCAGATGTAACTGTGGGTCTCCAGATGTAATATTCATATCCCCAGTTCCAGTTGTTGAATTGAAATAGGATTAAAGCAAAGGATATCAAGATGTAAGTCTCAGAGGAAGGGGAAAACAATAGCCAATGAATTTATTAAAAAAAGATGCTCACCCTGACTAATAATAAGGAAAATGCAATCAAAGCAATGTAATACTGATTTTCTCGGACTGCTATTATTTAAACAATCAATGCTTTGTCAAGGGCATGCAGAGAAGTAGAGATGTTCATTCTGTTTGCTAAGTCTTTTTAGAAGCTAATTTAGTGCATTTGTCTGTGCTGGATATCTTTACCCTTGGAGCAACCTCAGGTCTAGGACTTGATCCTAGAATACGCCACTAATTATATACAGAACATTTGTTCTAGTATTGTTTGTGATAGAAGGCAATTAAAAACCGTGCCAATTATCTATCTCCGGATATAAAATTTAGAGGCTCAAAACAGCACACATTCAGTATCTCACTTTCTGTGGATCTGGAGTCCAGGCATCGCTTAGCTGGCCCTCCGCTCAGGGGTCTCTCACAGGCTGCAATTAAGGTATTGGCCGGTACTGGAGACTTATCTGTGACTCCAGTAAGGAAGCATGCGCTTCCAAACTCACATGGTTGTTGGCAGGGTTCTGTTACTTGAGGGCTGGTGGCCAGAGGCTGCCCTTAGTTCCTTGCCATGCAGGCCTCTCTATGAGCCAGCAAAAGAAAGAGTCTGCTAGCAAGAGTCAGCTGACAATCTCTTCTAATCACAGATGGGACATCGCTTCTCCTTTGCTTTATTCTATTGATTAGAAGCAAATCGATAGACCAGCCCACCGTCAAAGCAAGACAATTACAGAGGCATGAATACCAGATCACTGGGAACCACTTCAGAGTGCTTCCACCGTGATGACCCAAATGTCCAACAAGGAAGACAAGGTCTGATAATTCATGGTGGGGCCACACCACGGGAATGATGTTGTTACATGTGTGCACAGACTCGGAGAGATTTCCCCAACCTATTGTTGAGGGAATAAAGCAAACAAAGTTATTTTGCAAACAAATGTAACACCATTTGTATAGAAAGAAAATATTTTTCCAAAATGAAACGTGGTTATGTGCACCTAGACATGCCTCCAAATACAAAGGGAAGAGCTTGGGAGGAGACCAACCAACCCATCCATGGCGGTTACCGCTGAAAAGAGACGTGGGTTCGGAGTGGAGGTAGGGCACAATGAGCAAGTTTCTCATTTTATTCGTCATACTTATTTACTGTTTGAGGTTTTTCTCTTCTTTTACAGTGGCACTGGATTTGGGTATTGTCTATTTGTTTCTGAAAAAGAATTTGCACTGGGGAACCGGGGCTGGTGTCCTAGAGGATTAACTTTTGAAAAAGTCCTGGGCATACCTGTGGCCCAACAGTGCCTTTTAATGGCACACATTCGAAAGGTTTATTCGGTTTTCCATCACAGCTTTTTCTCAGATGTTGGTGACTCTGCTCAGAACAAGGAGGCTAGTAAGGGCTCTGTCGTCCCAGGCCCAGGAGCTGCTCTGGATGCACACAAGTCAGGGTGCGGTGAGCTGGCAGCTGGATCCCATCGAGCTCTCTTCTTTCCCAGACACAAAGGAAGAACCGCAGTAGCCACCCAGAGAGTAGCCTGGTGCTGTGGGGCACTGCTGGGAGGCCACAGGAAGGGATGTGGGACAAAGAGTCCCTTCTGTGGTTTGTCTTTTTGTCAGTTCCTTGACCCACGTTATCATCAGAAGAGGAGCCCAGGCTCCCGTGGTGGAGGCTGGCCGGTGACCTTGGGCCAGCTGCCTCCTTCCTTTGTACCCCGGTGACCTCATCTGTGAAATGCTGGTGGAGATCAGCCTGCCATCCTATATTTGCTGTGGGGGTGAAAGGGGCCGATGCAGCTGAGGCCCTTGGCTTGGTGCCCAGAATATGTTCGGCATCCCAGGAAGGTTGGCAGTTGCCTTTGCTGCCGTTGTTTGTTGTTGTCAACAAAACGTGGCCATTTGGGACGCCTGGGTGGCTCAGTTGGTTGGACGACTGCCTTCGGCTCAGGTCATGATCCTGGAGTCCCGGGATCGAGTCCCACATCGGACTCCCAGCTCCATGGGGAGTCTGCTTCTCTCTCTGACCTTCTCCTCGTTCATGCTCTCTCACTGTCTCTCTCTCAAGTAAATAAATAAAATCTTTAAAAAAAAACAAACAAACGTGGCCATTTACTAAAAACTTACTAGGTTCCTGTTCCAGGCTCAGTGCAAAGTGCTCTCCGTGCCTTATCCTCATGGATCCTCCCCAGCTTTCCAGAACAGAAGCCACTCTAATCTCCCCATTTTATAGACACAAACCTGAGGCTCAGGGAGGTGAAGGTAGCTCCCCATGTTTACAAACTGGGAAGCACTGATGCTAAGATTTGAACTCGGATTCGTGGGTCTTGGAAGCATCCCTTCACAGCGGTCCTCCATTGCTTCCCGAGACCCACGTTATTTCGCTCTCAGCATGTGAGGAAAGTCCAGAGAATGCACCAGAGCACTTAGGAGAGGGCTAGACAGGAATCTCTGCCGTGAAGATACGAGAGATACGTGAGGAGAAATGGATGAGTGAACACTTGGTGTGGGAAACGTTTCACCACGTCTTCAGAAACTAATCAGGGAGATCAAAAAGTGAAAAAGATCAATTGAATTTGATTTGTACATTGAACATGCTTAATGTATGTGTATCTGATATCTTTGTCCTCAACAGAGAACACCCATTCTTGTCATGCAGATGGAATATTTACCAAAATTAATCAAGATGTCTCCTTTCATCTGTTGATGGAGAGGCAAGACCACAAAACCATAAGACTTCAGGGAGAACCATTCAAAATGAACTTTCTCAAGTGCCTCCTGCACCCCATGTGAGCTTCTAGACGTGTTTACACATACATGTTTCTTTTCATTTTAATGAATAATGAAAACACCATCTTCATTTTATTACCATCTATGACCAAGGGTGGGACAATAATCTATCAAAGGCGTACCATTTGTAGATCTCAGTGCTGAGAAGGAAGTCATTGGAGCCATCTTTTTTTCCACGTTCCGTGCCTGCTCAAGAGTCAGCGGTACAGGGAGAGTTTTATGGGAAAAAAATGCCTGGTAATAATGAGTTTTCCAGACACCCTTACTTTCCTCAAACATTTCTGAAATAAAGCTTCAGATGAAGGATGCAAGGCTGCTCATTAAGAAGACAATGGAGACGGGTGCCTGGGTGGCTCAGTGGGTTAAGCCACTGCCTTCGGCTCAGGTCATGATCTCAGGGTCCTGGGATCGAGTCCCGCATCGGGCTCTCTGCTCAGCAGGGAGCCTGCTTCCTCTTCTCTCTCTCTGCCTGCCTCTCTGCCTACTTGTGATCTCTCTCTGTCAAATAAATAAATAAAATCTTTAAAAAAAAAAAAAGAAAAAGACAATGGAGAGTGTTGACAAGGATGTGCAGAGACCGAAGCCTTTTTACATTGCTGGTAGAAATGTAAAAGGTTGCCGCCATTTTGGAAAACAGGTTGGCAGTTCCCAAAAATGTTCAACATGAAGTTAGCCTGTGACCCAGAAATTCCACTCCTAGGTGTCTACACACGTCCATGTAAAAAAGTGTGCACATGAATGTTTCCAGCAGCATTATTCAGACAAGCCATAAAGGAAACAATCCAAATGTCCATCACCTGATGAATGGGTAAAAAAAAGGAGACATATTCATATAAAAGATTAAAAAGAGGTGCTGGTACATGTTACCAAATGGATGAACTTGAGATGAGAAGAAGCCCGTCACAAAAGATCAAGTATTACACAGGGATGCTTACATGGGACGTCCAGAACAGGCAAATCCATGGAGTTGAAAGTAGAGTAACTTGTTGCCGAGGGTTCTGGGGTGAGCAGATGGGCATGACGGCCAATGCATTCTGTCCTTGGGGTTTCTCTGTGGGGAAATGGGAAGCTTCAAAAATCAGCTGATGATAATGTTTGGACAACCGTGTATGCACCAAATCTACTGAATTGTTCTCTTAAAAAAGGCAGCTTTTATGGTATGCAAATTACATGCAATAAAACTGTTAATAACAACATGGAAAAGAACCCTAGCCTGACTTGCCAAGATGCCTTGCCTTCTGAAAACTGAATGAGTAGCATTTACAGTTTCTCGGGTGAAGAGGTGCACACCCCGGGGAGACATCAGCAAAGACCTGAGAATGGGCATTGGAGCCTGAAAGGGTGAGAGCCTCAAATGTGCCTTAAAGTATGAAATAGATGTGGGATATGCAAGAAGGATATTCTAAGTGAAAGGAATGTTGTGAGGGCGCCTGGATGGGTCAGTCAGTGAAGCGTCTTCCTTCTGCTCAGGTCATGATCCCGGGGTCCTGGGATCGAGCCCCGCGTTGGGCTCCCTGCTCAGCGGGGAGCCTGCTTCCCCCTCTCCTTCTGCCCCTCCTCTGCTTGTGCTCTCTCCCTCTCTCAAATAAATAAATAAAAATAAAATCTGTTTTTTAAAAAGGAAAGGAACGGTGTGAGCCAAGTTCCAGACGTGAAAAGGCAAGAACAGAAAACACTGACCTATGTCCTTTGAATTAAACAAAAGAAACACACAACAGTTTTTAACCATACCTACCAAGACAGAAATAACTGGCTGTTGGGTAACTTTTGTATTGGAAGTCAAAGACCAAAAAAAGCAAAAACTTAATTGAAGTTCACAACATAAGGTGTGTTGGTAGGCAACCTTTATTCTCCTAAGCAAAATGGACAGTGTCCTCCGTGAAGAAATTAAATATGGATCTGGAATTGCCACCTGCCAGCAGCTCTCTATGAAGCATTAACACTGAAAACAGTTTAAGCTAGTGGGTCTGTTTCCGGTAATCATCCGGAAGGCTGGATGGCTGGAAGGCTGACGCAGGCTGGTCACAAGCAAGCTGAAATCAGACTGGTGACATGTCTCGGAGCATTTCTTAGAACAGACACTTGCCCTCTCCAAGAGCCTTCACGGGCAGGTAGCCCGAGCAATGACTGTCTTCAAGCTTTCCGTGGAGATGATTCATTCCAAGCTCAGGGCAAACCAGGAACCCTTTCATAGAAAGATCCATTAAATAGCTTCGAGATCCCCTTTCCTCCATGGACAAGTTTCCGCAAGCTTAATATCCTACATGTTCTTCTACTTTTGATTCTCTGCTCAGAAATGCTGTGGTTCTCCATGTTGATCCCCTCAAGGCAGCGGTGAGGAACAGAACAGTCCTAGTTCTCACGAAAGTCCTGGCTTTATGCAAGACTGTAATCAAGCTCCTCATGGAAGGATGAGTCCTGCTGTCTCTCGAGACTGAATCCAGAGAGAGAACACTGGGATGGCCAGCAGTTAAGAGGAGGTCAGTAGGGAACTGAAGAGGTAACGAGTGAGGATGACCTTCTACCCTGCCATCCGTGAGGACTCGTGTATGTCCAAGGGCGCGTGGATGGTCCAGGCGGGCAGGCAAAGGTGGACTGAGGGTGGCGGAAAAGTCGACCAGGGCTGAGCACACGCACTATGGTTTCTTGCGATCAGACTTTGGGGGAGCAGAGGTTTGGCTTCCTCTTCCCAGCAGAGCAAGGCTCAGGATCCACATTCTGAAGGCTGACAGCAGGCGAGTGTTTCAGGAAGACGGTCTGGTGCAGACTAGGGAAGAGAAAGCCAGAGGTCATACCTAGTAGAGCCAGATGACCACCCCTCCCCTCCCCACGCGGCTATGCCCTGCTTTGAGCATCAGCAAAAGGGGGGCCACCCTGTCAGTGCCCCCTCTCCACAGAAGAAGCAGACAGACCACAGAGAGAGAAGGTCCATTTTT